>NW_015555726.1:1803251-1852935 GCF_001515605.1 Sinocyclocheilus anshuiensis
CTCACCACAGTGCAACACCCCTTTCAAACAGTGTTGCGTTCCGAACGTTGTTTAAGCGACATACACCGGTATTGCGGTATTTTCAAAATTAATATAACAAAAATAAAAACTGGTATTTGGTATGAACCGGTATACCGCCCAGCACTAACTACAGCCTCTCAATTCACAGCTATATTAATAAATTGTTGGTGCCAATTACAGTGTAAGTATTTGCCGTTTGTTAACTACCAACCTACAGATAAAATAGATATTAGATTAAATTCAAAAGCATCAAAACGTTACACAAAAGAGAAAAAAAAAAAACACTAAAAATATTAGAAACTTTAAATAAAAATGTAACAATTGCCATTGGTCTTCTATACATTTGAAGTGATTAAATAGCTATTGGTTTAAGTGCAGCTTACTGTTATTTAAGACGAATCTCAACTAGCCTTAATGTGTTCTAGGTTGAGCCCTCTGATACCATTGAAAATGTCAAGGCTAAGATTCAAGACAAGGAAGGTAAGTTGTCAGTTTTTTTTTTAGCAGCATTGCACACATTATGACAAAATACTGACTGTAGCATGTTGAATGCAGGAATCCCTCCTGATCAGCAGAGGCTGATCTTTGCTGGTAAACAGCTGGAGGACGGACGCACCCTCTCCGACTACAACATTCAGAAGGTCAGTGAATAATGGTACAGTCATACAGAATTTAAGCTTTCTTGCTTTTCCAATCGTATAATATACTTCAACTAACTTCATTGTGATCGTTCATCCAGGAGTCCACACTTCATCTAGTGCTGAGACTGCGTGGTGGTGCTAAGAAGAGGAAGAAGAAGTCCTACACCACCCCTAAGAAGAACAAGCACAAGAGAAAGAAAGTCAAGCTCGCTGTGCTGAAATATTACAAGGTCAGTTACAATCAGTGCCATTCATCTGCTATACTCTTTCTTTTTTTTTTTTAGCCAGCTGCATGTGTTCTGTATTCAGCTTTGGGAGGCACCGGTATGATTTTACGATGTCTGTCTTGATCCTCAGGTTGATGAGAACGGCAAGATCCACCGGCTGCGCCGCGAGTGTCCAGCAGATGAGTGTGGAGCCGGGGTGTTCATGGCCAGCCACTTTGACCGTCATTACTGCGGAAAGTGCTGCCTGACTTACTGCTTCAACAAACCAGAGGACAAGTGAAGTACGGTCCTGACGACATGCTCTTGTGTAACGCAGGAGATCGTCTGTTCTGGAGTTTGTACTTTGTAAATAAAGTTGTGGCCTGCCACATTCAAAAATTCATCTCTTGAGTCTTAATTTCACTTTTTGGGGTTTTAAATTTATTAGGCATTCAAATTATTATGCTAAAGTGATAAGTTGGATAAAATTATCAATGGTAAGTGATCATGTAAAAATAAAAAACACTTATGATTCTTGATAACAGGACATGCGGAATACAAAGTCTATTTTAGGAGTTCTTATTTTTAAAATAAAAATACATATATTTAAGGTATGTATATGTTTTTAAAGCTGAC
Organism: Sinocyclocheilus anshuiensis; assembly: GCF_001515605.1. Taxonomy (NCBI): domain Eukaryota; kingdom Metazoa; phylum Chordata; class Actinopteri; order Cypriniformes; family Cyprinidae; genus Sinocyclocheilus; species Sinocyclocheilus anshuiensis. Next base: position 1,804,756 of record NW_015555726.1, read on the forward strand.
GAGTTCTTCAGGGTTTAGACTTTTTAATTACCAATGAATGTAGAATTTCTAACTGATTCATTTTCTAGTCATTTGTGACGGTTTTTCCCCTTCAGAAGTAGATTTTTCTACCCAATTAAATATTTTAGCTTGACATAACTAGAAAAAATTATATTCGTTATACAATGCCCATGACTTGAGATTTCATACATTTTTGTAACTTGTACAATTGAGTTTTTCAGTTCTAGAAATCACACTTTAATTTTTCATAAATCCAGGTTTTCCAAGTTTGGGAACCCTAGTTCTTATAAATGACAGCTGTTGAGGGAACACACTAAAATAAGAAAGATGATGTTGGCTTATATCTTGATTTTTAGCTCTCAACTTTTATACCTTCCCTACCTACCTTAAAGATGATGTGTGTATGGTGTTTTTTGCCCCGTATCCCAGGAATTGAATTTCCATCTTGACATTCATTTTTAAATATATATTTATTGTACTGCTTAATGTATTACGGAAACTAGTTTGTGCGAAATCAGTTTAAAGTTATGAAATATACATGAAGTAGGATGAAAATCATGACACTTTTCAAAGAACTTTTTTTTTTTAATTGTTAAACTTCCTTGTTTTATTTACGTTATAAGATACATTATGTACACTTATTTCAGTCCTGATATCTAGAGTCAAAATGAAGACAATGAAATTTTACTGTTTTTTTTTTTTTTTTAATTATCTGTTGGTGATGGTGTAGCTGTGCTATAGCCAATTTTGTTTTATAAATGTGCATGTATACTACATAGCATAGTATACTGATGTGCCAAATGCAGTCCGTTAAAATCCCGGATCCCAGGATATTTTCTGTTTGGTCTCGGATTCACTGTAACAAATAATTTCATCCCCAGGTTTGTATTCAAGTTCTTCGTTATCTAGAGAAAGGCCACATTCCATGCTTGTCTTTACTGCCAGAACTTCATCCTTCAGATGTTTCAGTGTTGTCACGGATCCTGAAGGAGAATACAAATACATGAAAAAACATTACAAGAGCATGCATTTAACACAGAAAAACACCCAAGCTGCACAATTGTAGCATTTATCAGCACTGGCTTACCTTCCCGGAGAATATTTCTCCCTCGAATAAGTCTGAATTTCATCTTTTTGTCCAGTTGGCCTCAGCTCCATTTAACACATTTTACTATGTTTATGTTTTACTGCAGGAAAGTCTGTATATATTATATCTAGGCCTGGGAAGGGAAGCATGACTGGTGAAGCTAAATTATCAACCTTTAATAGAACAAATAGAGTTTAAAATCAACAATATTAAAGTTAAACTCACCAATTATATTTTCCTCTGTGGTCGGGGACAGTTTGCTGCTCAGGTCATCTTTGAGTTCATCTATGAGTTTGTAGATGACTCTGTGTAATCTTAAGGGAATTCCCTTCTTTGCAGCCATCTGCTGAACCGATTTATTTGCAGCGACATTGAACCTGTATATGGTGCCTGAACAATGAGGGGGGAAAAAGAGAGAAATGAAATGAAAATGAAAAATGAAAACAATAGCTGTTCATTTAAGGGCTGTAAATCAGTGGTTGTCAACCCTTTTTGACTTCAAGGTTCCCTGCTATCAAGGATATTTGAAAGTCCTTAAGCTATTTCTGCTGTAATTACAAAGCTGCTCAAATTTTCATACTTACAGGAACTGAAATTTACAGAGTGGCAATATCATAAAAAATATAAATATAAATAATTAAATTCCATGACTCTATAAGTTTCAATAACTGAATGTTATTCAGAATGTATTTATTTTTTATTACTAATATATTTCCAGTTTTCTATAACTACTAAAGTCTAATTTATGACTTTTCCAGTCCTTCGTGATTGCTTTTTTATTATTATTTTACTCACAAATAGCAATTTCTACTCTTTAAAACATTTTAGAGCCTGCAACTAGAACAATTTTATTCATTATACAAATTTCCATGACTTTTTAAGATTTTATTAATTTCCATTATTTTTTCCAAGTCTAGAAATAACACTAAAATTTCATCATATATCCACTTATTTGATACAAATTGTTGGTAAAATGTATTGGTACAAACGGCAATACTGTGAAATATTATTACAATTTAAAATTTCAGTTTGAATATATTTTAAAATCATTCAGATTTGCTGCTCAAAAAACATTTCTTATTAATAACCAATGCTAAAAAATGTTTTTTGCTGCTTAATATTTTTGTAGAAACTGAAACGTTGCTGTTCAAGAGTTTGGGGTAAGTAAGATTTAAAAAAAAATTAAAAAAAATAAATTAATACTTTTATTCAGCAAGGAGCATTAAATTGATCAAAAGTGACACTAAAAAAATTCATAATGTTATAACAGATTCCTATTTCAAATAAATTCCGTTTTTTAAACTTTCTATTCATCAAAGAATCCTGAAAAAAATGTATCTCAGCTTCCACAAGAATTAAGCAGCACAACTGTTTTTAACATTGATAATGAGAAATGTTTCTTGAAATCAGCATATTAGAATGATTTCTGAAAGATGATGTGACACCGAAGACTGGAGTAATGATGCTGAAAATTTGCATTTGCAAAAAGCTTTGCATCAGGAATAAATGACATTTAAAATATATTAGAATCAAACAGAAAATAGCTATTTTACATAGTAATAATATTTCACAATATTACTGTATTTTTGATCAAATAAGTGCAGCCTTGGTGAGCGTAAGAGAATTTTCAAAAACATTTAGCTTTTTTATTATTATTTTACTCACAAATAGCAATTTCTACTCTTCAAAACATTTTAGAGCCTGCAACTAGAACAGTTTTATTCATTATACAAATTTCCATGGTGAGCGTAAGAGAATTTTCAAAAACATTTAAAAATCTTACTGATTTCAAACATTTGACTAGTAGTGTATAACATATATCATAAAAAATGCTACAAAGTGTATAATATGGCTCTCTAAAAGCACAAGCTTATAAGATACCTCTGATTCCACCTCCAGGATCTCCTCACCAGCAGAGGGAAGATTTTTCCAACCCACGATCTCCACAGGGATGCTGGGTCCGGCCTCACCCATGGCCTGATTATACTCATCAAACATGAAGCGTACTTTAGCCCAGCACTTTCCTGCCACCAGCGTACAGCCCTTCCGCAGAGTCCCGCGCTGGATGATGGCTGTGGTAACCGGCCTGTGGAAATATAACAGCTGATGGGAAGACTCTTATGATCTAATATCAAGTGTAGTCCTTATGAATCTCTGACACTGTAGGGATGTCTCGTTTACACTCACCCTTTGCATTTGTCTGTGCGGCTCTCGATGACCGTCCCCTCCAACAGGCCTGTGGGGTCGCCCTTCAGCTCCAGGACCTCTGCCAGTGTCACCGTGGCTTCAGCCAGCTCTAATAAATTGTCCCCCTGCAGAGAAATCTGCGTTCTTAGTGGTTTTGAGATATTGAGCTTCAAATTGTTTTGCATTCCATATACTTTATAGATAGAACACATCACATAATGTAAATAAGTTGTCACAAAATAAGTATGTGAATAACTCAGTTTTGACAAAAATGTCAGATAGAACCTTATAATTCCAAGGTGACGAAATCCAAAAATATTTGAAAACCTAATCCATGGCAAAAAAAAAATATTTTTAAGAGTGTCGTTGTATTAGATGCTAAAATACATCACAAGCATGTATTTTATAGAGATAGAGCACAAACACACTTTTCATGTCAAATGTATTTCCTCAATTTAATTTTTTTTTAGCATTATTAATATTATTTCTACTTCTGGTTAGTCTGCTAGCAAAAATGGCTTGAAAATGTGAAATTAGTTATTCACCATGCTGGTTGGTTTGATATTATTTGCTATTATGTGACTATTGATGTTATCCAATACCATTTTTTAAGAGAGGCATAAGAGTCTAAATATTAGGCGGGACTGCTGTACCTTTAACGCAGAAAACGCTGCATGACCGGGTGTGTCCAGAAAAGTGATCTTCTCACCTGAGGGCAGCTGAACTGAACAGGAGACAGACTCATTTCATCACAAAATTGCTTTACTTAGCACTTACGATGCCAAAAACAGACAGAAATGATTGCTTGTTTTCAAGAAAACTACTATTTGTCTTAAGTTACCCTCAGAGACCCAAGCTTTCATATTCTTGATGTATTATTTTTTTCACCCTTCAACATGTTTTTAGGTGACCATGGGTTATAAAAATCAAAATTTGCATTGGGGTATGTTTATTTATTTTTGATACAAAAAGTGAATATTTTGAATTCACAACACAATTTAGCTACAAATGCAAATGCATAATATATTTCAGACATGGAGGATAGAGTCATGAAATTTTCAGACCATTTAAATACTGCAATAAATATTCATATCAATATTAATATATGTCAATATCATATTCATATCAAGTAGTAATTTTAATAACACTTAATAAAAAAAAATATTCATTGTTATATTAATGGGACAAAATAATAACGAAACAGCACAGAAAACAGAAAAAAATATTTTTGTATCATTAATTCAATAGGCTCCAGTGTTGCATTTTTGCTACACTTATAAAAATGGTCTCTAATGTATGTATGTTCAGAATTTCATTGCATTTAAGCCTTTTCCCAACACTAGACATATAGAAATAAAACTTAAAAATATGATTAGATACCAAATACTGTAACTATTTGTGATGTATATAAATCGATAAATTTGTTCCAAAAGTGTTGAGAACTGTGTCAGTGCCATGTGTTAGTGTCATTTTGTGTGACTTTATCAAGCTTTGACAGTTATATCCACTGTTGTTTTGATAAAATGCAAAGTGTTAGCTACTGTTACATTTAGATTTCACCCATATTTAGTGAAAATGAGGAACTTTTTAATTGCTTCATACAAACAATATTCTGCAATTCTGTCACACTGGGTCTTCTGAGGATAATCAAATATTGTAAATGGCGCTGATATGTGAGTTCAGTACCCCGAAACGCTCCGATGTGTTACGTGATGCCCCCCGCCTCCTGAGCAGCGATCTGACTCTTCCTCAGACTGTCCAGCAGGGTGGTCTTCCCATGGTCTACTACATGACCCATGACGGTCACCACTGGAGCTCGAGGAACTAACTGAGCGGGATCTGGGGGACGTCTGACAATAATTCAAACAGAAATTACAGAAAGGGACAAAATATACATATATAAAACTATACTAAAATCCTCCTCACTGTCTCTGGATATCTTTGTTTTCTCTGACTTTGGTTTCTACCAGTTTGGCCCATTTGTGTTTCATTCCCGATCTCTTTACTGCTTCTTTTATCCATTTCTCCTCCAGCACTGTGTCAGGCTCCAGCTCGTCCAGATCGACATCTGCGTTGAGCATGGCCTCATAGACGTGATCTAAAGAGGGGGAATAATACACATATACACTACTGTTATGACCATTTGGGGCCTGTAAGATTTAAAAAAAAAATCTTTGTAAAAATCGACGCGTTTCAGAAAGGCGGAGCATAGAGGAGAAACAATAATGTACAGTATGTGGAAAATAATGTGTTTTTTTAACCTTAAACCGCATAAACACATTTCATTACACCAAATACACAAAATAATGTTCTTTTTAGCAGCATCATATGACCCCTTTTTAAAGAAATTAATTTTATTCAGCACGGATGGATTAAACTGATCAAAAGTGACAGTAAAAGCATTAACAGTGTTCGAAAATATTTTTATGTTAAATAAACGCTGTTCTTTTGAACTTTATATTCATCAAAGAATCCTGAAAAAAAATGCATTGCAGTTTCCACAAAATATTAAGCAGCACTGTTTTCGATATTGATGATAATAAGAAATGTTTCTTGAGCATCAGATCAGCATATTATATTGATTTCTGAAGGATAATGTGACACGGAAAACTGGAGTAATGATGCTGAAAATTTAGCTTTGATCACAGGAATAAATTACATTTTAAAATATATTAAAATTGAAAACAGTTATTTTAAATTGCAATAAAATTTTTCACATGACTACCATTTTCAATCTTTTTTTTTTTCAAATGAATGCAGCCTTGGTGAGCATAAGAGTCTTCTTTCAAAAACATAAAAAAAATGGTCCATATCATCATAACACTCACCAATGTCTTTATTCATGGCCTTGGCGAGTTCTGACACAGTCATCCTCTGTTTGATCTCCACCTCCTGCTTCTGCGGTTTCTCTAGTTTCACTGGTTTGGCGTTGATCTTCTGACCTTTCAATTGCCCTTATTCTACAGCAGGACAAACACAACACCTTCTGCTCGGCACACACACACAAGGCATCCAAACAATCTGGTTTGTGCAATCTTGAATTAATCTTGTCATCTGCATTGAAATGTTGTGACCCTTCTGATGAGCATTAGTGAAGGGTTCGACATTTTGAGACTGACCTGTTTTGCAGCCAGGTGTCGGATCTGCGGACAGGTGTACGGAGGTCCAGGGGCCCAGGCAGGTAGAGGAAGATGTGGGCTCCCTTGATGCCAACAGGACAACGCAGTCCTGCCAATCAAGGCTGCTATCAGCTTCATTGCTTCATTCATAATAAAAAAATTAAGCTTTTATAAAAAAGAGAGAAGAAGTTTATATAAAGACAATGTGCAAATATTGCATTAATCCAGGACAATCAACACACATACAGTACATCTTAAAAGACTAATTACTTTAACATTACAGTTGAGAGGTATCATGAATATCAATATTTAAATAGCTTGTTTTATGGAAATGTTATGATTTGACACAAATTAACCTATTGCTAAAGATGATTAGTAACTATGTACTGTGATACCATGGTACAGTGATGGTATCAAATGGTAATACCATGGTAGTTTGATAAATGCAATGGCGCTGAATGATTACTGTATCCATGTGTCATTGTAATTACATGGTACTCCAGCCAACTCAAAGAACACCATGGTATTACCATAGTACATGAAAAAAGACGTGGTATTATCACAGTACGTGTTCAAATAAATGGTATTACCGTGATAAATGTCATAAATAAAATGTCATAAGGCACACGGTAATACCAAAGCACTTTTTGTATCTTTTCATACATCTGTAAAGCTGACATTATTTGACAGTAGCTCAAGGCAGATTAACAGCATGATTATTTCCCTTCATGTGACGTTTTCTACTTGCTAAATAAGAGAAGGTGAACTCAATACAGTCACCGCTGAATTCATTCAGTATGCAGACTTTGAAAGCAGAGGTGTGAAGAAAATATCAACTTAAGCAAATAATATCTGAACTCCATCTGACAAAACCACAAACATTGTCATTTAGAAATTGAATAAGTAAAATTAACATGCTCAGAAATATTTGGATACTACTAATACTAATACTGCTACTACACTCTAAAAAATGCTGGGTTGTTTCAACCCAGTGTTGGGTCAAATATGGACTAACCCAACTGTTGGGTTAGTCCATATTTGACCCAACATTGGGTTGAAACAACCCAGCATTTTTTAGAGTGTAATAATAAATACCCAATACACTATTTATACTTTTATCTTTAACTAACCTTATGTACATGCTTATTTTGTCTATATTGTCTGTTGTGCACATGCGTAATTTGTCTAGTTGTATCTTTTCTTCTGTGTAGCCTACTGGAAGCTTCACAAACACAAATGTCTTGTTTGTGCAAACATACTTTATTATGTACTTTTTACTTGCTTTCTTCCGTATTATTGTTATTTTATGAAACATTCTTTTTCAAATTGTTTGAAAATGTGTGTAAAACCGGTACCAAAGCGCGTGGTACCTGTTACTTTTCTCAGCCCTGTTCAGGATGAACCAATGACAGTTGTTTGCGCTTAGTGATGAAAAACATTGTTAATTCCTGGGGTGGATTTCTATTTGTATTTCAGATACAATTCATATTTTAAATTAATACGGTATTAATTACCGTTTTATTAATACCTTTACCTTTTAGTGTTCAAATGTTTCCTATGTCAGAAAAAAAAAATAAAATAAAAAAATGAATATCTTTCTGAGCCACCAAAGTAACCAAAAACCACACTGTCTCATAGTGAAGCTTTATTATTATTAATCAAAAATCATAGTCTTTTTATTTATATTTCAAACCTGCTTACAAATGTAGGAAGCATGAGCACAAACCAGCACAACAAACATGAGAAGACATTATAAAAGTAAGCAAGATACACAGGTACTCTTGAGATATTTACTGGTTTTTAACAAACGCAAGGTGCATTTCAGCTAAAAATAAGCAACTATGCTCTACTATACTGCAAAAAGGGAAAATGACTGTAATATACAGTAGTCAGAACAAATGAACCACGACAGTTTTGATGCTACATGCTCAGAGGGACACGTATTATTATTATTTTTTTTAGATTTAACCTTCATTCAAGTAATTTGAAAGAAAAAAAAATCAGTTACCACATAGCAAAAATGCAAACAAAATACGTTAAAAAAAAAAGGAGACAAAACATGGAGTGATGGGGGAAAATATATCATCCAAGACAAATTAAGGACCTTAGTTGAGGATTGTTCAAGGACGAGGATTGTTTATTGGCTTCCTGACAGATTATGCCTGAATTCACCTCAGAGATGGCATAATCATAGTGCATAGTTGCCTTTCGCATGATCAGAATAAGATGTTTGTATTTATATGATTCCAGTATAAATGATTTACAACTGATTTCAGTAAAGGCGTTTACATACATTTAGAACCTTTTCTAATTGGTATTAATTCAACTTCACTCACTGAAAATTGTGTTTGTAAAGACCGAATCGATGGTGAATGCTGAATCAAAAAGGTGTTCTGGTTTGTGGTCTTTCTCTTCCAACACAGGGCTTTCTTTTAAAACCTCATCACTGGGGTCAGGTTGAGGTTCAGCACCGTTCTTACTTGACACCGATCCCACTGACTTCACTGAGATAGTGCTATGTACACTGGCACGACGACTGTTGCCGTCTGATGTTGAGATGACACAGCTGGCACGGGGCAGAGTGGACAGAGCCTGGCCTGTTTTAGGGCTTCGCACTGGCGTGGCAAAGCAGTTCAAGCACCCTGATATGGAGGAGGACTTCCCCTGCGTCTCGAGAGCAGGTTTGGGATCAGACTCTGTACTTTGCACGCTCTGAGTTTTATACAGTCCAATGGTTGCTTTGCCCAGGTTTTGGGCTGAACGGTCTCTAGCAGATCTCCCACCGCTGGTCCTCCGTACCCCATTCCTTGAGGAGCAGTAGCCCTGCCTGAGCTCCTCATGGTTGGGTCGGGCTGGGGAAGGGGAGTCACTGAATTGTTGCCGGCTGGACGAGAGTGGATCCAGAAGGGGGCTGCTATCACTGGACCAGGCCTCGTTCTCCTGGCTCACACTGAACTCACCACTGCTTGCACTTGGTGCACGACTCGATTTGCCATTCAGGCCTGGTGAAAATTAGAGGAATTAGAGGAAGTTAAAGTTCAACAGGATCATGTAACACTCTTTGTAGTCTACAGACAAATTCTTACCATCATCCTGGCCTTCAGTGCCATTTGCAAGCCTTGGTGGAATTGTGTCTCCTTGAAAATGTTTACCTAAAGCCATAAATGTGTAAACACACAGTTAGATACTCTAGATATACACTGTGTTCCAGTTACTCTTTAAGACAGGCGTATCCAGGGTGAATAATTACTTATGAGGCTTTTATTTTGCAAAGCAGCAAAGCACCAAAGCACCAAAGCAGTGAAATGCTGTTTGCCCATGCAAAAGTTGCAGCCACAGTACAAAGTTATTGGTTGCCAGAATGTTTTTTTGTTGTTGTTAAGAGTTGCTATGGTCCTCTGGGTTGCCACAGTGTTGCTATGCAGTTGATAAGGTGTTCTGAATGGTGTATAGCATGGTGCTGTTGTTTTGGGTTGGCTATGGTCTTTTGGGTTTTCAAGGTGTTGCTATGGAGTTGCAAAAAGTGTTTTTCCTAGCATATATTGTTTTCTAGTTGCCATGGTGTTCTGGGTTGCCAAGGTGTTGCTGTGCATCGGTGGTGTTCTGGATGTTTTTTTGCATGTTCCTATTTAGGTTTTTTTTTTTTGGTGGTTACCAGAGCATTGCTTTGTAGTTACTAAACTGTTCTAAGTGTTCTTTTTTAGCTTGTTGCTAAGTGGTTGCTATGGTGCTCTGGGCTGCTAAGGCATAGCAATTTCATAGCAATGTAGCTTCTAAGGTGTTTTGCATTGCCAAGGTGCTATGCGGTTGTGAAAAGTGTTCTAAATGGTTTTAGCATACTGCTGATATGGTTGATATAGTTGATCAAGTATTCTGGGTTGCCAAAATGGTGTTGTGTAGCTGCTAAGGTGTTATGAACAGTTTTAGCTTGTTGCTAAGGGGTTGCTATGGTGTTCTGTGTTTCCAAGGCATTGCTATGTAGTTGCTAAGGTGTTCTGAGTGTATTTTAGTATGTAGCTATGTGAATGTTAAGGTGTTTTGGGTGTTTCCCAAAGCATTGCTATGCAGTTGCAAAAACGTTTTTAGCATGCTGCAATGTGTTTGCTATGATGTTTTTTTCAATGGTTGCTAGTTTATTGCTATGCGGTTGCTAAGGTGTTCTGAATTATTTTTTTAGAATGTTATGAGTTTTAAGGCTGCTGCTGTGCAGATGCTACGGTGTTCTGAATGGTTTATAGCATGGTGCTGTTGTTCTGGGTTGCCAAGGCATTGCTCTGCAGTTGCTAGGGTCTTCTGGGTTGCTAAGGTGTTGCTATGCAGTTGCAAATGTGTTCTAAGTGGTTTTTAGCATATATTGCTTATAGTTGCTATGGTGTTTTGAGTCGCCAAACTGTTGCTATGCAGCTGCATAAGTGTTTAAAGTGGTTTTTAGCTTAAATTGCTTATAGTTGCTATGGTCTTCTGGGTTGCTAAGGTGTTGCTATGCAGCTGCAAGAGTGTTTTAAGTGGTTTTTAGCATAAATTGCTTATAGTTGCTATGGTGTTCTAGGTTGTCAAAATGTTTCAGTGCAGCTGCTAAGGTGTTCAGAATGGTTCTTGGCATGTTCCTATTTAGTTGCTATGGTGTTTTGGATGGTTGCCAGGGCATTGCTATGTGGTTACTGTTCTAAATGTTTTTAGCATGCTGCTTTGTGGTACTAATATTGATGCTTGTCACAAACACCATTAATGACAGAAAAACTGCAAATACCTAAGTGATAATGTGCATTCTGAGTCAATACCTTGATTACAGATGATTGCATGATTGTCTATGGAAGAGTAGTTATGAAATGATGATGATGTGGAGTGTTTTTTTGAAATGGCAATGGTGTGCTGTATTATTTGCTCTTCTGGCTGATCTTCCTGCTGCCCAGAGTCTTCATCCAAACATCCATCTGACTGCAGCAGATCATTCATGGCTGAGATGGAACATGACAAGAGATAAAGATGACATGAGATGAGGTTTATGGAGCTGAAAGGCGATGCAGCATTATGTCTTGAGGGAGTTCAAGCATTTATCTTGCATTGTCATTTTCTCTTCTCAAGAATAAAAGGCATTAATTTACTTTTAAAATGCTAAAAACAGCTTTGCTCATATTTAAGCTATAATGACTGATGATCATTAATCTTATCTTTAAATAATCCTGTATTCAAATAAAAAGCAATAAAGGGGAAGGCACAGCAGTTCCAGGAAGGGCATGATGTGAAGTCTTACACAGAGATCGGCGGAAGAGAGACTTGACTTTGTCTTTATCCTTTGGTTTGTTACCCTTAACATGAAACATTTTCAGGGTGCAGACTTGATCATCACAATGGAAAACATGAAGACAGGAAACGAGGGAGGAAAAACACTACAATAAGAACGTTTGTGAGCATTGTGAAAGAAGGAAATTATCTTGAAGGAAAGAACATGGAAATCACATACATCACAGACACATACATCACTCATCTTTTTTACTACCTACTTGGAATGTTAAGACATTTTGCTAATTTCTATGATTTCACGGCATGTATTTCTTGTTTTAAAGAGGCCATTTCATTTTAAAACATTTTTATTATTAAATATGATTTGTTTTTTGCTTTAAAGACAATTGACTTGTATTGTTTGAACAAAAAACATCGTAAGTTATGTTCCACAGAAGAAGAAAAAAGACATACTGTTTTGGAATGACAATAGAAAATAGAATTTCCCTTCAATGTTTTAGGTTTCTGACATCAGAGTTCGGAAAATTAAAGTACAGTATGTTTTCATAGAGCTCCTTTATCTCAAGGAACTTTTGATTACGCATGATGTGACCCTTTAAAAACTAGAAATATTTGTGTGGAAAAGGACCAAAGAAGATGATGGAATCACAGACTTCACATAAATCAGGAAACATAGGTCAAATAACTGTTTATTTATAGGAACTGAACTCTTCTTTAAGTTTTCTGTGGCAGGTTTGCCTAGGGCAGAATTTGAGGAGTTTTCTAATCACTAGAGGCGATTTATGGGGTGATTTACTATAGTAGCTATCCTTTGCTTGGCTACTCCATGTCAGCCGTCTGCCACAAATTGTTCTGTTCTCCTTCTCCTGACCTTGGGATGTTGGGATGAAGGGTTTGCTGCTGACTGAGTGGCTTGTTTCTGGATGTTCCTGGCTGGAATGGCTGGACTGTGACAGTTTCATGTAACTGAGGTTATACTAACTGCTGCTTCTCTTAGGGGACACGGTGTCACCATTAAGGGAGTTGGAAGCAGATTCCTCAGAGCCCTGGGAACCCACAGAGGAGCTGTTGTTGGGGTCATCCAGACCCTCGCATGACTCGGAGCGGAGCTGGGGAGTTGAGGAACGAACGTGCTGCTGATCTCGAGTCCTCGTCTTCATCAACTTCCTCATCTTCAGCGTTATCCAGTTGCCCCATCTACATTGATTAAGTGGTTGAACACAGAAAACATGATAAATGAAAACATGATCTTGATTTTTTTATGCAAAAAGCCTCTGGTAACATCACATAATGAAACGGTACCTGCGTGGAGGTAATGGGTCATAGAACTCGTACTGATCCATGATTTTCTCTTCCAGCTTTTCCTTCTGCCTTCTGAGTTCATTCAGCTTGTCTCTGTCAAAATAACATTACAGTTAGTCTACATGCTTACATGCCATAATGTGCCATCTACTGTGCTCTAAAGGTTGCAACCTTTTTGATTCCTTTTGACCTTCATTGTCCACAACAATATGATTTTTTCAGTTGTTTGTGATTAACTGGGTAAGGATTTTTACAAATATTTTTACTCACATTTTCTACCTAATAAAATATTGTAAAACTGTTATATATATATATATATATATATATATCGTTTTTACATTTTAATTTTTTCAGTTTACATTTTTTTATTCCGGTTAAAGTTTATTTTATTTCATGTAACAAAGTTTTTTATGGTTTTAGTTTTAGTTAACTATACTAATTCTTCAAAGAATTCTTCAAAAAAAAAGTTGTTAAGATGGAACTATCTGGATTTTAAGTTGTTTTAGCATATTTTAATGCCTGTTTTGTCTCATTTTAAATCATCTTGAGGCCACAGTTCACTACCTAAGAGCCACTACCTTTTTTCTTCATTTCTCAAGATTTTGCGTTCAGTTATGTTGCTTATTATAGAAAAATATAGAAAAATGTCAAGCTCTAAAAAAAGTTCATACTCTTGTTAATCCACTGCACAAAACAAATAGTGGTCAGCACAAACCATGTTTATCTGAAAGTCAACCCATATTTATTGTCGTCTGGGTCATATTTTCTGACCTTGCATAGTTTGTTTATAGTTTTCGAGGATAAGGGAATGTCAAGGAAACTTGCCCATGTTGGCATCTACATAATTTGATTGGCTTCAACCAAGTAGCAGATAAATTTGTGCTAAAATACCATAGTCTGTGCACATAGATTTTGATGTCAACAACTAAAGATATGGGAATTGTTTTGTCTTCCCTTTAATAAGTTATTTATTGGGTTATCCTAACTATGCATACATAACTTTGGTAATAAACCATAATGTGAGAACCATTGCTTTGCAGATTTTTCGGAATATTAATAAACTGTCTTTAACTGATTTATATGCTGCATAGATTAAAAAAAAAATGTCTCTCACATATATTGTCTCTGCTCCACATGGAACAAGTCCTTGCTCTCCATGGTCTGATCTAGCAGGGTTCGGTTCTGCAGCATCAGGCTCTGGATCTGGTCCAGCAAGTGTCGGTTCTCCTCTTCCAAGTTCCCCTTCAGCTGGGTCAGCAACTGAACAGAAGCACAAAAGGAGGTGATTCATCATGGACTTACAGTATTTAATCAGTAGTTTTGTTTAAGAAGCAACACAGTTAGGGGACCAGTATTAACCTGCATAAACCAGCCTGGATGATGACATGATCTGCAGGTATGTAAAAGATGGAAGTAAAATCTTCCAAGAGCATTCTGCTCTGTTTGAATGAACTGCTACGCACCTCACACTGGTTGGTCAGTTTAATGCTGGTGATTTCCAGCTGCTGGTTCTGCTCTTTGAGTTTGGACAGCTCTGATTCCAGCAGCGTTTGTTCCAGTTTGCAGGAGTTTAGCTGGTTCTTTATGCTCTTGTGCTCAACCTGAAGTTCCTCATTCTCTGCCAACAGCTTCTGGTAGGTTTGATTCAGCCTGGGTGGAGGATAAAGCACAGTGTTTTGTGCAGATAATCATATAAGATGGTAAACAAATTATTTATTCAAATATAATATTAATATTTATATATTTAAGGTAATTTTATTACTGTAGATTAGCATTAGCTCTAAAATGCAATGTTTGCCATTTGTACACACTGTGCTTTAAACCCCTGATTTGGTGTTCCCAGTAAAAAATGTCTGGCCAAAAATCTCTCATTATTCTATATTGTCACCAAATCTTGGATTCAGTCTTTTTGTCATCTTGTTGTCTTTTTACAGGTACAGGTTTTGTATTGCTTTTTGTAACTCATTGATCACAGGCCCCAATTATCTGAGCTTATGCACTTCTGTTTTTAAGTGAAAAAAATCATTATTTGTCGATAATTAAGTCAATGTTCATTCAAAAACTAATGTGCATAAGCTCAGATCAATGAGACCTACAATCAATCAGCTCCCAAAAGAAATACAAAACCTGTGCTAATTGAAATAAAACAAGTTCATAAAAATACTGAATTCAATATAGCATAATGAGAGATTTATATGCAATTTTTATAGACTTGTCATTTTTGACCGGGAACACCACAAGTGAAACACATTGGGGAAAAAAAATCCCCAAAATTATAATTTTTTTTGGGAAGTTGGTATAACCTGTGTAAGCAAAGTCAGTAAGTTTTTATCCAATGCAATAACACGGACTAGCATTTTTGGCAAAAAAGAAAATCCTCTCTGGGTCAAAATGACTGTAACACAACATAAAGACATAATTGAATTCCTTTACGTTTAATGTGACAGCTATTTTCTAAAGTTGGTGTACACCAAGGAAACAAACAAAGTATGAAAACCCAGTCACACACATACAGTACAGTATATGAACACAGACACACACAAAACACTGACCAGTCTTTCTCGTCTCTGAGTCTTTGGCTCTCTGCTGTTGTGTTCCTGTTTGTGCATATCTCATTCTGCATCTTCTGCTGTTCTTCTCTAAGAGCTCTCTCTAACCCCTCCAGCTGAGCGCGCTGCTGAAGTAGTGTGTTATATCTGGAAAATTATAAGGCAGACATAAACAGTGGCATAGTTTGATAGCACTTGTCTATACATACTACAAAATGCATCACAGAAGCATGTGGCATTATATCCTTACACAGAACTTGGAATCAGCATCTTAACCGGGCACTGTAAAGACTAATCTTATGGTGTGTGTGGACTAACCTGTCCTCCAGAGATCTGTGCTCTATCTCCAGGGTTCGGTGACTGTTCTCCATTGTTGAGTACCTGTGAGAGAGCACCTCCAACTCTGCTCCCTGTCTCTCATGCAGGACGCTCAGTCTCTCGTGGTCCCGGAGAAGAAGTTCATTAACGGTGTGCAGCTCTTCTCTCTCCCGCATCGCGCCCTCCCTCTCAGCCTCCGAACTCTGCCGTTCCCGCTGTTGCTGTGCATTATGAGCCATCAGAGAGGAATTCTGGGAAGATAAAGTGGACTTCTCTACCTAAGAGAATCTGAGGATTTTTTTTAGAAAGAAAGAAATTAATACTTGTATTTAGCAAGGAAGCATTAAATTGAATGAAAAACATTACAAATTTAACCACCCCATTGCAATTAGCAATAACGGTTGTGTATATGTCATTTTTATCACATTTTAAAATACCTGTATCTGCAATATTACCAGTGCTTTTAATACAATATGTCTGGTTTAATTTGACTCACCTGCAATTGTGCATTGTGTGTCTGCAGTGTTGTGTTGCTCTCTTGCAAGGAGGCCGTCTGCTGTTGTAATGCAATTATTTGTGTCTGCAACCCATCTGACTGCATCTGCAATGTCTGCAGTTGTGTCTGCAATGCCTGTTTCTCAGCCTGCAAAGTTGCATCCTGCACAAGAAAAACCAAAGGCAAATATGTCCAATTTCTTTAGCTTAACTAGTAGAGCATGATGTTTACAACACGAATGTTGTGGGTTTGATTTCCAAATGTACATGTACTGACAAAACACGTCTATCTTACATGTGCTGAAGTTATGAAGCTGCTTAGCAGGAATTAAACATTACTTCATGTTAAAATCCATCCTTAAGTATTTAAACAGGTTGACTATGTAAGGGGACACTGGAGACTCACATTTCTCTCCACCTCAATGAGTCGATCTTTGAGTTTGAGCAATGCCCACGTGGCCTCCTGACTCTCTCTGTGCCATGTCCTCTCTGGTGGAGAACATCGTCCTGCCTTTTCCTCCTCATCCCTCTGAAGCAATGCCTCATAGTTCTGTTTGACCTGCAAAAATTTATAAGAATCCAAAGTTGCTTTGGATAAAAATAAAAAAGCCTTGGCTTGGCCTTTTTGCTTGCATGAGCATTATCTCGACCAACCTAAAAAAATACAGTTTTTAGCCTGAATTAAGAGACAATTTTCATTCGATTTTTTAAATGTTTAAAATATTTTATTTTATTGGTTTTAAAATATGTTTCTAAGGAATCTGACATTTAAAAGTATCACCTTGGGCTTCTCTGAATGTCTGCATATCCCTGGTCTACAGCCTCGTGATCTCCAATTCGTGTCTCCTGGTTTAGCCTCATCCTCTCTAGTTCATAAGTCAATTTTTCAAGATCAGATTCGTTCTGTTGCAATTTCAACCATTGGTCCAGCAGCTCCTGGAGTGGAAAACAGTAAATTTGAGAAAAATAAGAGAACACTGAGAAAGTGTAATCATCTACAAAGCCTTCACTGTAGTGGTAACCTCTCGTAATGTCATCAGCATCCTCTTATCCACTCCAGTCTGTTGAATCAGCTCCTGGTTTTCCTTCTCTAGCTCTTTGTTCTTGGCGCAGGCCTCACTAAGATAGTTAGCCTTTTTAACCAGGGTATGGTTCTCCTTCTCAAGGACCACCAACTTCAGGTTACTACTATCCAACGAGACCTCCTGGATCTTCACTTGCTGCCACAATCTCCGATTCTCCTTCTCCAGACAACTCCTATCTTGCTCCAAATCTCCATTCTCATGCACTAGACCTTGGTTTTCTATATCTACTTGTCCTTGGTTTTGGTTGAAATTGACTTGATGACTCTGGTTCTCAGTCTCCAATTCATGGACCTCAACTTCAAGACAAAGAAGATTGGTGTTAGTATTTTCCAAGTATATATGCAAATGTTCTGTGTCAAGGGAATGATTGCTGGTCTTCTGATTCGGTGTGATAATTCGGCCATTGTGCATGTTGGTAAATGCTGGAGTAGATTTATGAGTCTTATAGTCCACTATGTCCGTCCTCCCATTTTCCTCAATATGTTTAGATTCAGAGATGATCTCATCCAATGGACGACTGTTTCCTTGAAGTTCTTCCAGGGCCTTCAACAACCTCTGGTTCTCTTTCTCCAGTTTCAGCAACCTGCTACATGTCATTTCAGTTACCTCTTGGCCCAAAGATTTCGACTCAGCAACCATAGACACATATTTTAGGTTTATTCACGTTTACATTTTTTTGCAAGCTACCGTATGCTTCTATGTAACAGCAAAATCTTGGTTTCAAAGCAAGGTTTGGAGTAACATAGGGTCTTATTCAATGGCACAATGGTCCATAAGCATTACATTTTTAAGATGCCTTGTCAAATTGGCAGTGCTAATGTTTATATATACCTGAATTCTGTTGAGGGTTCTTGGCGAGTTCTAGCTCCCAGCCCAAACGCTTTGATTCTTCCATACTCCTTTTCTGAGAGAGCTCCAGTATGACGTTCCTTTCCAGCAGCTCCTCTATTCGTCTCCTGTCCACGGTTGTTTCCTAAAACACATTAGACAGCTGAGTCAAGCAGATAAATTATCATTTGGAATGGCAAGAATAGAAAATGGTACATAGTAATATTGTGGCAGATCCTTTTCATGGATATAATTTCTTCTTCCTCACCTCTTCCATGTCATGAAGTTTTGATTCTAGTCAAAGAATCGAATCGGTGCAGTTTTTCAAATCGTGCTTTGACACTCTGTAGCTCTTCCTCCAGCATGGCCTTACTTTCCATCAACACCTGATTATCCTCCTTTAGCTCCTATCAATGCCAAAAATAAAGTTTTGAGATTTCTTGCTCATGCACGTACACCAAATTTTGTTCTTTTGAACTTTACATCCATCAAATAATATAAAATAAAAAATATATATAATAATATATATTTTTTGGGCACCAAATCTGCATTTTAGAATGATGTCTGAAAAATCATGTGACACTGAATACTGGAGTAATGATGCTAAAAATTCAGTTTTGCAATAACATGAATTAAATTGCATTTTAAAATATATGAAAAGAGAAAACAGTTATTTTACATTCTAATTATAATTCACAATTATATTTCACTGGGGGTATTTTTACTAACCCCAAACTTTTTAATGGTACTGTATGCACACATAAACATTGTTCTATACACACCTCCAGTTTGACTTTGTAAAAGTTCATGTTGTGAAGTTTATCTCGGTAGCGAGCCACTTCACTCTCCAGTTTGTCTGCTCTGATGGCTCTTTCTTTCATCGCATCCAGCTCATCACGGTACATCCTGGCTGCTCGTGCATCTGTTAACAGCTGCATGTTCTGCCATAGACCCCCCAAAAGTAGATGGGATAGAAAGAGCAAGGAAGAAAAAAATTAAAATTAAAATAACAACCTTAGCAATATATAAACAAATATGGCACAACTGGACTGCAACTGGACATTAGTTTATCTTTTGAAAGTTAAAGTTTTGAAGTTGTCATGTCTATAACATAAAAGCATATGTGATAAAGAATAAAAAATAATGTAGCAAAATATAAATTGTGACAAAAGTGTAAGTTCATCATTGGAGCTTTAGATCAGCCATATATTAAAATATTTTATTTTTAGTACCTCTTGCTGGTGTCTTTTAACCTCAGCTTCCACACTGTCCAGGTCCTGCCTGCAGTCTAAAAGCTGTTCACTTTTCTCCTCTCTGTTGGGACACAGGCAACAGATGTTTGGAAGATTTAAAAGATTCAATACTCACACAGGTTCAGAGGAGTGATTAACATGTAATCACTTAATCAGAGAAGAAAAAGTATGCACAGAATCACACACCCAAACATGTGGGCAAATTAGCATAAGTACGTGCAAAAAAAATGCTAATATAACCACATGCAAATGTGTAAACAAATGCACATCTACTACAAGCACACACAAGCCAACAAAGAGGCACAGCCATCCTATGTTTGCCATATCGATAAGGTAACAACAACAACAACAAATGTGCATATCTGCTTTTAGTAGCTACACAAAAATCAGAAAGACTTATAATTTATTTATAGACTTATAAAATAACTTAGTTATTTTAAAACCATTGTGATATTTTTTCTGCGTAGTGCTCTGTGTTTTTGCAAAAGTCAATATTGCATTTTTCACATCACACATCACATCAACATATATCATATTTATAAATATTAAATAATGTTTTAATTAAATTATTATTTTATGTTATTGTAAAGTTACACCAGAAAGTTAGTATAATCACCTAAAAATGATTGTCATTGATTTTCCAAACTCTGTTATTTCATAGACCAGTATGTCGAGAATTTTCACTACAAAAGATGTTTTATCCCCAAATGAAACTGACTTTTGCTAAACTGAAATCTGCTTCCTATAAATGATGATTGAAACATCACATATTCACTTCAAAACACTGAGAAAGCCGGGTTGTTTTGTTTTGACATTAACACTCAAGTGCTGCTCAAGGACTACTCCAAAATAGACGCCCAAGAAAGCAGCAGTATGGGCAGTATTGTACAGCGGGTTTGAGGATGGATGGAAAAAACTGATGGATGGAAGGATGGATGTGTGGATGAGGGGGGTTGACTGTCTGTAGCATTACACTAAGATGATCAAAGTGGGTCAGCAGAATAAGGACGGACTGTACCACTGTGCCCTGCACTGTGCAAGGGTCTATTTAATCTGGGGCAAGCTTCCTACATACATTTTACTGTAACCACAGAACTAGCTGATTAATCAGTGAACCTTTATTTATTATCAAATAAGTAAATCAATGAAAATAAGAAAACACACATGATTACATTTTATTTAAACTTTAGTATAGTGCAAATGATTATTAATTGCAAAACATTGTTTGAAGTAATATGAGGTATAAATAGTTCAGCCATGAAACTCTACTCATGTTCTGATTGGTTAATTCAGTTCAATGTTCCCAGCCAATCGGATTCATATATTCATTACTGTTTACCTATATAACCAGGACGTATTCAATGAATGCTATGTCTGCGCGCTATGAGTGTCCTCATCTTAGCCCACCGCCTCCCCAGCACCACCTGCCTAGATCTGCTATGGGGGATCTTCCTCTCACTAGCAGCACCAGCATGTTTCCTTTTAAAGGGCTCATCGGATGAACATTTTCCACAAGTTGGCATGATTTTTTTAGGGTCTTCATGAAATGTCTGTAATATATTTTGCTTAAAAACACTCAATGGCTGTGTAAACAACACCCTTTTTGCTTTGTCAAAAACAGCTCTGCTCACACCAACCCGTTTTGGTGTATGTCTCTTTAAATTGCACCGGACACTCAATTATAGGACTTAAACATGGAAAAAGTCCGGTTTTCATCCGATGAGCCCTTTAAATTTATGATCCGAGCGTTTAGCAGAAGCGAATCTACTTGCTCAGCAGCAGCAGCAGCAGCAGAGTAGCAGATCTAGTCCACCAAGACCAAACCCACACACATTCTATTTACATTAATAAAGCTTTTATAATCTATCCCGAGAGATGTCATGACTGAAATTGTTTTGTACACTGGAAACTAAATATAGGCTTTCAATATTAATAAATAAATACAAATAAAAATGCTCAATTATGATAAAAAATTAAATAAATACAAATATTTAATAAAAATATCATGAATGCTGACCAATGCATATGGCTGCCAATATATTGTCTATTTTTAACAGTTAATGACCCAGGAAATGGCTTGATTAGTGCAGCTTTCTATTCTGTGTTGACAGTCTCTATTGAAACAGGAAGTCACAGTCATGAACCATGATTTTTTGCTTGCTAAAATGATTGCAATGATATACCCCGATAAACATACAAGTTTGATCATTCATCATATCTGTGCATGTGTAGATCCTTTTAGCGTGTGTGCATAAGCTCACAGTTCCTGTCTGAGGTGTTTGATCCTGGCTTTAGCGTCCATCAGCTCTAGTGCCAGATGCTGCTGGGATAAAGGGAGCCAGCTGCTGGCAGACTCTGTGAGGGAGGAGTCATCACCAAACACTACAGATTTCATCGACTCTTTCCCCTGCATCAACTCCACGATGGCCTATCAGCAGAGACAGAAAGAGTGGGAGGGGGCAGACGAGAAAATTAATCTGTTTTGGCTTCACCCAATAGACATTTAAAGTCACATGCACTGGCTGTTTATCATTTTATGAACCAATTATTATTTATTTTCATTCATACTGCAGCCAATAAACCTTTTTGAAATTGAACGATCATCTCCTAAAAAAGTGTGGAAGGGAATGAATTTTGTCACTTCTAAAAGACTTCTGAAGATACCTCAAATTGCCAGTCTCGCTGGTCCACTAATATTTTGAGATTAATGCTCATACTTCTGCAGAGATTTTCCCATTCCTCTGGACACAGACCATCTATCCCCAACCAGTGCAGATCAAACACGTTCTCCTGACAATGAGTCACCTGGAGTGCAAAAAAAAAGAGTCAATCAGCATTTTGTATAGCTTTATACAATTACAAAAATGTGTATCATCTACCTACTGCTCAATTCAAAACACCTCCTGGCAAGAAGGTGCATAATAGATAATAGAAGTTACATGCTGCTGACAATCTGAAAACAAAAGGGGTTCTGATGTATTATCTTGTTATGTTATTAAGACACTCATTATGCCTGTAGGTGGCTTCTTTCAGGCAGACTTGATTTTAATCAGTTCTCCATGAGAAGTCCAATCAAATATAATTACTACATGACTATACAGATAATCAGCCAT
Source organism: Sinocyclocheilus anshuiensis (assembly GCF_001515605.1). NCBI lineage: Eukaryota > Metazoa > Chordata > Actinopteri > Cypriniformes > Cyprinidae > Sinocyclocheilus > Sinocyclocheilus anshuiensis. Next base: position 1,827,336 of record NW_015555726.1, read on the forward strand.
ATGTGGCATATTTGCCAAGCAATTGTGTCTCTTGTAGTCTATTCCAGTACCTCTTGGATATGAGCTGCAATTGCTGCTTTTGTGTCAAAATCAAGACTTTGTATCTTCTCGATACACTCCTCTTTTCTTTCACACTGTAAAACAGCAACAGGCACTTTTAGGTCTACACACTAGAGGTGGCACTGCTTCATTTTGGTGAAAATGTACAATGAAAAAATGAAGAGTTAAATGAATTGTCAAGTGCTCGGTTTAATATAATCTATGTGCACATACATAGTGGCATGTTACCTGCACAGCACAGCCAAGCAACAGTAGCAGTAACTTCCTGATCTCTTCTAGACCTTCCTCTAGAAAAAAGTTTTCATTTGTCAATTCAGTCAAAACAAGTGCTTTACAATGGAATACAAATGATCCTAAATTTGCTCGATCACAGTTATCTGGTGCACTCCAAGATGTTTTTGAAATAAGTCTCTTATGCTCACCAAGGTTGCATTTATTTGATCAAAAATACGGTAATATTTTGAAATATTATTACAATTTAAAATAACTTGTTTTGTATTTGAATATATTTTAAAAAGTCATTTATTTCTGTGATGCAAAGCTGAATTTTCAACATCATTACTCCAGTCTTCAGTGTCACATGATCCTTCAGAAATCATTCTAATATGCTGATTTGCTGCTCAAGAACCATTTCTTCTTATTATCAGTTTGGAAAACAGTTGTGCTGCTTAATATTTTTGTGGAAACCATGATACATTTTTCAGGATTCTTTAATGAACAGAAAGTTCAGAAGAACAGCATTTATTTGAAATATAAATATTTTGTAACATTATAAATGTCTTTACTGTCACTTTTGGTCAATGTAATGCATCCTTGCTAAATAAAAGTATAAAAGTATACAAAAGTATACAATAAATCTTACTGACTCCAAACTTTTGAACGGGAAATACTGTCAATCAAAACAAACACCTCTTGATATGTACACATTTTATTCTGAAGAAAGATATCATAGATATCAAGATATTGTATTATAATTACAACTCCTGAAACCATAAGCGTAAACCGTCCAGGGGGACATAAAGGGAGTGTTGGAAAGGACAGGAAAGTATTTAAAGGAGTAAGTAAAATTAAAATTACACACAGCAGCTTTATGATTTCTGTAAGAGCTCCTGAAGGATTAGATTCAAGCTACTGGAACTATTGTGCATTTTCTGCGAATCTTTTTTTTTTAAGAGCTGACGTACCACAGACCGGGTTCCTGCCCAGCAGCAGCACATTGGGAGAAGGCATCATAATCAGCTGATGCAGGGTCTCCTACAGAAAATAGGATGCAAAATCAGAAACAAGAGATGAGAGAGATGAGATACACAGAATATTGCCAGAATATTGCAGCTCTGAGTTTTATTAAAGAGCAAAAACAACCCAAGCTGCCATCAGTTTCTTTGCATTCAACCATTTTAAGCGGTAAATTACAAGTAGGACCGGGGACTGGGTTAATTGTTTAGAGACGTCTCAAAGAGTTCAGGAAACTTGTGTGCAGGCCCATGGGGGATGGTTTAAATCAAGACAATTATTAAACTTTGATGTGGTGCTTCAGATGAACTTGAATGTTGTGGTCACCATCTTCTGCAATCTTATTAATGTGTGAAAAAGAAAAAAAAAGAAAAATGAGAACACATTAAAGGTCCAATGCAGAGGTAATTCAAGAAGTTAGATTACACAGCACTCACTAAAAGATGTATAAGTCCTTCTTAAAAAGCCACATATCCAGACAACCACAGTGTTTGTGAACATTCATTACAGAGCATTTCAGCTTAAATCAGCATGACGATGTATATTATTAATTATTAAAAAGCATTATTTAATAATGTATCCTCGTGGAAGGCAGACGTCCCAGAATGTCCAGGGCTTTTTAATGTTTAAGTTTTGTTAACACAAATCGACAAGGCCTTGTATGGTTGGGCTTACTTTGCCTGTCACTTTTCCATATGGGAATTCATTAATGCCAATTCTTCTTGGGCAAGATCGTTTTCAGTTTCGCTGAAAAATCCGTGATTGAACGCTCTGAATTTCCTCAGGCTAACAAAACTCAAGGGAAGATAAGTCAATTCCAAAGATTCAAGATGCTGAGTACAAACAGCTCTGCTACATGGCACAATATTTTTTATTAACTTTGCATTTAGATTTGCAAAATGTGTCAACTTAAGACAACACATGGTTTTACAAAGCCACAATTTCCACCAATTAAAAAAAAAATAAGTGAAAATTAAGCAACAGGAAAGAATTGCATTATTGGCTTGTCTGTTTTTTTAGGGTACTTTCATTACTTTGACCGCTTTAGCCGGCACCATAAGAGACAGGACTCATGGGATGTAAAATGGGTCATTTTCCAGCTTTGCTCCGGGCCATTGCGGTTTCCTAGCTACTGATTACAGAGATGTTGGCTTGGCGTGCTGATATCTAGGCCAGCCTCTTTGAGGGGAGCTTGTAGGTCTGGCGGCGAGGCTATTTCCACACGGACAGATGTGCAGGATGCAGGGTGGATAGCAGGAACTTTAGGGTATGACTTAAAATCCTGCCCTTCCACCTAGAGGGCCTCCTTTTGAGAATACGCAGAATCCAGTATATTAAAAAGGGAACTTCACATTGAACTTGCATGCAGCAAAAACATATTTGAAAGAATGACTTGGGTTATACATTAACTTTTTTTCTCTGCTTTGCAGAAGACAAGGGTATAGACAGCAAACGTACAGCCCACTTTTAAGCGGTCTTGGTTTTGGTAGTGTTTTTCTCTTTCATGAATTTCTAAAAATTCTTCAATATATAGCCTTGAAACACTCTAACTATCTCAGAGATGAATCACGACATTACAACCACTGATTCAAAGCAAATAAATAAATAATACCAATTTAGAAAAAATGGGGAAATAATATACAATACTGTGTATTTATCTTTTTTATTAGCCGTAAGTCATTGATTGAATCTAACTTATAATGTTAGTCTCACGTAGCCAGACCTTCTATGGAATCTATGGCAGCTTTCATTGGCCAAGGCCCGCCCATAAGGCCGTTTGACCGACATGTCAAACAACCAATCACAGTTCGTTTCATTCATTGTCACGTTTCGGGATGTGGAAATGTCGCCACAATAACAGACCGGTGTGTAAAACTCTCGGACGTATTTTAAATTATAATGTTAACTTAATCTGATTTCTCTTCTGGAATTATGGGCAGAGAACTTCCTTAAAAATTAATTCAGCAATATATATATATTAAATTATTATAACATTTTCTCTGTGCCTTACCTGGTAGTATGATTCGATGTGGTAAATGAGAACAGACAGGTTTTGAGCTCTCTGGACGATGTCATTGTTCACTTTGTTTAAACCTTGAACAGTCCCTTTGGGATTTCTGTGAAAAAAAAAAATACATGAATTTAATGTTTCTGTGGGAACTGGAAACTGATAGAATTTTTCATATGAACACAGCACAGCAGTCTGTTTAGTACACTTTCTTTCAAAGAAATGTAAAATTTACTGACCCACATTTTTCGATGGCATTCAGTATGTCCTAAAAAATGTTCTTGTAAAAGATGAGATCAATAAAAACCTCAACTACTCTACATTCAAACAGAATGCTTACTATACTGAGTTGAGTGCTCAGATTCTATAACTGTGTGCAAATGGATACTTACATTTGATACATGACCTTGTTCAAGAATATGCCATCCACTAATTCAGTGTATTCATAGAGAATGTTCCCCTCTCTGTCACCTAGCTGACCAAATGTCTTAACCTTTGGAACATAGATATATATGAGAAGTTAAAATGACATGTCATGAAGTGACAGCAGTGTGACATGCTCTTTAAACAACAATTTTCTACGTAAACAAGCAGTTTTGTTGCATTGTGAGAATGAGACATCATATTGAGAAACTAAATGGAATATTCATAGTTTTAAACACTCATTAATCACACTGTAGGGTGATTTAAGAGAACTGCACAAATATAATTACCAGTGAAGACTGAGCTGGTCGCCACACTTCATTTGAGTGAATACAAAAGTGATTTTATATATATAGAAAGCATATTAAATTAAAGCAAAGTGTCTACTTTAATGCTTCAAATAACATTTGAGAAAATAAAAAGTCAATATATGGGTAAAATAATGTTCCATCGTCATTCAGCGTAACAGACATATTTATGAAGAATGAAACAACATACTTATTCTGACTTATACTTATTAAAATATTTAAAAGAAAAAACTAAATATAAAGATGCAAACTTTTATTGTTTTGATGCTTGATGACCCTTTTTCGTCTTTCACCTATATATACACACACACACACACACACACACACACTACCAGTCAAAAGCTTTTAAACAGTAAGATTTTTAAAGTTTTTTAAAGAATTCTCTTCTGCTCACAAAGTCTGCATTTATTTGATCCAAAATACAGCAAAAGCAGTAATATTCTGAAATATTTTTACTATTTAAAATAGCTGCTTTCTATTTGAATATATTTTAAAATGTAATTTATTCCTGTGATAAAAAGCAGATTTTTTAGCATCATTCCTCCAGTCTTTAGTGTCACATGATCCTTCAGAAATCATTCTAATATGCTGATTTGCTGCTCAAAAAACATTGATTATTATTATTAATAATAATATTTAAAACAGTTGAGTAAATTTTTTTCCGGATTCTTTGATGAATAGAAAGATCCAAAGATCAGCATTTATCTGAAATAAAAAGATTTTGTAACATTACACAATATACAATTCAAAAGCTTGGAGTCAGTATCTTTTTTGGGGGGGGGAGAAATTATAGAAATTAATACTTTTATTTAGCAGGGATACTTTAAAATGATCAAAAGTGATGATAAAGACATTTATACTGTTATTAAAGATTTATATTTCAGATAAATGCTGTTCTTCTGAACGTTCTATTCATCAAAGAAACGTGAAAAAATTATACTCTGCTGTTTTCGACAATAATAATAAATGTTTTTTTTTTAGCAGAAAATCATCATATTGGAATGATTTCTAAAGGATCATGTGATACTGAAGACTGGAGTTATGATGCAAAAAAAAATCAGCTTTGAAATCACAGAAATAAATTACATTTTAAAATATATTCAAATAGAAAGCAGTTATTTAAAATCGTAAAAAATGTTTCACAATATTACTGCTTTTGCTGTATTTTGGATCAAATAAATGCAGGCTTGGTGGGCTGAAGATAATTCTTTAAAAAAACTGATATTGATATATTAAAAAAATATATCTGCAAAAAAAATATTTTTACACATCCATTTTTTTGTCAGTCTATCAGAGTTTGTCAGTTGTCATGACAAACATAAAGCTGATCTTCCACAGAGATAACTGTTATGCTAGCTCAGATGCTCTGACACATTGATACAATCTGATACAATGTTTGCTATGTTCTGCACGTAACAAACAGAAAAAAACTGCAACTTACCCAAGTGACAAGAGGGCCGCTCATGAACTGCTCTAATATGACTGGAATCTCACCCTCCATATTAATATTACACGATCAGTGAGATTTACAAATCAGAAAGCACTTGGAAGAAACAAAAAATCCATATAAATCCAGCACTGGTGGTTTACCCTTCTCCATAAGCAGCTGAGCAGAGGAGATGTAGCTGCATCACTGAACAAGGGAAAAATCTGCAGTTCACAGCGATGCGATGCAGGATTTCATATTCATGCAGCTCGTTCCTCATCATCAACAAACTGGTATCTGTTATTAGATTGAAAATAAACGCAGAATGTTGCCTTTTAAATGTCCCATCAGGACTGCAGCATCCCGGTCACACATCACGCCGAAACTACAGTGCGCCTGAAGTCATTTAGCAGACGCTTTTATCCAAAGCGACTTGCAAATGAGGACAATAAAAGCACCTAGGCGACCGCCTAGCTCGCCTATGCCTAGAAACGGCCGTGGGTGGAACAGATGTGTTTTTAGTTGTTTCTAAACTCAGCTCCGACTCAGCTGCTCGGATTGATTTGGGCAGGTCATTCCACCAGGAGGGAACAGTTAATGAAAAAGTCTGTGAAATGATGAGCCTAACTAATTAGAATCCAAATAACACAGGATTTTAATAACTAAATGTAAACTTGAGACAGTTTACTGTCTTTTTACTTGTTTTTATTATTAAAAACAATAAATGTTGTGAAGGTGATATGTATTTTTATAGACATGTTTAGGAAGAGCATTGTGACCATTTGTCCAGTGGATTTTCATGATGTATGAGAAGAATGAAGGAATTCGGGCAATTTGTTACTGCTTTGAATGTGCCAAGTAAATTGTTCCCCCAAGAGAGGCTTTAAATTTATTTGGTTTTGAGAGACATTTGCTGACAGTCTGACACAAATTACTGAACCACAACAGTGAGAAACCAATGGGACATATGTTGCCTATTTACGGCTGGTAGTCAATTTTTAATTAACTCTTTAATATTTAATTATAACAGTTGGTTAAGGTGCTATACATTTAATCACATCATAAATTGTTCATTCAAAATCAGTATTTTATGTACATGGGGCTATAATTCATTTCAACATATGACCCATGCTGCAGCAAGCAGTTTTATTATGTATGATTATATGTATACAGTATATCATATCATAAGAGGTAGTCATCCAGAAAGCAACAGCAGCTACAGTTTATGGCAGCATATATAAGGCAAGACATGCTAAAGCATCAGGCCACAAACTACTGAGAAATGCAACATATATGGTCTGTATTATAAGATCAACAATCAGCAGTGACTGTTTAATAAAAACATTACTGTTCCATTAAAACAGTCAATTAAAGGATAATATATAAAGCTACATATAAAAGCTACTCTATAAAGCTACATTTAAAGGGTGTAAGCTCAAGTTAGTATTCAATATGAAAAACAGTCACTTCTTGTGCGTAAGATTGTATATTACTGCAAGGCTGTGCATGCTGCATCATGTAAACATTTTATATATATATATATATATATATATATACACACAGTGTCAGATGTGCCATAATATCTAGTCAATCAGAAAGTGATGATAGCTACGAGGCCGCATATGTAATCAGCAAGTGTGTTGGCGTATATGCAGATTTTTTCAAAATGTCTTTCATAAAATTGTGCTTGATTTTAAAAAAGGATGACTAATGAACTTCTTGAGAAAAGCAAATTACACAATTATTATACAATTTTGGCATTGTCCTTTCTCGAAAATGTTCCATGAGCAGAGTCTCTGAATATTTTGATTTAAAATACGAAAAGTCTAAATATTGGAGTAAATGATTTCCACAGTTCTCAGTTAATGGTACTGATTGTTTCTTATCCAAACAAGCATGCATTATATAATGATTTAGAGTATTTAATTGAAAGTGCTGTACTGTAATTTTAAAAAGAAAGCATCCACAAAAATCTTTTCCTTCACAGAAGTCCTTCAGAGATGATTATTCAGTTCCATTGACAGCATTTGAAAATTCAAATGGTAAGAGTCATGGCGCAGATGTTCTGAGGCACAAAGTCCTTGGCTTATTGGTCCCGCTTCATAGAGAAATTTGAGCTGCTCACTCATGCTCTCTGCCCTCTGGTTTTGTCTTTAGAGCTTGCAGTTTCTGCCTCCCATGCTGGCTCTCCTGTAGGGTCGTGCTGCCAGGGAGCAGGCTTATTGTGTAGGGTGAAAACCAGTCTCTTTCAAAAGCAGTAGTCAGCTGCTCTACAATCGAGTCCTGACCTTCCTGCTGGTTCTCCGATTCTTGAATCACCAGCCCGGCTCCTGCATTGAAAGCCAACTGACTGCCAACCCAGTCCAGATTCCCTTAATTGACAGAAAATGTGAATATTAATGTAAAATCCAATAATCTGTATATGAATTAATATGATTTATAAAACGTATAGTTCCAGTCCTTGATTCTGATTGGCTGAGCCACATAAATTACTCTACAAACATACACCTTTGTTTACGTTTGTGTGTTGCTTGGCAACCACTCTGTTGCAACCACAACTGATTCTGAGGAACTACATTGTTTGGTGGAAGAATAATGTTTTTATTAAAGGCACAATGTGTAATTTTTCGCCGCTAGAGGGCACGTATTCAAAATAAACAAAGAAGCAAAGGCGTAGTTTGATGACGCCATGACTGAGTGAGGAATCATGGGAGTTGTCGTCTTCATCCCCACAGCCAATGCAATCCGATGGGACTCGGGCAGAAATCATGTTCATGGATGAGCTAATGATTTATTAACGTAGTAGAATGAAGCAGGGTGAGGCTGAAAGCCGTCGAAGCGAAACGAGGCTGCCGAACGAGCGCGACACGCGGCTCGAAAGCAGCGGAGCTTTTATTATGCCACAGTCGACCGCTTCCGCTCCTTCCGGTCGTGCGTATGTGGGAAAAAAAAGCAGCGCTGTTTTATCATACTAGATATGTTTGAAAGTTCTGTTATAATGCTACTCTGTGCGGTCGTCGCCGGTCTATTAAAACACACAACATATTAAAGCGTCTTTGGTGTTTCCATGTTTTCTACAAAACAAAACCGGAAATCGAGGGGTTATGACGTCATTGGAAGGCGACACAATGACACTATGGACACGCTCCGTGTTACTGGATAAAAGTGCTTTTTTCTCTGGATTTAAACATTCTTCGAAACATTTGGGATAATGTAAGTACACAAGTCAGCAAAATATAGAACACTGTTCTAGTGGTTTTTGGATATTTTAATAAAAAAATCTTACATATTGTGCCTTTAATATCGTTACACTTTATTTGCTCGGTTTTATTTTGTGAAACCTTACTACTTATATGGAATAACCATTTTATAAAAGCAATAAGCCCCGTGAATCGGTGGTTTACAGTGAATTTATAACAGCTAAGGGGGTTTTAGGCACTCTGCTTAGCTGTTATAAATTCACTGTAAACCATGGCTTCTTGGGGCTTATTGCTTTAACAGATGACAATGAAAGACAAACATACAAATGGTTAAATGCCTCATTACTTATATTTATTTTTAGAACTATTGCAAATTTAGGTTTTGTTTGTTTGTTTACTGCTATCCCTTTTAATATTACATTTAATTTAATACTTCTTCCCTCGGTTTCACAGACAAAGCTTAAGCCTAGTCCTAGACTAAAATGTAAGTCTGAGCGGTTTCAACTGAAAGAAACTTGCACTGACTGATCTTAAAATATATCAGTGCCTTTGTTTTGTCTCAAAAAGCACACCAGTAATGTTTTTTTCTAGGCACGTTTATAAAAATTACTTAAATGTCCTAATTGAACCATGGCCTAATCCTAGTCTAAGTCCTGTCTGTGAAACCGGGCCCTTATTTTACACAACTGCACTATTGTTATTTGTTTTGTTTTGTTTTAACTTATTTTGTACTGCTTTGGCAGTACAAATATACAGTTTTTGTCAAGCCAGTGAACCACTGTATTAAGTGTGTGTGCAAGAGAGAGAGTCTTACCTATGTATACTGCATTGTCTGTCACCATAAATTTATTCTCATTTATCCTGTGCTGAAATCCTCCCATCTGCTCCTTGTCTCTGTAAAATCTCTGATTCAAAACAGACACACATATGTAAAATATAACCTATATGTAAAACACTTGTAAAATATATGTTTGGGTTTGTGTGTACATATATAAACATCAATCAAACTTCTTTCCTCACCACTTCTATAGAGCAGACTGGCAGTCCTGTGCATAGAGCCTGCATTGACGTCATAAAGTTAATGGTCAGTGGATGTGTACGTGTCCACAGACTGATTAAGAGACGCACTTTGACCTCTCTCAGTACTGCAGCCTCCCGGAGCATCTCGTCTATTGGCGACCAGTACCTGAACCAAAAAAAACATTTTACAAGTCAAATGAGTGTTGATGTAAGGAAGTAGCATACAGAGAAGTCATACATCTTCAAAAGAGCAAATTTGTCCATTTATAAATAGCTCCAAAGATTTACACATCAAAAAAAATCTATTTTTAGTATCTTTGTTTTGTTTTCAAGTGAAAATACCTAAATGTTTTTTAAGACAAATTCACTTGATAAAACCTAGGTTGAATATTTAGATACATAAACCTGACAACATAGTTTTCCTCATTTGTAAGTCGCTTTGGATAAAAGCGTCTGCTAAATGACTAAATGTAAATGTAAATATTTTATCTCAATTTTATTTATTTTTTTTTTTAGCAAGAGTTTTCACAAATAATTCAGTGAACATCAAGATCAACAGTCTGTAGTGTAATATTGAAGAAATGTAATATTGTATATCAAATTGAATGATTAGTTGATTAGTTGAATAAATCATCCAATTTTCTTAAGATGGCTAAAATACATTAATGACAATACACATGTTGTATTAGAAGATTTTGAGATTTAATTAATTTTTTAAAAAGTAAATTAAAAATTACTTAAAAATCAAGTTAATTAATATTAAATTACATGTAAAAATAGAAAAATAAAAATCATACAATATAGCATACTTTCTTGAGAGATATCTTAGCTTTACACTACACAAAACGTTAAAATGTTTTAGAGACTTTTCAAGTTTCAGTGATTTTCCAAATAATTCCTGTCTTTTATTTTGAAATATGTATTGTCTTAAGAAATCCTTTCAAGGTTTTTTTCCTTTTTTTTTATTGGCAGTTTTTTACTTGCTTTAACAAACCTCACTAAATTGATCATTTCCTTTATTAACAGCCATCTTTTAGTGCTGAAACATATAAATGACCCTGTGCCTGTGAAATCCAGCATTACCTTATGATTGGTGATCCTCTGAAGCTGCGGTTGACTAAGGGCAGGTAATCTGTTACAGAGATGTAGATGAATCTCTTGGCTTCTCGGATCACATGTCGTATGGCATCTAAATCTCTACTTCGACCCTTGGGGCAAAACAGCTCTGGTGACGTCTATGAAGAAAAGTTGGGGGAAAAAAGATAAAAAAGCAGTTTTCTTTTAAAAGTTTTTTTTTTCAGCTTCAATTCGTATGACCAGTACACCAGAGTAAGGTAATGAGATGCCCGTCTGTGTACATACATCATTGTCAGGATAAGAATTTTATCACTGAGCTAGAAATGTCTCCCAGCAGCCTATTACACTACAGCACAATTCATTTGAATGGGATGATGGATGTCTCAGATGTGTCGAGTAAACATCCTGTTGCTGGAAGGAAGTCAAGATTCATTACACTCAAATTAGAATCTGATGGCCAGTGTCTTCACATGTGACGCACATTGGCGTGGAAAGAATCACGGGATAAATTACCTACAGAGTGAGTGAATTTACATTAATCAAATGATATGCAGTGGAACCAATGACAGCAGTTTACATAAAAAAATCACTGTAGAATGGACATAGATGTAAATATACTTCAAAGTGCATGGAACTGGATAATCGATCGTGACATGTTTGTGCAATAAAATGTCAAATGTATTATTATTATGTACTGTAATTAAATACTTTCACTCACACACACACACACACACACACACACACACACACACATATACACACACACACACATATTTTTTCTTAAATATATACATGCATGTGTTTGTATGTGTATAAACAATGTTATGTTTGTTTTTGTGAATTGTGGGGACATTCCATAGGGGTTATGGTTTTTATACTGTACAAACTGTATTTTCTATGGCCCTACACCAACCCTACACCTAACCCTTACAGGAAACTTTGTGCAGTTTTACCTTCTCAAAAAAACTCATTCTGTATGATTTATAAGCCTTTTGAAATATGGGGACATGGGGCAATGTCCTCAATGTCCTTGTAATACCTATGTCATACCCATGTCATTATACAAATTTGTGTCCTCATATGTCACAAAAACGTGCACACACACACGCACACACACACACACACAATGAAAGGTTTGGGGTCAGTAAGAATTTTTAATTTTTTTTAAAGAAGTCTCTTATGCTCACCAAGGCTGCATTTATTTGCTCAAAAATACAGGAAAAACTGTAATATTGTGAAATATTATATGTAAAATAACGTTTTTCTATTTTAAAATACATTAAAAGCTCAAGAAACATTTCTTATTATTATCAATGGTGAAAACTGTTTCTTCAGTGAATAGAACGCTTAGAATAGAATTCTTTGCACCATAAATGTCTTTACTGTCATAGAAGTACTAATGTATTTTAAACAAATATTGCCCCTAAACTTTTCAATGGTGTACTGTATATGTATATATATTTACTGTTGAGGTGTATAATTCATTTTGCAGGCATAATGCCATAGGGGCTAGTTGTCACACAGGGAAGTTGTCACAAGGACTGTATCTCAGTAACTGTAAGATTTACTGTATAGTCAACCTTACAAATATCCAGAGGCGGACAAAGTACTCAACTCCATTACTTGAGTGAAAGTACAGATACTGCTGGTCAAATATTACTCCATTACAAGTAAAAGTTGTAAAGACAGATTTTTACTTAAGTAAAAGTACAGAAGTACTTGCTTTTAAAAGTACTTAAGTAGCAAAAGTAAATTTCCTTTTTTATGTCAATGCACTGTTACTTTGACATACACACCGCTCTTGTGGTACTTTTATGTCACACACAGAATGATCTGTGCAGTGCTGCTTCAAGTCCAACACCTATTGTGTTTTATTAGGAGATGCACAACAGTTCTTCTGTGGCTTTATAGGTAATATTTTCACGTACACAATTTAGGCAAGGCAAGGCAAGTTTATTTATATAGCACATTTCGTACACAATGGTAATTCAAAGTGCTTTACATAAAAGAAAGTAAAACAATCATTAAAAAAAATATCACAAAAATAAAACAAGGAATTTAAAAACTTTGAAGATGATTTAAAAATTGATTTAAAATGAATTTAAGACAGTTAAAAATAGAAAATGATAATACATACATAAAATACAGTGCAATCAGTTCAGAATCAGAATTTAAGCGAATATCATTTATTATCTTAATGAGTGCTGTCTCTGTGCTGTGATGTGGTCGGAAACCAGATTGAAAATTGTCCAGGTATCCAGTTTAAGTTTTTGTTCAGCTGATTAAAAACTACCTTTTCAATAATCTTGCCCAAGATTTGATATTGGTCTATAATTGCTCAAAATGTTGTTATCAAGATTACAAAAATCAGACAATATTGTGTCTAATATATATACCACAATATCAACTTCTTATTATTGAATTGTTATAAATAAATATCACATTTGCAGCTGGTCAGTGTTCAAAAAATGCTGGGAAATCATTTCATGTAGCCCTACAAGAGTGATCACTGATAAACTGTCTTAGTTACTGTCCGCCTCTGCAAATATCTACCCTGAGAAATTGGTAGCAGGATACTGAAGATAACAGAGTAAAATGTGTGGCAACTATCCTCTGCCTTCCCTTTCTATTTTAAAAATAGATGTACACTGGCAGATCACCTGAGTCAGACAAAGAAGAGAGTATGATATATGTTTATTGTTCTCACCGACACATAGGCAGAAGCGTCTGTATTGTTGAGTCTGAACTGAAGCGGCTTGTCTCTGCTGAACACTGCTGTGACTCTCTTGGACCAGATTGAAGGGATGTAGTCCCTGTACTGCAGCTGCCAGTAGAAAGAAAAGATCCTGTGCAGGTCCAGAGCCAAACAACTACAGTCAAACACTATTACTCCAAGCTCCTTCAGCTGAAACAAAAAACAGGAAGAAGAATCACAACATCTCGATATGAATATATGAAAATGTGCTTGTGCAATATTTCTTCAAACTAAAGTGGCGGTCACACTAGACCTTGCACACAAAATTTCTAGATACAGTAACAGTCATAATAGGACATCACGCTCTACAGTGTCTTTTTAAAGTGCCCCTATTATGGATTTTTGAAAATTACCTTTCATGCAGTGTAACGTAGCTGTATGTGAATGTCAACAGTCTGCAAAGTTGTAAAGCTGAAAGTGCATCATAAATAAAGTTATTGTCTCTCTTGAAAGAGTCAACTCTGAATCGCTTAAACGAGTCATTTAAAATTTGAATCCCATTTCCGTGAAGTTCACACGTCACAAGTTACCACATTTGCATAATGCCCGCCTACGTTCTGTGTGGACATGCCGCGAAAACTTGAACCCCCCTCAAACGCCGTAGGTCGTTTGTGTGAATAACATAATGTCGATAAGACACTGCTCTGCACTGTGGAAGTAAATTCGGTTTATTTTCACTTCCAAAGGATGAGGCTGTGAAGAATCAGAATTTATCTTTACTACGATGCCACAGCAGTATAATCCCAAATTTTGCTGTGTTCCCGTCATTTTACTGATGACTACTTCCCAAATCTCCATGAATTCAATGCGGGATTCGTAAAACGGATGTCCTTGAAAGATGGGTCAGTGCCCAGTTTGTTTGGACCAGCTGGCTCCTCTGAATCACAACCTCTAAGTATGATTAATAATTGTTACTGTAATGTTCTGTCGAGCGTGCAAAATATGTAGTTCAATCATGACAACTCTCTGAAGATTTTTGCATGGTGATGGATATGACAGTGTTCATGTATTTGGTCTTGGCGGAATAGATCTGCTACGCTGCTGCTGAATTGCTGCTGCTGTTGGTTATTGCTGTAGTTGTAGATTATTGCTGCTGCTGCAAGCAAGTACAGGAACTTGCTACTGCCAATGCGTACGGCGATACAGTGCCCTGAGTATTTAAGACATACTGCTGCTGCACAAATAGCATAAAAATAACACGTAGCAGATCTATACAGGTGGAGCTGGGGAAGGTGGAGGGTTTCAGAGAAACTCTGAAAGCGTGCTGTAGTTGTAGATTATTGGTATTGGTATTGGTATACAGGTGGAGCTGGGGAAGGTGGACGGTTTCAGAGAAACTCTGAAAGCGCGCTGCAGGAATCTCTAGTGGATGCTAGCCAGCCATATAAATGCAAGGCAGTAAGCTCATTGGCTGCATATGCAGCATGAACCAATCAGCTTGTGCCAAGTCGTTTAACTCTCTGAATATCATCAGTTACGTTAACAACCCGTCAGCCTGCACCATCTAGAGTTTCATGACTGCACTACATATTTGTGTGTGTTTTGTTGGGTTGTGTATACACTCAGTGCAACTGTAGATCTCCGGCTAATCAGCTGTGGGCTCGCTATTGTCAAGAAATGTGTCGATTGATATAGAACATCTGTCATTCTTATTACTTGGAGTCATGATAAAGGATGGAGCAATACATTGGTTTACAAACTGCAGTGCTTTATCAGTGCTCCATGTCTGTGTTCGGCTAACACATATACCATTATTGTTTGGGTCTTTACTATGTTCCAATTTTCAACATGCGCTGTGCGCAGTAGACCAATTACAACAGACTGGGTCATCGGACCAATCAGAGCAGAGTAGCCTCATGCAAAGGAGGGGTTTGGAAAGATGAATCTTCAAAAGAATCGTTTGAGGGTCGTTGAGAAATAAGGTAAATTTAAATGCATCTTATAAGAAAATTAAAGTGTTTTTTGACCTTGCATGCATGTAAACCTGTTGTTAGGGACTCCCAAAACCAAATTATGAACCTTTCAAATAGCATAATAGGGGCAGTTTAAAAAACATCTACATATAATACATCCAAAATGTAAAAATGTTATCTACTTTGGTCACATGAGCTTTGAATGAGCTTGCGTTTTCTTTTCTCTCTCGCATGTGTATGAATAGAAGTCAGAGGAACAAAGAGTGTAGCGTGACTGGCCCTTAAATTCTCCCAGGTTTCATTTTTTGTTATGTTTTGCAATAACACTCATATATCATCCAAGTACTTTTCGAGGCCACTGTAAATGGATGAAATTTTTTACCTTGGACAGCGCTTTCCAGTTCATGCCAGCACTGCCAATGTAAACGTGCTTCCTGTCCACCACCCAAAATGAGGAAAGCAGTCTTCCTCTGGTGAGGGCCGTCACGTTGATGTAGTGCACTTCTGCATCTGGGAGAGACAGACAGCCATTCGGGCAATGGTTTGGAAACTGTTAAGCCCTGTTAACCTTAACAAGAGATCTCTGTCATTCAACTCTGCACATTCAACAATATTGCACATTCATGATGTTTTGACCTTGTGTGTAGCCTTGGGGGACTGGAGAAGCGAAAAGCCCAAAGAGTTATGCCAGTTTATGACAGATGGATGCCTGTGTGTGTGATCTTACAGTGTTTTACCTTGAGAGAACTGCTTTAGTACTGTATTCAGCACTTCAGCAGACAGAAATCAATGCATCAATTAACATTAACTAGAGAGATTTGAGTTCACTCACAGCGGTCAGACATGCTCTTCAGCTCAATGGAGTTGGGCTGGTCACTAACAATCTTTAATCTGACACCTCGAGACTTCAGGCTTAACAATCTCTGAAACAAATACTGACCCTAGAAAATAGAAAAAGATTTTAGAATATTAATACCATATGTAATATATGCCAATGACTATAAATCAGACATTTTAGATGCATAATCATAAGTAGAAAGTAGGTACAGTAGCAACAACAGTTATTGGCCAATATTAGAGTTTTTTTTAATTCTGTTATTTAATTGTGCATACTCATTTTCCTAATTTAACATTTTTTTTTACCTTTGTACAGAGCCCCTAAGGAGACATGGGGATAGTAAAAAAATAAAAAAATTTAGACGGGAGGAAAAATATTTCATGCTTTTGCATTCTGTTGCAAATCTTGTGCATTCTCTTCCAAAGCACTCACATTACATTGCATTAGGGGGAAAAGCCTACGCAAAAGCATTGAAATATATTTTTTGTGACATGTGACATATTTGTGTTCTTTTGCAAATGTTTTTTGTTCCCACAAGAAAATTTTGTGGTCTCTCATAAAACATTTGTGTTCTCTTGAATGGTGAACACAAAGTTTCTGGGGGGAATTCATTTTGGTTTGTAAGAGAACACAAATGCATATTTTTTTTCCCTCATTCATTTCTTTCTTTTATTTTTATTTTACCATTATACCATGTCCTTTTAGGGGCACCGTAAATGTGCAGTGTGCACTTAATCTTTACCACTTATAAATTGATAAAACATCTCAAAATGACAATCCAATTTTCATACTGTACAGTGGCATTTAAAATTATTTCAGTTTTTAGTGCTTTATTTCTTTATCAATTATAAAAAATAATAAAAAAAAGTTATCAGTTACAATATCAGGGCACCCCTAAATCCCAAAAACTATTTCGGAACTATAAGACACAATTATGACACAATTATGATAACTATATTGATACAATGCAGCATATATAATATAATATAATATAATATAATATAATATAATATAATATAATATAATATAATATGTAATTTTATATTATATTATATTATTCACTATTATATGTCATACCATATTACAAAAACAAAAGGATTGGTGACATTTATTTTCATATAAATAAAGAATATTTTCTAAAAATATTTTCTAAATATATATATATGAACAATGTCCCCACATTACAGTAATTAAAAACAAATACTGACAATTTGAAAAGTAATGCACCATTTAAAATGTTGATATTAATTAGTAGTGCTAAAATAACTTTCTTTATGCAAAACATAATTTACATTTTTTTTTTTTTTTTTTTCATATAAACGTAGGCTAACTAACCTGATAGGAGGAATAAAGCCATGACCCCTGATCATTGGAGGTCAGAGCCCAGTATGGCGACACTATCTCAACTGACAGTTTTGCTTGGTCCAAAAGATGGTTGAGACCCATGGTAAGCGGGAGATGGGTTGAAGTATTGGGGTTGAATGACAGCTCTCCTGGGACGTTCTCCACAAGGACAATGCTAAGAGCATATTGATGTAAGTCAGGAGATGTTAGCTTGTGGAACATGTTCATAGATTTATGCACAACATATATATTGAAGTCAACATGAAATCAAAATTGAACCTATTTACTTTCTTAATGCAGATATGATTCAATGTATGATTCACTGTTGCGTATTATTCTTAAAAACTATTGGGCAAGCAGTTAAGTCTTGAAGAAAAATGATAACGATTTACTCATTTACATTACGTTATATAACATTATTCATTTAGCAGACCCTCGTGTTGTTCTGAACCCATATGGCTTCCTTTCTATATGGAACTAAAAACGGTGAATCTGGGCACTCTTTTTAATATACAGTACAGCAAATTAATGTGAAATAGGGCTGTTAAGTTCCAAAATGAAAGTTCCCAAATTTATTCCAAGTCCTGTGTGAGGAACAGACCAACATTTTAATTTATATTTAATCATTTCACCTTGGGATGTTCATGAGAGGATTATTCCTTTTAGTCAGATCTTTTCTTTCAATCAGTCAATTCAGTTCACAAAAAAACAGTCTGAATGATTTGTTCATGAGTTCAGCTCTCTGACAGAATGAATGAGTGGAGGGAACTTATTTTCGATTAAATTTCAGTCTGTTCCTCACAAAAAGCAGCGCTATTGTATGGCTTCAGGAACACAGCAATGATAATTTTATGAAACCACTGTGCAGTATGAAAGCTCCAGCTCCCGTTTATTGTAATTGCATCGAAAAATGTAGCATTGGCCTGTGTTATTCAGAATCTTCTTTTTGTTCTACGGAATAAAACGTCATATAGGTTTAGAATAACATGTAGATGAGTGAATGATGAC
This sequence comes from Sinocyclocheilus anshuiensis, assembly GCF_001515605.1. Lineage (NCBI taxonomy): Eukaryota > Metazoa > Chordata > Actinopteri > Cypriniformes > Cyprinidae > Sinocyclocheilus > Sinocyclocheilus anshuiensis. The sequence goes on from NW_015555726.1 coordinate 1,845,949, forward strand.
AAAACTCTCATTTTAAGTCAGCCGTGAAGTCTAAAACTATTCCTAATCAAGATGCAATTAACAAACTCATGTTGGCTAAAGGTACAAAACACGGAGCTGAATATGCAGTGCTCCCATGTGTACTTTTTAGGTCATATGTACTGCAGAAAATAACATCATCAGGGTATGATCTGTGACAACTGCTTCTTACCGACAATTTTTGCTGCAGTTCTCCTCAGTGACACCATCCTCATCCTCTCCCCAGACGTCCACGGCAGAGAAAATTAGAGCCACCAGGACAGCAAAGCAGCAAACCAGTGCAAACACAGCAATACATTTCTGCTGGGACTGCAAAAGACATACAAAGAGAGCTCTGCCAATTACATTTTAATATACAGCTTTTAGATAAGTATGTCTTGACTTATTTGTTGAAATGATTAATATAGGGTTTCTGACTTTGGTGACAGTTTAAATTTGCAGGGTCAAGATTTATTGTATTTAAAAAATAGCTCTGGAATTTATAGCTATAATTTAATTTTACGACTGAGAGAATGATAGAGTGACTCTGTCAAATTTTCACCTGAATTCTATTATACAGAAGGAAGAGCTTTCCTTATATGCTTGGTGGATTTTTCTAAAGTATTGAGGTAGATAAATTTGTTGTTGGTGAGTGTTCTCACTATGCAGCATTCTCTCCAATCCACTACTGTAAACAAGCATCAGCATGAAACCCAGGAAAGTGTCTATAAATATTAATGTGGTCAATGGATAAAACGTGGTGAGTGCTGAAGGGCAGTAGTTCTCAGATGGTGGCCTGCTGATAGGGTCGTGGACAGCAGGGAAAGAACAATGCTAAATGTGAATCATAAATCATATAATTATGTATAGTAAGGACTGTAAAACATACAGGCTTATCAGCAGTATAAACTACCGTTCAAAAGTTTGAGGTCAGCATGTTTAGAAATTTAATTCAGGGTGAGTGCATTAAATTCATTAAATGTGTCAAAGGATTTTATCAAATTATTTAAAATGTATCACAGTTTCCACAAAAATATTAAGCAGCACATCTGTTAATGATAATCAGAAATATTTATTGAGGAGCAAATCAATCATATGGCCAAAGTACAGGGTCCTGAAGCAAACTGCAAACAAGCTTACTGCTTGAGAACCTGCGCTGTAATCAACTCAGAACTTTTGATTTTCTCTCCAAAAAAAGTGCACATGAGTGAATTGATTTTTGCTTAGCGTTGCACTTCCCTGAACATATCTCCCCTGAGAGAGATTGTCTCCTTCCCATCTGCTGGCCTCCATCAGAGTCCCAGCTTTACAGCTGTCTGCCGAGTGACATATACATCGTATATAATTTTCCTCTGAAGGAAACATGCAAAGTGAAGTTTAATTAAAGAGCAGGGAGTACACGAAGCAAGCAGATTAATGCAAGGCATTAACCTTCTTACAGTTCAAATGGATTTGGTCAATTAGTGTCCCCTTTATTACCCTTACACACTCATGTACAGTCATGACTGACTTTATGTTTGGATTTTTACTTTAAGTTTGACATTTGAGATATCATTGAAAGTGTTTCCTTTATCTCAAAGGATGTTTGAAGCTTGGTTTGGTTTAAAATCAGTTCAGAATCATTTGGGAAATATCATTAAACACAGTACATGTAACACTGAAGTAGTGTTTATTTGAGCAAGTTATTGGGGTTTTTCAGACCTTTAAGAGAATGTGATCTTTTGAAGTATTTCAAAAGATTAGTATTTTTTTTCTAGAAACTAAAAGCATATACTGCGGTAATCAAACGATATGTTAGATTTGTTCCACTGTAATAAAACTTAAATCTGTGTCTTGCCAGAGGCAATGGAAGAATTAAAGTTGTCTGTAAACAGAGACTTTCTCCGCCTGAAGGGAAATAAGTCAAATTAATGCTGTGTTTGCATCGAGCTGTCTGTGCTGACGGCTTTGATTGACAGGACGATGTGCTGCTCCTTCCAACCTTATCTGCTACTTTTCAGAGTTCAGTCTTGCCGAGTTAAGCGTTCTAACATGCAATCAAAAAGGCCTGACATGCAGCTTAGTCAGACTACTGTAAACCATGCTTTACATGCTGTATCAACGTGTGAGAGAAAAATTAATTTTTACAAAACATATTCTCCTCTCAGTCATAATCTTATCCAACAACAAAAAATAAATAAACCAGAGAAATTGACAAAATGTAACTACACACATAACATTTTCATATGCGTTTTTCAAAAAATAAAATAAATTCCATACACAACATACACAATTGTAGACATCACTGAAAAAATAAAATAAAAAATACAAAACTATTCAATTCTCACTATGTTCTAGCGAGAATTCTCATATTTCATAATATAATATAATATAATATAATATAATATAATATAATATAATATAATATAATATAATATAATATATCATATTCTGTGCAGCTGAGCAAAAAAAAAATAATAATAATAATTTCAATTTAAATGCAGACTTTCAGCGGAAATATTCTGATGGGTATTTGGAGCCTGAAGTGAAAGTTAAGCCTCACCTTCATGATGTTCTCCTGAGTGGCAGAGCCTGGCATAACAGCTTTTAAGTTCCTTCAGACTTCAGGAAACATGGAAAACAAGACGCTACTGTATTTCATCAATGTAGTCTCCTTGGTAACGTGTCCCGCTCAGCCTGTCTCTTACGCTCATCACTGTAATGGATGTGCAAGTCCACGGAATGATATAGTGGGTGATAGATAGTGTGCCTTTTGTTTTAGCACCCTGAGCTCACGCATGCTTCCACTGGCTGTGTGGTTTCCTCGCCTCAACTCCATAGTGATGGAGACAGAGAAAGAGAAAGGAGGAGAGAGAAAGACACGGTCCACTCCCTCTCTCGAAACATCCAATGCTGGGCTAACACAGAACAATCCCCCTCCCTTCTGCATCTTTCTCACCTGCCCTGTGAACCAAAACTCTGCCGGCACAGTGCAAATGGATTTGGCTTCAGCAGAAGAAAGACAAGGAGTAAAAATATAAAACATGGTATAAAACGCAACCTTTTGACTCTAAGCATCTCTAAGGTATTGTCTCTTTTCCTTCCAGCATGACAGAGGGAAGTTCAGCGCAAGCATAAATGAGCTTGACACGTTCACCCTATAAATAATTCAGCATCGTTACAACTGGCTGGCCAGCTCGTGAACTAATCTATCGAGTAAGTTGTTTATTAGAGACACTGTTATGCGATTCAGGCAATCTCAGAATCTGAAATACCTTCCCATATAGAAAGGAAGATCTATTTAATATATGTCTTCTCTCTAACAGCAAATTACATTAAATGGAAAGCGAACTGAGACTTTTGTTTAATTATCCTGCTTCTCAGATTGTTTTCATGAGAAAAAGATCTCAGCAATCTCCAAAAGTGTTTCAGAATAGATGTCAATTATGTCTCAAACTGAGTTTACTGTGAAAACACAAAGTCTGCAAAGGTTAGAGAGCTCACATTTTTCTCATCAAAGACCAATTATCCAGACTAAGTGTTCTACTTCAATTTTATAGCTCTATCCTCATGCTGTAATGTCTCATTTGTGTCTAAATTAGGATTGCTAAATCTGCCTGGCAGGCTTGTGAACTAATCTATCAAGTGAGACCTGTACTGATTCATGCAAATTCCTATAGGAAAGAAAAATAAATTGAAAACAGTAAATTAGACAATTTGCTTACATTTCCTGATTTTTTTTTCCCCTGAAAAAAACAACAACAAATAAATACCCCAGTGGTCTCACTCTCACATTTACTTTATCTTCAAAAGAGATCTCAATGAGATTTCAAGAGATCTCAAACTGTTCAAAAATCAATGATTTCAATATGAACTCTTCCAAAACCAAATTGTCTGAACTATGCTATCCACAATAATTTTATAGCTCTATACTCTTACTCTTATTAATTTTAATTTGAGCAAAAACTTCTAAGAAAACATTTTAGAAAGTGTTATTTTAATATCATTTATATACTATTAGAATATTTATTAACATTTTGAATTAGCTTTTATTTTTATATTTTCATTTTATGTAGGTTTTTACATTTTAGTAATCATGTACTTTTGTCATTTTTATTAGTTTATATATATATATATATATATATATATATATATATATATATATGTATGTATAGACAGATGCAAAAAAGGGCAAGTTTGAAGTAATCAAAGTTTTCTCTGGAATCACTCCGCAGATGTTCCTGGCACACTATTGCAATGGAATGGAGCCTCACTTATGCACTGTTAATTACTGCCTATGCTCATGAGATACAGATGACCTCCTTCACTGGGATTTGTATCATTGCTTAACGAGATATCACCTTCTTAAATCAGTGCATAATCTTCTCAGTCCTGTGATTACAGACTGGAGTTTGTGGAGTAAGCGTATTTAAAAGCAACTAATTCCCATTCTTGACCACTTTAGAGTTAGCAAAAGCTGTCTGATAAAGCTAGACATTGACAGACCGCAAGACTTAATTGCACTTATGGTGGTGATGCATTGAGGAGAGCTGGCAGGACGTTAGACAGGAGATATATGCACCTGTGTTTTGGGACATCCGTTGTGTAACTTTTCAGTAAAGAAAATGATTGCGAAACGAAGCGGGAATGACCCTGCCCATATAACCACAAGTCAGAATAGAGGTCACTGTCAGCGTGACGTCCATTAGTTACAGCTGAGCCCCTCACCTCAAAACACCAAGCACTCCATCACTGCACAGCAGATGCACTTTGTACATGCAGTAGAGAGCGGGAGTACAGTGTTTATTTATTATACATTATGGATGGATGATGACATGGATGATGAATTAATTAAAAAATCCCATTGACACTGATGGCTAGAGACCTGAAAATCAAAGATATTATGGCTCTTTTGACTAAGAACATTAAGCAAAAACTTAGCAACCATCCAGAACACCTTAGCAACTGCATAGCACAGGCCTGGAACCACCAAAAACACTTTAGTGTCATGGCGAAGAGTTTTGCACAAGCCAACAGCACTCATGATGTCTTCAGAAAATGTAAAAATATATTTTATGGCTGTTCCTACAAGTCCCGTATTGATCGAATACTTACAGAAAAGTGTTGAAGCAATAAAATGTGTTGAATTAAAAACTGAGAGAGGGAAAAAGAGAGAGAAAAAAGAGGCTGATGGCCCAAACAATACTAGGTGAGTCATTTCTCAAGGGAGAGGTGAAGCAGACAGGGTGTAATATATAATAGAAATGAGGAAATCAAACTTGACTGTGTCCTTCTCTGACAGAGGACCCTACATGGCCAGGAGGAAAACTTATTTTAGGCCTTGGCACTGTACATGCTGAAATGCTACACAAAAACAATCATCTGTTAATCTAATAGTTTAGAACCTATAGCAGAAATGTCAGCAGAACTGAAACGCCGGTCACTCACTTCAGTTTAACAAATATTTTAGCAAGCTCTGTCAAACATTTTAATAAAATTGATGCAATGAATTAAATACATAAATATTTGCTGAGAAAAGCCCCAAAATAAAGATAATTTGAAGGCATTTGAATCGTCAGTGGCAAATTCTTTAAATATAAAAACTCTACTCTACCAGGATCAGGAAACAGTCCTCCATTTATTTGGGTTGAAGTGTTCTGGAACAGTGTTGTAAATACAACTTAACCACTGATTTCTATTCGTGTCCTCTTTTGGAAGGCCAAACAAAGTAGTTTAGCTTTCACAACGAAACACACTGTCTCCACGGCATGGCGGCGGCGGCAACAATACTACAGCAAGAATAAAAGTTACGCCTTCTTTCTTTGCGTGAACATTTGTGTGGCGTTATGCAATTCTTCCCACATTGTGATGTAGACATGTGGGGGCGTGTTAGAACGAGCCGTTTTAGGTAGGCATGGTTGACTCTTAACTTTTATAAAGAATATCTCTTTGGATTTGAGACTTTAGTCTTTGCAACTTTACAGATCTTCTTTATGCACCAAGAGCTTGTAACACTTCAAAGAGAAAGGAAAAATTGAAATCGCATCATATGACCCCTTTAAAATCACCGTTTTACACATATAAATGACTGCATAGTACCATGTCTAGTTGTTTCTGTCTTACAAAATGCAGTAAAAAATGCAGTAAAAATGCAAATGCAAGTAATAGCAGAACCGTCACGCATCTCAAAGTAACACACAGTAGGTGATATTCCATACCTGAGTGATTCAGCCTCACTCACAAATGCAGTCACTTGTTTAGTTGCTGAACAGATCAGTGTTTTGAACGAATCTGTTGAATAGATCATACAATCTCATGCATAAAGACAGTCCCTTATCGCCACCTACTGGTGAATATATATATATATATATATATAGAGAGAGAGAGAGAGAGAGAGAGAGAGAGAGCATTCTCAGTAACCAAAAAAGTAAGGTAAAAAGTTAGTTTAGTGTGCTAAATGCTAAATTAGGACTTTTATATGGATATAGGGTCTTATAGGATCTTTATATGTTATTTCATAATTATTTTGAATGTCTTGGTTAAATATGGTTTACTGTTGAATATACTGACAAACATGGTATATATTTAATATAATTTCTATTAAATATATTTAAATTTCACATTTGTAATCAATGTTGAAAGTTAGTACATTTAAAATATATTAAATTAAAATTTAATATTAAATAACACACTATAATTCAATTTATAATCAAGTACTTTACTTGCGCTTTAATGTGTTAGTTAACACATCAAAATAACTACTTTCAGTATTACAAAAGATTATTAAAACATGATTTAAAATGTATTTTAAAGTAAAACGTTTAATTTTACATTATTACAAAAGTGCACTTTTTATAAGTATATTTCAAGTGTTGTTTTTTTTTTTTTTTTTTTTTTTTTTATTTAACTTGAGCACTGCTTTGTTTTTAAACATTGATGATCAAACATAACCGTCCTTTGCTCAAAAATGAAAATTTAATTTACTTACTCTCAGGGCATCCAAGAGGGGAC
>NW_015555726.1:1852986-1855340 GCF_001515605.1 Sinocyclocheilus anshuiensis
CAGGTTTTTTTTTTTTTTTTTTTTTTTTTTTTGCTAATTCAAGTGTACATTCAGTACAATTAAGTGTACTCTTTTCACAAGGGCTGCTGATTTTCACTTCTATCAGCACAGAAAAGCGGAAATAATGTATAGAGTCAGTCTGGGCCTAATTTGAGGGACATTCCACCTGAAGTAACCTTGTGTTAAGTAACAAACCAATTAGCAGATCTGAGCTTTAACCCAGTACATCACAAACCATCAACTGGTTAACTGAACAGAGATCATTTTTAAGATAACTCCAGCATCTTTCCCAGTGACAACAGCTGTCAAAATCCAGGGAGGTCAGATTCTCAGCATCCTTACAAATTTATCCAGGACAAAAGCACTAAATTGAAGCATCTGATCCATAGCAACACCTCTGGCGGAAGAGCATCATTAGAGGACAGAACTGAGACAGTCTTTCTCCCATAAGACTCATTAGGACCGCTCTATCTGACCTCACTGTCCACTGTGAGATGAGAGCTTCCACTGCACGACACACAGTGTTCAGAAACCCGATCGGACTGTAACAATGCATGCTTCCATGCATTATTAATCAATATGAACATTGGCTGTGATTTTCATGAGCGCCTTTTTCTGGGATGTCAGAATCATTCCCGTTCTAATGCCTGACTCATTCGCCCCTGCTGTGCATGTGTGTGTTTTAAGGTCAGCGAATGTGTGTGGGCGTCACACATACTGAGATCCATCAGTGTATATGCTGTGCTCCTGTCTGCAGGATGTCGCACTTTAAACCCTGCAACACAGCAAACGGTCAGGTTGACTTTGATAAAAGGGCAGAATTAATCCGGTAAATTGCACAGGAAGATCTTGAATGAGCAAAAATTGATATAAATGGGGGGTTCCACATGAGAGACTCATTAAATCACTGTGCCTGTATTGAAAAAGCAGGCCCCGCTGAACAAGGTCTCATTATTGTTATATATAAAAAAACGTCTGGAAACTTTTCTTTGATTATTTGGAGAGGGCAAGCAAGTCCGCTTATTGCATCTTAGCCTGGAAAAAGCTTTTCTTTTTCTTTCTTATACTAGATCATGTTTTTGCTTTTAATAACCATAGAAAGGAAGATATTCAGCATGCATGAATTACTAATGTCTCGTCTCATTGGTTGTTGCTTTATAACTCTTATTATAAACTTTAGATTGTAAAATCTGATCGAATGATCTATGAAACCATTGTAAATTGCAAATAATCTACAAACTGTTAAGCTAATGAAATGTTACTGTTTATATAAAATCAGTAAATCATTATTGTGACAAGGCTTAAGCAGTTAAAAATGTTTAATATGTGTAGTTTTTTTAATTGTAAAACGTGTGTGTGTGTGTGTGTGTGTGTGTGTGAGAGAGAGAGAGAGAGAGAGAGAGAGAGAGAGAGAGAGATCGGGCTGTCTAAGGACAAGATGTCTCTCCTGACCAGAATACTTAAAACATCCAAAGCTTTATCTCAAAGACTTCAGTCTGAACCCAAAGACTAAACAGAGCTCATTTAAACAGCAAGATCTATAGAGCCAGGAATGAAACCTCTGCTTTGATCAAGCACTACACTTTTACAACAGCCAAAGGTGCGATATTCACAGGTATAGTGGCCTGGTTATGTAATTGGGTTTTAGGTTGAAGGAGAAGTCAAAGATTAGGCACTGAGCATGATTTATATTTACATCAAAGAAACACAGCGACAGAGAAGCAGAGAAGGTAATCAATTCTTATCAGGGACGGCAGAGCACAGCACACTTCCCACCCCGCAACTCCCGAGTGGTTCATTTCACTAAGAGAGAGAAAGACATATAGAGAGAAACTCAGCAAGTCAAATGAGAATGCCTGCTACGATACACAGCTAACAGAAAACATGAAGAAATGCTCTGGTTTACTGCAGACTGCTAGCATCATCCAGATATATGTCAACCTCGCAAACTCACCCAGGCCACATATCAGCCCAAATGCAAAGGAATTTGAAAGAATTCAAAATTTTGAAGAATTAAAAAAAAATAAAAAATGCAAAGGAATTTGAAAGAATTCATACATTTTGCATACAGAAAAAGAAGCCTATTTTTAGGACCATTCAGATTTTTGTTCGTTATCAAATTCTTTTTGAATTTTTTTTCAAAGTTTTTTTGAAAGTTTTGCTCCTTTTTTTTATTGTAATTCTCATCATTGTCATTGATTCTTTCTAGATCCTCATTACTGTAATACAGTGTTTCACTCATGTTTCTATATGTATTTAAATCTGCATATTTTAGAATTTAAATAAGACATTATTTTTGCAAATATATATATATATATATATATATATATATAGATATATATATATATAGAGAT
>NW_015555726.1:1856413-1856676 GCF_001515605.1 Sinocyclocheilus anshuiensis
ATTTTCTTATTTGATTAAATTGTCAAAATGAATAAAATACTGAATTATACAATATAAAATTTAAAATAAATCAATCATGATATTAGATATATTTTTACATCATATATATTTACATCATCCTGTACATGTTAAGGTCATTTCTATTATTTTATTGGGGCATGTTGTTTGCATTTTTGTGTAATTAACATTTCCATGCCAGTCATATGAACCTCTTATAATTCCATCATACACAAACCCTTAGGAAATCCTGGATTACAGTAAGT
>NW_015555726.1:1856843-1864658 GCF_001515605.1 Sinocyclocheilus anshuiensis
TTGTGCTTGTTGTTTTTGTGTGTGTGTGTGTGTGTGTGTGTGTGTGTGTGTGTGTGTATATATATATATATATATATATATATATATATTCTTTCGATTTTAAGGTGAGTTAGACATGTTCTTGAGCTTCTAGAGAATCTAGTGTGGCTGATTTATAAGCAGTTCCATCACTCATGCTACAGGCTGCATCATTACAAGCCGAACATGAACATGTTCTCTCAGCTCATCTCCAAAAATCAAAACTTAAGACTGCTTCTGACATATAGCCTCAATTATTTTAGAAAAAATTTAAACTGAAAATGTTAGTGAATGAATTGCATTTGTATAGTGTCAAAAAACAATTCATTCTCCACTAAGACACACAGACCTGCCCACTCCACCCTGGTCTGGACAGTGTGTGTTGTGTGTGCCTTCATGGTTACAGGTGGATGGTTTCTGTGCTGAGGGGAAAAGGGCAGCAGTCACTGTCAATATCAGCGGTCAGTCGTTAAAGGTCAGCCTTACCCGTTCCATTCTATCTCTTCTTCTAAGCCAGATCATAGCAGAGTAGTCCTGCTGCTGGACAGTGCTGAAGATGTTGTTACCCGGCCGGGTGAGAGGCGTGGAGAAGAACCCCGTTTCGGGTGGAGGCTTCATCCCTGGACCCTCTGAAACAAACCTCCTATCTTGCATTTTTCCACTTCGTTAAGTATCCAAATACTCCTACTTTGTCTCCATAAGATGTTCACCCCAAGTAGTTCAGTCCACGAGGAAAAGACTCTAAGCCAGTGCTAGCAGCAAACACTGTTGGAGTCTGTGCTAGACTGAGCTGCGTCTTGCAGAGAGCCTGATTTCTTTGGATTTCATCCACACACAGGCAGAAAGGGGTCTCCCTGTCCTGTTGGGAGGGGCTGGCAAAGATTGAGTGGGCATAGTGACTAAGAAAGTGTGTGGATGCATAGAGCCCACATCCTGCACCTGGTACCCTCCCCTCCGCTCAGTGTGTACGTGGTGCTCTGATGCATGACTGCGAGTCCAACACACTCACACACACGTAAAGGCATCAGTGCATATTAACTCAGAAGTGCTGCGGGCAAACTCAATAAAGTATTCATTTGACATCACCCAGAAGTTCACAGCCGCCTGCTTGCGTGCTGCACACTCATTCAAAAAACAAATACCTATCCGTATTATTGGGTAATGAGAGGAAATGATTTTGTAATAAAACTCTATGGTGGAGGAAGCAGTTGTGATTGCTTTTGATTGCTTCATATTTCCTCGTTTACCTTGTGCCACATTTCTCCCCGGTGATCAATGAAGTACTTCAATCTATTATGATCCTTGAGATAAGCAATATGCCAACACAATACTGATGCAATTCATAATGTAAGCAGCAGCCCTGTTGTAAAGCACTGTCAATAGAAACAGATGAAACAAACTATACTGAAAAATAAAAATTGGTGTATGGACAATTTTCACTCAGAAACTGCTAGAAAATTTCACACACAATTACAAAGAAATTATAACATTGAATTATATGGGAAATTTTGAAGTTTGTTGTAAAATGTACTTCAATAACTATTTAGCAATAACTCGAAAAATCATTACAAAAATGAAAGAAAATACCAAGACTGTTTCTAGAACCATAAAAAAGTAGTATAAAGGCATTTAAAAGTTGATTTTAGTAGTATTTATCATTTGAGGCCTTAAAGGAGACATATTATGCCCCTTTTTACAATATATAATATAAGTCTCTGGTGTCCCCAGAATGTGTCTGTGAAGTTTCAGCTCAAAATACTCCACAGATCATTTATTATATCATTTTGAAAATGCCTATTTTGAGTGGAAGCAGAAACACGCTGTTTTTCGGGCCTGTCTCTTTAAATGCAAATGAGCTGCTGCTCCCCGCCCCCTTTTCCAGAATAGAGCTGCGCCTTTACAGCTCGGACCTGTTAAAACATCTGTTTTGGTTCTGATTATCATGTTTATCGTGCTGAAATCATGCATTTTAAACCATATTCGTTTAAACTTCTGATATACGGTTTTCTGAGTGCACACGGACAGAAAGCGGCTGTCACACCATGTGAGTTCTAAACTAAGTTCTCATTCACACACAAGTTTACGTTAAAAACACACGAGTTACAAAAACAGTCGGTTATGTCTGTGAAGGTAAACAGCTGGGAAATAAATTGCATGTTTATTTTAGATCTGTGTGGCAGCAGCAATATACATTAAATAAATCAATAAATCCACTGCTGTCTTGTCTCCTCTGAGGCTGGGATTGTAAATAGTGTTCTGTGCTCATCTGTGCAGCCAAAGGCAGAACAGTTAGCATGTTTTGCTCAAACTTTCGCCATGGCATTACACCGTTGTCACTTGTGAAATCAAAATGACGGCGCCGTGCGTGGAAACGTGCAGATTAAGGGGCAGTAATATTATAATGAGATCCCTTTGCCACGTCACCAAGGGAGCGAATTCAGACGCGCTCGCTTTCTCAGATGCTTGCAGAAAAAGGCTTACCAAAACAGTTACTGGGTTAATCTTTTTCGCGTTTCTTTGGTTGGTAGATGCACCGGGGATCTGATTATAGCACTTAAAACCTGGAAAAGTCTGATTTTCATGATATGTCACCTTTAAAGCAACTACACTTAATAATAATTCGAATGGCTTCGGTTTCTTTCATTCGCTCCTGCCAAAATGTTCTGAGAGTGGTAAGTTTGGTGAGCGGGTACAAAATTCCGCGATTGCTTTACGGCAGCAACAAATACGCGTACAGCCATCCACTGTACAGTAATTACGACAGTGTTATATTTACGACGGTAAATTCCACTTAACTACATACAGTTTGCTTTAAAATCAGTATGAAGCTGCATTCACAACCGATTCTAGTTTGATAATGTGGTGTATTTCTAAGGACATTCAACAAGAGAAATGTATGGCGGCACAGTAAGTTGTGTATTAGAAAATGAACACCAGTCCATTTTCATTTCATGTAGACTTGTTAATATCAGAGCTTATTCTGGAGTATATTTTCTGTGATCTCTATTTTATACTTTGCTTTCTAACTAATTTTTTCAGACTGTGGTCTTTCCCACATGCTCTCTATGAATACTAATTCCTCCTCCCTCGGTCCGTTAGCATAATTAAACCAATGACTCAGCACTTTTTTGCCACTCTCTGTTCTCCTGAAAAACAATAAGACCCTCAGCAATAACAGCCCATCGACCAAATACACAAAATATGTAAATGTGCTGTCCCTCTGTCTAACCGAAATCCTCCGGGAAGACGTGTCTTCCTGAGCAGATGTTTGACTGATTTGTCATGATTATCAAACACCGTGGAAAAGCTGTTATGTAACAAACATAAAAAAAAAACAACCTCTGCGCAGTCCGTTTCAACATATATTTATCTTTTTATGTACAATAAAGCTCTATGAGAGACTGTATGCCTTACTCTGAGATTAGTCAATAAGTTAGTTAACAGCCTTTTTTTGCTCCAGCACCTTTCTGTTTAATGCAGGGCTAGAATAGAACAAAAGAGAGGATTACGGAGTGCTATATATCAGGACTACATTACTTGAACTAAAGCCTCATGGGATTTTAAACTTAATTTATTTTAACAGCCTTCATAGAGCACGAGGTGCAAATCAGTCTTGCCTTATCCTTGCAGTAAATGTGTGTGTGTGTGTGTGTGTGTGTGTGTGTGTGTGTGTGTGTGTGTGTGTGTGTGTGTGTGTGTAAAGGGTAAAGACTAGGATAAAGAGGACGAGCAGTTTTATGTGCTATCATTTATCCCATTCAAATGTGACATAGTTTTAACTGTTTTATGATTTATTTATATAATCAGAGTACTTTGGAATAAACTTCGTTTTTATAATAATTGACATATACGTACATTATATATATATTAGGAATTAGGAAACAAGGGTGAACCTTATAAAAATAATCTGGTTATGACAGCAAGCATCCAGGGATATGAAATTTCTTTATTAAATCAATATTAGTTTTACATTCATGTGTAAACATCACTGGTATTAGGCAGATGGAAGCTAAGAGGAGAGAAAAATGACCATGCTACCTACCTAACCAGATGGCTCAAAAAGACATAAAATGAGCCGTTTTTCAATCTGTCAAAAGTACCCAGTTCACAACACTCATTTAAACAGGTTGATTCATTGGCATGTGCAAAATAACATGATGTTTAATGTCTACATCATCAGATAATGACCTTGATAATGGGCACTTCGTGACATAACAAGCTCGATTAACATCTGGGTGAATCCAGGCCCCCCTATTGGCTATCACATGGCAGAGACAATTTGTGTATTCCTAATTTGTTATTATATATTCCCATATATGAAGAGGGCATTGGTGGAACATGGCAACTGTTATAAGAACTACAGGTAAGCAGTAACATTATAATCTTAGGTAATGAAAGGTATGCATAGGAATGTTTTACGATTCAATTTACAAAAGATAATCAAAGTGCTAAAGATCAAATTGAAGGACTGGTCCAAATAACAATGCTTGATTTTTACACTTCACATATTAGACTGGGTTGTTTCTAAGACTGCAAAAGAAGAAACATTAAAAAAAATGTATCAAATATAAACGTCAGTGTAATACACTTTGTCTTGACATATCAGCAGTCTCATAAATCACAAATTCATTGCAGCAAAACAACTGTGATATTGTCTTTTTAGATAATAATTTTCAGTTAGTCAAACTCAGTGTCTAAAGATCTGATTACACAGTAGGCATATTAAGTATTTGGCAGAAATTGGCTTTAAATATTTTGAACAAAATATGTCAAATATTGTTTTTTGGTTCACTGCTGTGTAAACAGGGTCCAAAAAAAAAAAAAAAAAGAATCACACCTAGTAATAAAGCCATGAAAATGTTTGCATTGTTTTTATTCAAATATACACTATTATGTTGAAAAGTTTGAGGTCAGTTAGATTTTTTTTATTATTTATTTTCAATAAATTAATATTTTTACTCAGGTAGGATGCATTAAATTGATCAAAAGTGACAGTAAAGACAGTTATAATGTTACAAAAACAAAATCTATTTCAAATAAATGTCGTTCTTTTAAACTATCTATTCATCAAAGAATCCTTAAAAAATGTATAACAGTTTTCACAAAAATATTAAGCAGCACAACTGCTTTCAACATTAATATAATAAGAAATGTTTCTTGAGAATCAAATCCACACATTAATTTTTTTTCTGAAGGATCATGTGACATTAGAAAACTAATTTCTGCTGAAAATTCAGCTTTGCCATCAAAGGAATAAATTACATTTGAAAATATATCAACAGAAAACAGTTATTTTAAATTGTAATATTTTATATATGTTTTACTGTATTTTTTATTAAATAAATGCAGTTTTAGTGAGCATACATCTTTCAAAAACATTTAATTAAAAGAAACAGAAAATTATTTCTGACCCCAAACTTTTGAATGGTGTAGAGTATATATATTGGGATTTCCTCAGTGCAAATTTGTGACAGACAGCACAGGTCATTGTGTCACTTTGCTTCTCAAATTATTTTTGGTGCCTTAATGTGAGAAATATTCCACATATGTGTCTCCACATGGAGTTCTGGAATAAATAACAATTCTATGCATCCTAGATAAACTTATGATGGACAATTCTCCACTGAGGTATAAGTGGTCAGACATGTTTTCTTTAGTACATGGTTTGATTTGAATCATATGTGTTGCCATTCCTAATATAGTCCAGATGATATGTGCAAAATTTGAGGTGATATGTTCACTTTTTCATAAAAGCATTAAACTTGGTACAGTTGTACAGGTTAGGGCCCTGAACATTTTCAGAAATGGAGCCATCGCAAAAATACCTCGTGGTTGACATGGCGACCATTTTACTTTCCGCCATAACCAAATTATGTATTTTGTGTCATATCTCCTGAACCAAACATGGTAACACAGAAAAGGTGATGTCTACCCCTATGTTTTGATGGTCAAGGATTACAATGCAATGAACCCATATACAAAAACATAAACTGTTCAGGTGAAGAGTTAATGGTGAAATCAGCAATGTGAGAAGGAAATAACAGTATCTGAGCATCATAGTATCACAGCATTTACAAAAGTCCATATTATGGCTATAATTTTTTTTTCTTTCTTTGATAATTAACTAATATTTTATTCAATAGTACAATAAAATATTGCTTTAATTAATTAATTATTAATTCGTTACATTTATATAGAGCTTTTCTGGGTACTCAAAGCGCTTTACATGAATCTCCTCAACCACCACCGATGTGAAACATCCACCTGGATGATGCGACAGCAGCCATATTGCGCCAGAACGCCCACCACACACCAGCTTAACTAATATTTTAAAAGATTGTTTTCAAGACTACAATCATTTATTTCAGAGATATAATCTCAAGTAAGTGTATTTTCCCTTACCTCTCAGGCAGAGTCAGGTAGGTGGTAGTGTGTTTCCAATACATTCTTGTTCTCTCTCAACAACGCTCTAACATCAAACGCAGATGGCAATGCAATCTTGCTAAGCTGCGTCCTATCTGCACCTCTTCTGCTGCACCTCTGTCATTTTCTGTGGGCCTCTGGAATTGTCAGTCAGCTGTCAACAAACTTCATTCTGGCCATTGCTTCTCAGTCTACTCTTAAGTATCTTGGGCTTGACTGAGACCTGGATTCGTCCAGAAGACTCCGCAACACCTGCTGTTCTCTCGAACAACTTCCCTTTCTCTCACACGCCCCGTCAGGTTGGAAGGGTACTTTTCTTCTCATTTCTAATTATTGGAAATACTCAACCCACTCTTCCCTACCCTTTCTCTCACACCCCCCGTCAGGTTGGAAAGGTACTGGTCTTCTCATTTCTAATAATTGGAAATACTCAATTATGCTATTACGGTAACAGCTCCTGTTAAACTCCATATTGTAATGATTTATTGCCTTCCTGGTCAACTGAGCACCTTTATAGAGGAGCTGTATGGGCTGCTGTCCTCATTCACTGTGGATGGCAGTCCCCTTGTAGTCTTTGGTGACTTCGAAATCCATCTGGAGAAGCCTTACACTGCAGACTTCCACTTCCACTCTTAGCTTCATTCGATCTCAAATGGCTCACCACCACAAGCACTAACAAATCAGGCAACCAGCTTGACTTAATTTGCACATGTAATTGTATCACAGACAACATTTGGTAAAACCTCTAGACATCTCTGATCATTTCTTTATTACATTTAACCTACATATTACCACCTGTGTGCCACCAATTCCTCTACCAGTTACTTTTAGGCAAAACCTACGCTCCCTTTCACCCTTCCATCTTTCCTCTGTAGTGTCATCCTCTCTTCCCTCACCCACCCATTTCTCATCTCTGGATGTAAATACAGCAACTGACACTTTATGATCCACTTTAACTTCTTGTCAAGACAATATCTGTCTAGACAGGCCAGTGCAAAATACCCCTTCTAACTTAAAAAGTTGCCCCATGTATCAT
The DNA here is from genome assembly GCF_001515605.1 of Sinocyclocheilus anshuiensis. Lineage (NCBI taxonomy): Eukaryota > Metazoa > Chordata > Actinopteri > Cypriniformes > Cyprinidae > Sinocyclocheilus > Sinocyclocheilus anshuiensis. The sequence goes on from NW_015555726.1 coordinate 1,864,321, forward strand.
CATCTTTACTGTATTTTTGCAGAGCAGTCTTTTGGGTGGCTCACCAATGTACTAGATTACTCTAATACAAAAAATTAAGTAGGCTTGACCAAAATTTTTGTGGGGAGAAAAATTTATTGAAGATGGTAGTGTAGCAGTTATTTAATAGCGATGTTAGCATGTCTTCCTTCAAACAATTTTACCCTTGTATGAATCCTAGCTTCTCCCAAAGTTCTGTCTGTGGGACATAATTTTATACCTGAAGACAAAAGGGCTAGAAACAACTGATACTGTTAGGACCTTCCCGCTGGAGATCCTGCAATCTACAAGACGTTCCTGAGGAATGCTGTTCCTTTGTT
>NW_015555726.1:1866666-1883354 GCF_001515605.1 Sinocyclocheilus anshuiensis
ACCACCACAAGCACTAACAAATCAGGCAACCAGCTTGACTTAATTTACACGTGCAATTGTATCACAGACAATATTTGGTAAAACCTTTAGACATCTCTGCTCATTTCTTTATTACATTTAACCTACATATTACTACCTGTGTGCCACCAATTCCTCTACTAGTTACTTTTAGGCAAAACCTACGCTCCCTTTCACCCTTCCATCTTTCCTCTGTAGTGTCATCCTCTCTTCCCTCACCCACCCATTTCTCATCTCTGGATGTAAATACAGCAACTGACACTTTATGATCCACTTTAACTTCTTGTCAAGACAATATCTGTCTAGACAGGCCAGTGCATACTACCCCTTCTAACCTAAAAAGTTGCCCCATGTATCATCATCTTTACTGTATTTTTGCTGAGCAGTCTTTTGGGTGGCTCACCAATGTACTAGTAAATCTACTGTAAAAAATTAAGTAGGCTTGAACAAAATTTTTGTGGGGAGAAGAATTTATTGAAGATGGTAGTGTAGCAGTTCTTCAATAGTGATGTTAGCATGTCTTCCTTCAAACAATTTTACCCTTGTATGAATCCTAGCTTCTCCCAAAGTTCTGTCTGTGGGACATAACTTTATACCTGAAGACAAAAGGGCTAGAAACAATACTGTTAGGACCTTCCCGCTGGAGATCCTGCAATCTACAAGACGTTCCTGAGGAATGCTGTTCCTTTGTTATTTTAATGGAATGGACCATTTGGTTCACACCTTTATAGACACATAGTTACATTATTTCTTTCACAGAATGACCAACTGAACTCTTCCACAGGGTTTCCTCGAGGATCAGTTCTTAGACCCCTCCTCTTCACCATATACACTACATTACTGGGACCCATTATACAAGCACATGGTTTCTCCTACCATTGCTATGCTGATGAACATCACCTGCAGCTCAACCTGGCAAAGACTGAGCTTCTTGTTTTCCCTGCCACTTCGACTCTACAGCATGATTTCATCATCCTCCTAGGTTCATCAAAAATGATTCTTTGGTGACCAGCTGATCTTCAAGGACCATATTGTAAAGACAGCTTGAGCATGCAGGTTTGCATTGCACAACATCAGGAGGATCAGGCCCTTCCAAACAGAGCATATTGGCTACTTGTTGCAACTCGCATCAAGTTCAAGACATTGATGTTTGCGTACAGAACAGCCACAGGCTCAGCACCCTCCTACTTCCTCCTCACTCTTACAAATCTACATCCCCTCCAGAAGCCTGAGATCTGTAAGTAAGCAATGCCTTGTGGTAACATCACAGAGAGGCATTTTCTTTCACCTTTCCTGGCTGGTGAATTGATCTTCCCACAATTGCAGTAATTAACAGAACATCCGACACGTTATCGGACAGCAGCACTAATTTAATCCCATACCCAACCCATTTGACATAAAAACTGGGAAATATAATCACTACAGCTGTCAATTAGCGCGATTGGCTACATTGCTCAGCGTGTACTGGACCGAGTCGAAATAGTCTTGGTTATTGGACCCCACAACCCACCTGTGCTTGTCACCGTCCGGCCCGCACCCACACCAAACCCTACACATAAATATTATTCCACCTGCTACATCGAATATTAGCGGTTCACCTGCATGTACCCGCCCACATGCAGGACTCTGGCTTCCCCCTTGTGGACAACATAATAGACAACTCTGGCCCCACAGAGTGATTGTAAATTAAGTTTACATGAAATATATTTGAAATTTCATTCTGCATCTTCTGAGATTTCATTGTAATCCTTCTCATAAAGTCACGGAATTAACCATTAACTGTTCACCTGATTGCGTTGCCGTCTGCGTGGGATGTTAGAGAGTTGTTGAGAGAGAACAAGAATGTATTGGAAACACACTACCACCAACCTGACTCTGCCTGAAAGGTAAGGAAAAATACACTTACCCGAGATTATTTTTTTTTGTATCTCTGTGTTCACCTGATTGCGTTGCCATCTGCATGTGATGTTAGAGCGTTTTTGAGAGAGAACAAGAATGTATTGTAAACACACTACCACATACCTGACTCTGCCTGAGAGGTAAAGATAAATACCGGTACACTTACCTGAGATAATTTGTTTTTATACCTCTGAAATATATGATAGTATTCTTGAAAACAATCTTTTAATGTATTATTGAATAAAATATTAGTTAATTATCAAAGAAGGAAAAAAATAATAGCCATAATATGGACTTTTGTAAATGCTGTGATACTATGATGCTCAGATACTGTTATTTCCTTCTCACATTGCTGATTTCACCATTAACTCTTCACCTGAACAGTTTATGTTTTTGTCTATGGTATCATTGTAATCCTTGACCATCAAAACATAGGGTTAGACATCACCTTTTCTGTGTTATCATGTTTGGTTCAGGAGCTATGACACAAAATACATAATTTGGTTATTGCAGAAAGTAAAATGGTCGCCATGGCAACCACAAGGTGTTTTTGCGATGGCTCCATTTCTGAAAATGTTTAGGTCCACAAACTATACAAGTGTACCAAATTTCATGCTTTTATGTAAAAGTGAACATTATTTTCACATATCACCTGGACTAATAAAAATACCATTAAACTGGTCAGTTTGGCGCATGAAGAGTGTTAATTTTTAACCCTTTGTGTAAAGATTTACACGTGACAATGCACAGCATGAACACAGTTTCTGATAAATCATAGCTTAACACTTTCACAATTCACTTCCTGTTCAACAGTCAGTATCTTTCTGGGCACATCTACAGTACTGCCGATTATTAAGACGAACACTCACAATAATTAATGCTTGTGTGCAGTAATTCTACGGGATGTTACAGTTGATAGATATTTCAAAATATTTTCTTTAATTTTTGAAAATACGTCCATGGATACATAGAATTTATGAAGCAAACTTTTAAATGCAGTGCCATATAGGAAGTTTTACAACATACCTCACATTATTCACATAAAAGTCCCATTGACCTGGCCTTTGGAAACCAGTGCAGGATCTCAGTGTAAACGGTTCAGAGTAATTTAGCTTTGATCGGCAGTGTGCTGCTCTTTGCTTCTCTCCTGCAGGCCAAGATCTCGTTCTGCGACCTCTGAGTAGGCATAGGGCAGTGTTGCCGTACTCGTGGATACGTCCACAGCATGGTTGCCAGCTGGACCTTGTGAGCCAGGACTAACTCTGTTCTCAGCCATAAGTGGACTGGTCAGACCCAGACTGCTTAGAGCATCCAACGTGCCATCAGGGTCCACCATTATATCAATCACTGGGGATTGAGAGTTCAAGAAAAAGATATTTATTGAGTATCTTGTATATCTGATATATCTGATTTACCACGGCAACTAAGGACAATTAATCATTCAGTCAAATAATAAATAGACAAACAAACAATCAACCCTTGGATCTATACTCCTGGGAACATTTCAGGATAGAGACTCTGTGGATGAACATTGGTGTTAAGCGAATTTCTCTGAAACTATAAATATATCATCACACATTTGAAGTCCCACTGTATCTTGAAGAAATTGTGGAGTTGGAAATTCTGTGTTTATATGTGGGGGTTTAGTTATGACAAATTCTTCTCCTTTGCCTTTAAATATGACATCTCAAAGAAGAAAATGTTATAGAAAGAAGAACAGTACTTTATACATATACTGTATGTCTATAGTGCATAGAAAAATACAGAAAAAAGGGCAAAAGAAAAAATAAGCCCAAAACAAAGTTTTCTGAAACATTATGTGACACTGAAGACTGGAGTAATGGCTATTGAAAATTCAGTTTTACCACCACAGTAATAAATCAAATTTAAAAATGTATTCAAACAGAAAACAGTTCTTTCAAATTGTAATAATATTTCACAATATTACAGTTTTTACTGTATTTTTGATCAAATAAATGCAGCCTTGGTGGGCATAAGTCTTCTTTAAAAAACATTAAATAATCCAAAATTTTTACCAACCCCAAACTTTTGAACGGTAGATAATGGTAGATTTTAATAATAATAAACTTAGTGGTTTGGTAATGATGTCAAATAAAGTTATCTGAGGGCTGGAAAAAACTGCATGACTTAAAATCACTTTATTTCCACATCATATTAGTACACAAAGTTACAGTATAATGACACTAAATACCAAAAACTTTTTTTGTTGGGTCTCAGGAGGATGTTGCATGGTAGACATTAAAAGGAACAAGACAAGAACACCTCAGTACTGCTTACCTAGCAGCTGTCGTTCCACTCTTTTTAGATTCTGGAGTATGGAGGAAATCTCCTGAGAGTGATCAAATAAAAAAGACTCAATAGAAAACCATCATATGCTGCCAGAACTTAGTTACAAGCAAATGAACTTTTTCAAACTTTTTATGAACTTTTTTTAAATAATGTTGCTATAGCTGTTTAATTCAGTTTTGTAACACTGACATGATTTTGGTCAAACTCATATAAATATCATAGCACTGTAAATCGAGAATGTTCAATTTGATCGTCATGGTTTTTGTGCTCTTCCACTGCTTAACAGCTTCTTCATTTCAGAAGTTCCAAGAGTTCGGTTCAGGCCAGCCTGCATTACAGTGTTAGATTTACTGGCCTGTCACTGAGCAGAGGTGGTGCGCCTCAAACCTAATCTGAACCGTGACAAACCATGAGTCAAAAGCTCAGTCTAATTTAGCTGAGAGATCCTGTGATGTATGAACTCTGACATCTACCAAAACATCAGGACAGCTTCACGGTCAATGGAAGAATAATCACTCTCGTTCCAAAAAAAAATAAATAAATAAAACCTGTCCAAGTCCTCAGACCCCTACGTTTAAATGTACATTTATTCACTTTGAAGATGCTTTTATCCAAAATGACTAACAAACAAGGAAGGTAATTAGCACTACCAAAACGTGTAGCACACTTACTGTACATACTGTACATATACTGTACATATAATGAAATATTTTTCATTAATTTTTGGGATTATTTAAGAATACATAAATATATATCTGGAAATAAATAAATATTTTATTTTACCATTGTTAAAAAAAAAATTCTTCTTACCTGATTAGAGGTCTTGAGGAGAGGCACCTCATTCTCTGCCTGCAGTTTGCTTTCAATCTCCTCCCACTTTCGATCCTTGTCTTTGAATAAAATCCTGCATGAACAGTAATAGATCGAATGTGTGGCCTTCCAAAAGAGCTTCCAGAACTAAAACTATGAATGTTGTACACTTGTATAAAAGCATATCAAGTCAAGGTCAAAGATGCACAAGGAACATTATCATAAATATTCCCTTAAATTGATTTTAGGTTGTACATAAAATGCAAAGATTTGAATAAAAAGGGACATTCAACTGTCTACATTTTAAAATCAAACTGATTAAACAATAAATGAAGAAAATATAAAAATACATTATAGCATTAGGTTTTTTTTTTTTTTTAAATACTTAATGATACTAATTTAATATGTTGCATTCACAGCCTTTATAAAAACTAAAGCCATGCACATTTTTTTTTGATGGGGGGGGGGGGGGGGGGGGGGGGGGGGGTGTAGCATACTGAGCAGTATACCTGATTTTGTTGGCTGTCTTTTCCACGGCCTGTTTGATTTTTGCTGAGAGCTGGGAGACTGATGCCATCAGCAAAATGTCCAGCACACCCTGTGAATGCAGAATAAGCAGAGAGTGGCACTTTTGTTATGCTGTCACTATAAGAAATAAGCTGCATTCCGAGACACATGTTAAGATTCCGCTTCTGTTATGACAAAAATAAACACAGCGCCCTCTTGTGGAACATAAGCAACAAAATAAATTGGAGCTTCCAGTAACAGATACAGTCTAATCATGATGTTAACTAACAGGGTGCAAGCTGTAAGATTTTTGAGATTTAGAAGATTTACCTCCTCTCTGCTCCAGGTCCTGCGGCGGATGGCGCGGGAATCCTGACTGCTGATAGCACCGCGATGTCTTAGTTCCACACCTCTGCCACTGAGCTCTGGAGCGCTGCCTAGAACATCCTCAAACACACGGTCCTCAGCCTGAGAGAGGCAGCAAGATGATTGCTTATATCACTGATTATAGAACATACTACTGTCAAAGCATGTCCACCTGCATGCATTATTGTCCTATTATCCTATATTGTCAAAATAACAGCATTGGATCATGATCTCTTAAACCATCAACATGCCAGCACACATTTAATTAACTACTGAATTAATTATGTGAACAATGCACAGCATGCAAAACCAAAGTCCTTCACAGACTTGTCGATGTGTATTGATATAGATCTCTACAGGCACCAAAGAATTAAATGGTCCATATAGATATGGAAGGCTCTGGTAATGATGTTGTTGTATTCTCACTGAAGCTGCGGGAGCAGAGGAAGGACTAACAGAGTCAATCTCTCCGGCAACGTCATGGATCTCACGTGCTAACATGGCCAGATCCTTAGCCAGGTCTTGACTGATTCTGTAACAATCAAACGAATACAAAAAATTAATGATCTAATAAATGTAGTAAATCATTAATTTACTAGATCAATTAATGAGTAATAGCAGATTTTGCTTGTAATACAAAGGTAGCTGATAAAGACTTTCTAAGACATAAGCAGTGATGAGCATCACTAAAGATGAAGATGATATTAGTGGTAGTTGGAGAGGAGAGAGGAGAACAGGATCAGGAAAGGACTTGCAGTGCTGCTGCACCATATGTCGGATTGCTGCCCACAAAGCAATAGATCTGATAGTTTGAGTTTTAATCAGCTGGAGTTGTTAGCAAGATGTGTAAACTGTGCATTAAAACTTCTTTCCAAAACATGCCAAATCTTACTGACCCCAAACTTTTGAACGGTAGTGTAAATGACTCTTTGAGCAATGTTTGAAAACATGCGCATCCTATAAAAACTCTTTTTAAAGAATTTAATACTGACATCCTTTAAAAGTGTTTTGCCCTGACTGTATACGGTGATGCAATGTCATATTAGTATTACTTTATCACCTCAAAAAACAGACATGCACAACAAATTGCAATATAATATTTTTACACCTCTGTTGGGCATGTTTTGTTAATAAACAGGCAATTGAACAAATCACATTTTTAAATATATCACAGATTATGAAGTTGCTTCATTGTAGTAGGCTATAGAAGCTAGTTCTAAAGGCTAGCTTCATCTTAGCTTATCACATTTTTGTAGTTTGTAGCTTAGCTTGCTATATTTTTGAGTAGCTTGCCTGACACTGGCTGTTAGCTATTACCTGGCGATCTCCTCACTGTGGGCAGTCCAGTCTCTCATGTAATCATCCTGTTCTCTGCTAGACTGGTGTCGCAACATGGAGATGCCTCCAGGGCTGGGTGTTGCAGGGGCGGAACCCCCTAGCTGGGTCACCCGTGGAGCCACTTGGTGTGGGCGAGTGTGTTGAGTGGGGTGACGGTTTGAGCCATACTCATCCTCTGAGGTAGAAGCGTATTCGATAGGTACCCGGCGCCACCTTCCACCAGCTATAAGGAAGACGTATAACAGAACAAGATTGTTTCAACTGAAACATTTTCAGCCAATTATCCTTTCTAGTACATTTTTACCCTAAGGTCTGACCTGCAGGTGTACTTTGAACATATGGAGACTTATCGGGCAGTTTGGAAGCGCTGTTAGCTCTTGCTCTGGGGACCGCTACAGAGGAAGAGGCCACTGTAGAGCGGAGACCAAGCCGCAGTGCACTCTCTGGGGCAGGGCGTGGGCCAAAGCCCCTGATCTTGCCTGATGTAGCTTCTGAGTCACTCCGCGTTGAAGGAGAGCCCACACGTGGCCTCCGTGGCTGAGCAAGCGCTTCAATCCGAGAGAGAGTCCTGCGCCCAGCCGAAGGCCTCGATGCAGAACTGGCGGTAGAGGCCTCTGAAGCAACAGACATGCGATCGACATCAGCAAGGTCAGTGTCGGAAGCTTCGCCCAGTCGGGCACGGCGAAGAAGGGAAGCCCGTGTGGGTCTGGGCCGTGGAAGGGTGGTTGGTTTAGAGCTGGCCGGTGCAGGAGCTATAGTCGACTTTGCTCCTCTGGTTTTGCCACTTGTTGGCTCTGCCTTAGAGCTGGTATTTTGACCCCGGCCCTGAGGTCGTTTTACCGAAGCGTCCTGGGTAAGAGAAGAACTCAAGTCATCGTCTGTCAGGTCAAGAGACGTCCAAGCCCTAGAGCCAGCTGAGCCAGAGGGCTGAGTTTTGGCTTTTCTTTCATTGGCACTGGTGTTTTTATTGGTTGTTTCACGGCCTGGACCTCCGGCTGATCGTTTCCTTTGGGCTGCCTTACGCCCTCTTTCTCCTCCAGCTTGGCTGACCGTGCTTGTCGTATCAATGTCAGATTCAGGTGAGACAGACCCCTCCAGGGAGTAGCTCGGTGGATCTGCAAGGTCTGATAAAGTGGTTTCCAGAAAAGCAGCCACAGCCTCTGAGTCTTTTAGCATGGTGGCAGCATCAATGCCCTCATTGATGACTCCCATTTCCCTGGGCTGGTGGGCATTGGGCCCATCGATGCAAGGTATGAGCTCTAGAGGAACATTAGCAGTCGGCCGTTCCACTGTAAAGCTCTCTTGCCTCAGTAGAGGCTTCCCTGTATTCTCTCGGTCCTCATCTCCTTTCTTTCGTCTCCCATCATCTTGTTTCTTCTCTATCTCTTTAGCTTGAGCTCCTTGTTGACCAGCTTTACTCTGGATTCTGGGCGGAGTTGGCTTGTTCACTTTGGACCGATCTACGTCCATGCTAGCTGAGGCCATTCCTGAAACTCTTTGCCCAGTTTTAGAGATTCTATTGATCGTATCTACTTTCTCCTGAAGTTCTAGATCCTGTTTCTCTGATGAAGGGACTTTTTGCCTGGATTGGCTCTGTGTGCCCTCAGGAGCCAGTGGATCCATAGCAGAGTCTTCAGAGGGGAGCTGCGGGAGAGTCCTTCTTTTACGTTCAGATGCACGGATATCAGCTGTTGAAACAAAAGAAAATCATAAAAATCAAACTGTAATATAAAACCAAAGTGTTTTTGAGATGTTTATCAGGCCTTGAACCTTTTTCATCTGTGGAAAGCATGGTGGGTTCAGCCCCGGATCCCTCAGGATCCGTCCGTATATGATTTGCAGCCAAACTTGCCCACTGTGAGACCCACCTTGGACCGCCTACTACAACCAAGTCATCTGGTAGCACCTTAAAATAAGAATGGACAGTAAATTTGAGTTTTTTTAAATCTGAGAAACAAATGATTGAGACAACTTGGAAAGATTTGGGTTTCCAAGAAGCCTACATAGTGTCTTTTGATGTTGATATCGATGGTCTTTACAGAATATAGTCAAGGAATTTATAATGTCTCCAGAAAATTATGCCAATTATTACTGATATACCTCTGCACCAAAATAACCAGCTTGTCTGGTTTCCATGGCTCCAGATCTCGGACAGATGGTTCCTCTATCTCTCTGGTGTTTTGGAAAACGCAGTTTAGTCAGGGCTTGGTTATCCTCCACCCCAAAAACCTAAAACATAACACATTCAGCATCATTATTGCATATCAGAAACTGACCAGTCATTGCCATTTCACAAAGGACTCAAAGTCTATCAATTTTGACATCTTCAACCATATGAGAAAACATAGTTTCTACGCTCCTGCGTGTCTACCTTATCAATCATATGCCTGGCCTCTTCCTCCTCAGCATTGCCATTTTCCAGCTCAATTGTGTAGGTCCCTCTGTCACTTTGGTCATCTATATGTCCCCTATTTGGAGTCTCTTGAGACCCAGTGCTTTGCTCTCTGGGCACGTTGGCTTTCTGCGGCGAAGAATGGTGAGCGCTTTTGCCAACTTCACCCCCTACTGGTGCCATCTTTTTATCTGCAGATGACGGTTTGTGCTGGAAGAGATCTTCCCTCCCACAGAAAGGCCCTTCTGTCCTCTGCACACCCTGCCTTCCTCTGTAATGCTCCTGCAGGAACACCCTCCGGCCACCGAGCTGCTCTCCCAGTGCATTCTCTGAGTCACTCTGTGTGCCATCCTCATGTTTACTGCCTGGAAAAGAGGGAGAGAAACATAAAGAAACATAGTTGAAAGCACATGACCAATCACCAGTGAATGCAGCCAATGGTGTCCAGAGGGCATTTCATCCTTCATAGGTCAAAGATAATCCACAATTTTTTTTTGTCAGCATCTATTAATTTATTCAAAAATGCTCAAAAATAAATTATTCCTAATTTCTGAACAAAAATTAATTTAGCTTCTTAAAGGGTGACATTTAAGACATTTCAAAGTGATACAACTGTCCTGATATTGATAAAGAATGCTTCATTCAAAAAATTACAAGAAGAAAACCTAGTAAGTTGTTTTTATTATTTCTTAGGAAAAACTAAACTGTTAAGACTATTAACTACTGTACAGAGGGCACCTGCAGGCCTTCGTGGCTCTGTTTAAGTCACACAGTCTCTTAAAATATTAGATGATTTGACTTTTTTTAATGACAAGGTTATTTCCAGTTGTAAAATGTCATGTGGTGCAACTCACCAGACAAGGTAATGATATTTATGTATTAAATGATACATTGTGTTATGTATTATATTAAAAGTTCATCCTATTTGATTTTTTGTCACTTTTTACCTTGAAAGATGTATTTTAAAACATCTAGACACTTTTATTATTCTTTTCTGACCCTTATACGCAGCATTAAACAAATAGAACCAACAGTAACTCATCACTCCTTCACCTTACCTCTAAGGCTCCTCAGCTGAACCGGCACATCACTCTTTACGCTGTCTCCATCCTCCTCAGCAACAGATTCAGAGCGAGCTAGTGGCAGCTCATTCTGTGCCAGCCAGTCTGCCACCTTTACCTCCGCTGCCACCATGGCAGCCTGCAAGGCACTCAGCTCCTCCCCTGCCCCTCTTTTCGGCCGCTGTCGATGGTCTTGAGAGCCCTTTGAAGTTCGCTCTTTGCCCTTCCCCAAAGCCACTGTGTCAAATTCTATAGTGAAGGAGGCATGTCCATGTGCTCCGCCCTCCAGAGCAGGGATTGTGGAAGCTGACGCAACTGCCTCTGAACTAGTAGCGAGGCTTTCTCCTGTGTCTCCACCTACTGGAGGAGTCTCCTTACAGGGGATCTCAAAGTAGCTTGGTTCCTGGGTCCCTAAATTCTGTGTTGTGGCTCCTGGCCCTACCTGCGTCTTTGTTGCGGTGTCCTTACAGCCTGCATGAACGCATAACATAAGCAAGTGAAATCACATCAAATGAACTTGACAACAATGTACACTCTCAGAAAAAAGGTGCAAAAGCTGTCACTGGGGAAGTACCTTTTCAAAAGGAGCATTTTTGTGTGTACCTCAAGAGTACATATTATTATCTTAGTACATATCACATAGTACAATAGTACATATTAGTCACTTTTAAAAGGGTATTGCCCCAGTGACAGCTTTTGTACCTTTTTTTTGAGAGTGAATCTTACCTGCTTCAAATCTAGGTTGTTTTTGCTCAGAGGCCTTTGCATCGTGCTTCCCAGAATTTTCATCATCTGCGTCCCCATCACCCCACCAAGATGGCTGTCCATAAAGAGGAGTTCCTCTGTGGAACACAGCTATGTCTCCTGTTGAAAGTTTGAGATACTTGAGTTTGGTAAGCTACATGTCTCTCTTTGTAAACACACATACAACCCATCTTCTACTCACCTGACAATTTCTCTTCTGGTTTTGGTGGTGGTTCTGAAGGTCTGGCCTCAGAATCTTTTCCTCCCTCTGACCCTTTGGCCTCTGGGCTTTTGCTGGTTTCCCCTGATGGCGAAGGCTTCTTGGTTAGCTGAAACTGACTGGTGAACTTTTCGTGCTGTCCATTAAAGTAAAAGTAAGAAAGTCAAGACAGAATACTAGATACTGTCCTATAGGCCTGACTCACATTAATCGCATATTGACAGAGATTATATCAAGCCTTAAGTCTGTAAAATATTTTTGAAATAAATCTTATATGCTCACCAAGGCTGCATTTAATTGATAAAAATACAGTAAAAACAGTAATATTGTGAAATATTATTACAATTTAAAATAACTATTTTGTATTTTAATTTAAAATGCAATTTATTCCTTTGATGGCAAAAGCTAAATTTTCAGCATCATTACTCCAGTCTTCAGTGTCACATGATCCTTCAGAAATCATTCTAAAATGCTGATTTGATGCTCAAGAAACATATCGATGTTGAAAATAGTTGTGCTGCTTAAGGTTTTTGTAGAAACTGTGATACATTTTTTTTCAGGATTATTTGATAAATAGAAAATTCCAAAGAACAGCATTTATTCCAAATAAAAATCTTTTGAACATTATAAATGTCTTAATGTCCCTTTGGATCAGTTTAATGCATCCTTGCAGAATAAAGCTATTAATTTTTTTACTTAAACCCCAAACTTTTGAATACTTGTGTATTACTGCATTTTTATTACCTTCAGCGCTTCCTCTGGAACATGTAACTCTCCACGCACCACGGTAAATAGGTTGATATGTAAGATGGGTTAAGGAGAAAACAATATATATATATATATATATATATATATATAGAAATGCAAATGCATGCATTGAATTGGTCCAATCATAATTACATAGAGCATACTTTGGTCTTTACATTTTTAAACACAGCCAATATGTTATATTGTGGTTGTACAAACCAACTAAAGTGTAACAAATCAAACCTAACAATCAAAATGTGATTTATTTTGCGTCTGAAAGGATATCATAGCCGAACCGTAGCTTGTCACCCATTTTCAAAGTAACATACTGCTGTTCTTGAATACGAACATCGTTAACAAATGTCTACAGAAGAGGAATAGAGGTCAGCTGTCACCACATGCTTTCTAGCATTCCAATGAAGACAAAATTAATATATATTATGAATGGATACATTTCTCACCCCATTCAGGCTGCCCAGGTCTTTAACTTTATGTTCATCTGTAGCTACTTCATAATTGATGACAGCATGCTGCTTGTCTACACTACGAGACTGGAATTTAAAGAAAAGATAAAGGATTATGGGAATAAATAATTGGCTGTGTAATAGACTAGTGGATGCCGGGTTCTAGGTGAAGGTGGGCTGGAGGAAATTATCTTTGAATTCTCAGCAAATTTCTGCATGGCACTTTACACAAACAGAGTACAAAATAGGTGATCACTCAACTAGTTTGGCACCAATTTTCTCATAAATTAAAGAAAAATCATTTTGATAGCCAGGTTGATTGGAAGTGCATGACACACATTTGACAGACATTTGATTGGTTTGCCTTCTTTTCATGTGTGTTAATTTTATGTTAGATAATATGATAAAAGCTCTCAAATACAAAAAAACCATGGGTAAGACCAAAGTGTACACCGTTTGTGGAAAGTGCCATATACAGTATACACAGTTATGGATCCAGGGAGAGCTGACTCTAACCTTAAAAGGACAATGACATTATTCTCCTGCTTGCATGTGTATGAGTGACAGTGATCATGTTACCTGCAGCATAAGCTCACAGTCGTCCCGTCCCACGAAGATCATTTCCCGGGGAAGGCGGTGCCTTGTTCCCCCACAACTCACCAAGAACCAGGATGTCAAACTCATCTTGACTTAACCAGGCCTCCTCTTTTCCTCCTGAACTCTCTTTAGGTCATTCTGTTGAGAGGTCATAGAGGAACTGACAGTTGAATTCATCAACAGATGAATCAGACAAGCTCAGCTCTACTTGTATTAGGTGAATATAGAGGAATTATAGTAGCCTAATTTATCTGCTGTATAACTACAACAAACTATCAACAAACACATTGATAGATCCTAGTCTTATATATAAGATAATAATGGGGCCATACAGCTTGGCATGAGCAATGCTTTCTATAAATTTGCATGATTTAAAGAGTAGTACATGAGGCTAAATACACCCTGTGGAAGTGAATTCCTCCATTCTTGAAAAAATTGGATAATTTATTGCACAGCACCAGACAGGCAGCTGACTCCTCTAACAACTGAAACAATGCACCTCTTTCCCTTCTACAAGGATGAAATCAGGTTCTCTTCTTTAATGCTTTCAATATTTTGAGCAATTATGTGTCTTTCAACCAGTGAAGGGGACCCATGAGAAATGAGACTTGCTTACCTAGACCTATACCAAATAACACAGTGCTTAAGTAACAAAACCTCGAGAATAATTTTTTCCAAACAATATTTCAGCAATCACATCGTGTGTTGTTTGTCTAGAATCAAAAGGTATCATCCGTGATGTCCTGTTCTTGAAGGAGTTATTTTGAACCGCTTCTTCTCGTCTTGAACCGTCTGATTGATACCATGTTGTTTGCTTGACAAAAAGTAGGAAATGGGACCTGTGATGAATTTGCAGTCGGTTTACTTTGCCACAGATTTCTAATTCACCTTCCTGTTGGATGAGGCAAGTTCAATTTAAATGCCAAAGTCATGATTCAAAAGGGAGCCATCTTCAATTCAGCATGCTGACTAACCGGACACTGCTATGACCCAATTTGTCTGTAGCAATCCACAAGAGACAAATAAGTGAGCATGTCAAGAAGATGATGCATCAGAAAAATTATACCAATTAACAGTACATTTTCATGTAATTTAAGTCCATCTGCCCAGTTCCCGTTGCTGTAATGCTAGAACTTCCATCATTCTCATTTCTGTAATGCGAAAAATGTCTCATTTCTAGGATGCATAAATAAATAAATACAGTACATACATACATAGGCTACATAAAGCTGCATACGCCTGATTTTCTTTTATAGAAATGTAGCGTGGTTTTTTAGCTTTTGAGCGGAAATATTTAGGTTAGAATAACCTTATATGCATATGTGCATCATCATCATTATCATCATCTAAAGAAGCAGCGCATCATTTGCGTGTGAGAGGAGCGTCAGTCTCCGCCTCTGCCTTCAAGCATTGGCCTTGTTCTGTACCGGTAATGACAGATCTGATGTTTATTCTAAGATACAGTCGCTCACCATATACACCCAGCGCATATTTTAATACTTGCTTTTAATATCGGTGCGCATTTACACTATACACTATATAACGCTCATGAGGTGAAGCCTATAGGCTACACGCATGTATAGGCCTAAATATTTTTAAATAAGCGTGCTACTGTTTTCATCACGTATCAGACGCCGTTAGAGACCTCCAGTCCGTAATAGGCCGGATCGGTCGCCTCTAGAGCTCATGACAGCCAATTGCTCATTTCTATCATGCAAAATATTTGCTCTTAAACTTAAAACCGTATGTGTCCATTAAAATTGTGGTTAGTGTATAAAACACGGTGCATCACTTACCTAATAAATCCCAATGTATTTATTCCATAAATGACACCCGTCTGCTCTTGTGCGCGGAGCAGCGCTGCTCTGCCCATCCCAGCCTGAGGTGCAGCTGCGCGTCTTGACGCACGGTGGCGCTGCGGTGTCAAGAAAGAACAAGACGACAAGCGCTCCTTGTGGTCAGCATAGATGATTTTCATCTTATATTTGTGCTTACTTTTGTGTATGCGTTTGTCAGTATATTCAGACATAAGAAATGAATATGGAATTATGGACGTAAGTATAAGCAACTTTGTTTTATTTCAACAATTTTCCGATAGGCCTATCTATTACAAACAAGACCTAGAGACTTGAATAACATCGACAACAAAAGAAAAATGAATATGTACAAGTAAATACAATACATTTATGAATAAAACAAACAAAAAGTAGATTATTCCAAAACGTATTAATATAAATAATAGTGTGGCATTCTTACTAAATGTAAAAGATTTGTAAAACAGCTCACAACACAACAACACGTAGCCTAATCCAACAAAAATTAAAAAGATGATTGATAGGTTTATTTGGTTTTACTCTTTACATATGTATTAATAGTTCATTCCGATTCCCGTCAACTTCATCTATTCGCCATTGATGAATTTAGACAATAAATTACTACTTTTTTTTTAATCATCCAACACTAGATGGCGAAATTGTATATGACACTTGGGATGATTTCCCCAAGTGTCAACAATAAACCTTATATCCTTCATATCGAACATGATTTTTCACCATCAATATTTATTTCTTTGACACTCCATGGATGATTTTTTGTTGTTGTTGTGAATTTCCTATTTTGTGTTGACATTAATTTATTTGCTACAAAACTTTGTCCTATAAGTTGATGATTTTTCACTTTTTTTATTTTTTATTATTTCATAAAAAGTTATTTAATCACTTCGACGGGCCTCTGTCATACAGTATGCAACACCTGATTTAATAAACGCTTCTAATTATCCAAAACACCTTTTAACCTAACGGCTTCTGTTTAAATGTTTGATATATAATTTTGCGAGCAAAATATAGCTGTGTCTATAGATTGAAGAGTAATTGAAAAGCAGCCAACAAGTGTCCAGCACATGTGGGAACTCCCTCAAGACTGTTAGATGAGCGCCAAGATGCAGAGTTTGCAAAACAGCAAGAACAGATAGATTTGTTAAGGATTATTACCCAAAAATGTTGAAAATAGTAATAAATAAGAATGAGAGGCACTGTTCCCATTCACTTAAAAGTAAGCAGCGCAAAATAAATAAATAAATAAAAATTAAATAAAAAATTCACAAGAGAACGGAAAGATGAATGATTCCAATAATTTTGACCCCTTTTATCCTTCATGCATTCATGTTTTTGGTTCTATTCTAAAAATAGAATAGACCTCTCTCTCTCTCTCTCTCT
>NW_015555726.1:1884287-1902284 GCF_001515605.1 Sinocyclocheilus anshuiensis
GTCTCTCTGTCTCTCTCTCTCTCTCTCTCTCTCTCTCTCTCTCTCTCTCTCTCTCTCTCTCTGCCCATTGGCTGCTAGGGTCTATGGTTCACATGCAGCCCATTGGTTTTGGTTTTTATGAATCTCACCCCCTCCCACTCGCAGCCGTCCTCCTCTTGCCTGTGTTTAGCAGATCCATGTCCATCATCTACCTCTGGACGGTCAAGTTCGCTGGCACGTCACGTCCGCACTTGAACTTGCAGCAGCTCAGGGGGCTTCGTTTACTTTCCATTCCTGTCTTGAGTTCTTCTCCAAGAAGCCATGAAGCCCAACGCAAGCGTCTTGTCACTACACGCGCGCCTTCTGTACTATTCTCTATAATTCATGTGGGATACCCGATGCATCGCTGAAGAAGATTCTTACTCTGGACTCTCTGAAGACTCTGGCTCTTCCCAATGTGAACCCAGCTGAGACCGTGTCCAACATGTCTCGCCGCAAGCAGGGCAAACCCCAGCACTTAAGCAAACGGGAGTTTTCGCGTAAGTGTACGGGGAGTCTTGATAGCTCATAATGCATTTCATATAAATAAGTTTTTAAATAGAGTTAATGAAGGTGCGTCTCTTAAAAACGAAGCGCGTTTTGCTGTTGAGTTGCGCTTCGCAATGATTCGCAACGCGTGAAGGTTGATTATGCATTTGTGTGCGTATATAACCTGCACTCTTAGAAATAAAGGTGCTTCACGATGCCATAGAAGAACCTTTTTGTCTAAATGGTTCCATAAAGAACCTTTAACATCTGAAGAACCTTTCTGATTCACAAAAGGTTCTTTGGGGCGAAAGAAGGTTCTTCAGATTACAAAAAGGTAAGAAAGAGATGGTTCTTCAAAGAACCTTTGACTGAATGGTTCTTTGTGGAACCAAAAATGGTTCTTCTATGGCATCGCTTGAAGATCCTTTTGAAGCACCTTTATTTTTAAGAGTGTATGTGTGTGTGAAGTAAATTAAGCATAATTTGTTAGCATTTAAAAGATTGTAAAAGGAAAATTCAGCTCTAAGTTCACTTTCCCATGTCCATCATCTACCTCTGGACGGTCAAGTTCGCTGGCACGTCACGTCCGCACTTGAACTTGCAGCAGCTCAGGGGGCTTCGTTTACTTTCCATTCCTGTCTTGAGTTCTTCTCCAAGAAGCCATGAAGCCCAACGCAAGCGTCTTGTCACTACACGCGCGCCTTCTGTACTATTCTCTATAATTCATGTGGGATACCCGATGCATCGCTGAAGAAGATTCTTACTCTGGACTCTCTGAAGACTCTGGCTCTTCCCAATGTGAACCCAGCTGAGACCGTGTCCAACATGTCTCGCCGCAAGCAGGGCAAACCCCAGCACTTAAGCAAACGGGAGTTTTCGCGTAAGTGTACGGGGAGTCTTGATAGCTCATAATGCATTTCATATAAATAAGTTTTTAAATAGAGTTAATGAAGGTGCGTCTCTTAAAAACGAAGCGCGTTTTGCTGTTGAGTTGCGCTTCGCAATGATTCGCAACGCGTGAAGGTTGATTATGCATTTGTGTGCGTATATAACCTGCACTCTTAGAAATAAAGGTGCTTCACGATGCCATAGAAGAACCTTTTTGTCTAAATGGTTCCATAAAGAACCTTTAACATCTGAAGAACCTTTCTGATTCACAAAAGGTTCTTTGTGGTGAAAGAAGGTTCTTCAGATTACAAAAAGGTAAGAAAGAGATGGTTCTTCAAAGAACCTTTGACTGAATGGTTCTTTGTGGAACCAAAAATGGTTCTTCTATGGCATCGCTTGAAGATCCTTTTGAAGCACCTTTATTTTTAAGAGTGTATGTGTGTGTGAAGTAAATTAAGCATAATTTGTTAGCATTTAAAAGATTGTAAAAGGAAAATTCAGCTCTAAGTTCACTTTCCATTGAGATATTTTAAAAGCCCAAACTAGAGCTTCCCTTGGGCTTTAATGTTAGGCTTTAAATTAATTATTACATTTGTTTTGTATGTGTATTAGACTACGATTATTACTATTATGGGTAAGCTAATATGCAGGCTAATGTTTGTTTTCAAACACTAAACAAGTGCATTCTAAATGCTGATTTCAGAAAGTGTTTGTTTTTTCTCCTCAACTTCCTCCTTCTGTTCTACGATTTTCAAGAATTGAAACGGGAATTTGTTTGTCATTCAGTGAAAGAACGATTGTTATTAAGTGAAACACAATTTATCTTAGTTTTATCCTAGGCATTGGATATACAAACCTGGTTTTAAGCATCTATCATGTCAAACCTGTTATAACCCCCCCCCTCCAAGTTATAACACAAGTTGCAATGTGTAGCCGCTAGGGGGCAGAAAATGAACAAATGACGGTCCATTCAAGATGAGACACTACTCGGTGAACTTGAACTTGAGCCCAGCCTACTCTCATTTGTTAAGTATATCCACACATTTTCCGTTCAAAATACATTTACAGTGTTTTTTATGTAAACATTGGTTTGAAGAACATATGGGTCAATGACAAAGAATGTCTGAGATGATAACAAGGAGAAATCTGTTAAAGATCTAGTATAAAACACATCTGCCATGTACTTAGATGTGTAAAATGTTCTGTTCTGTTCATATTCAGATGAAAAAGAAGCACCATGTCGTTGACCCATATGTTTTTTAGTAAACAATTTGTGTTTATAATGTTGAAAAAAAATGTATAACATTTTAAATCATTTGAAATAATCTCAAATGGTTTAACAGTGGTATTGCTTTTGATATTTGCTTTTCCAAATGTTGTTTGCAAACTCTCCTGATGCTTCACAAGAGGTTTGAATTACACCTGTTTGTCCAACACATGGTCTGATTTGAGGCTTTGTTCCAGTTCATAATGTTAACACAGAACTATGCATCTTCCGAGCATGTCTTGAAAGAAAAAAAAAGCAGTAAAAGAGGATTGATTAAAATACTGGAGCATGTTTTTAGTCTTCATCGGAGACTCATGTATTGTCGCCCCCACCTTTTGTCCCACATGAACTTACACAGAATTAGGGTTAACCTACCACCGAAGGCAACAATCTCCTTCAGCCTAGTTCAGATGCATGATGTGGTTTTGATTGCTTTTTCATATGTTCTGGCTCTCCTTCTGGGAACTACCCCACATACTCCCCTCAATAGCTAACCTCAGTTCAGAGGGATCCAGCACTTTTAACTAAATGGGTTCCAATCATCTTGAAGTCAAATTAGAATCTATTTTTTGATTCTCTGAGGTGTTGGGTTCATTAAGACGTGAGATTGGCAGGATAATGAACAGGGTCATGCAACTAAAGCGAACAACACCCTCCTCTTTACCATTACTGGGCAACCACTGTTTTTCTCTCCGTCTTTGGTTTCTCATCTTCTCTGCATCTGCCTTTCATTGACTGTCAATATTCCTCTGATAGAAGTGTCAGCATTTCAATAATGGATAGATATTGATGTCTCCTGGCACAAATGCTGTGCCGATGTATTGTAGCACTGGAAAATGTTATGAATATGAATATTATTGTGTCTAAATCACCATCCCGAATAACAGGGATCTTTTTCAGAACTTTAGCTAATGTTCTGGAAAGGTTTTCCTAACATTCTTCTAGTAAGGTAATATCTGGTCTTTAATAATGTTCTCAAAATGTTAGCACAAAAACATTGTTTATACATCACTGATGGAACGGTTTTTCCTAAAATGTTTTAGTTGGATGCTCGTCTAACGTTTTTATTACTGTTACTACTCGTTTCAGAGAATATTCAAAAGCAACGTTCCCATAATGTGTGCAAAAATAAAATTTAACATTTGTCTAACCAAGAAAAAATGTAAAACATTAAAAAGACTGATTCAGAAAAATTGTTTTTATAACTTAAAGGGAATTTTTTTTTTTTGTGTGAGCCAGGATGTGTTTATTCTACCCAACTAAAACTGTGTAAAATCATTCGATTTGCATCCGTATGACACCTAACTATATATGACATATAAAACCTCTTACATTACTGCAAATTTCAACACCTCTTCCATTTATATGGAAATTTATATAATTATCACTTACAATAATTAACACTTGTAAAGTCATTATCAGGTTTCAGCATGGATATTACAGGAAGTTATTTCTCTCTCTCACACCTCCCTTTCATTTCTTCTACCATAGCCGAGCCCGTGACGGCAGATATCCCAGAGGACGGGGAAAGCCATCCCGGATCGGAACCGTCCACCCCTAAAGGGGACCAGGACCTCCTCACCTGTGGTCAGTGCCGCTCCAGGTTTCCTTTGGCTGACATCCTGGTGTTCATCGAGCACAAACGCAGGCAGTGTCAAGGACGCCTATGCATGGAGAAAGGTTCAGACCTGCCACCGTCGCCTCCACCCGCAGGCCTGCAGCGAGCCTGCGTCCCAGTGGAGGTGGCAGTTCAAGTTTCACCCCATGGAGAGGAGCATTTAGCCTCCACACCGCATGGATTACAACCCAAGCAGGAAAATTTAACAGGTAGAGTACCAGATGTTTGGGCCGGAGCAAACCTATGAGAGAGTTTGCAAGAAGTCGAAACTTCTAATTGGAATGCCTTGACGGATGACACGTTTCTACTGATAGCTCATGGTTTTACAGGTTTCTACTGTTTGAGTTCGGTCCTTTTTTTCAGGAAAAAAAGAACTTCACTAAAATAGTGTTCTTGCTGTCAGTATGAATGGATATTCTCTCAGTTCTCTCATGTGGCTTTCGCAGATGTTGCTGTGTTTAGTGTGGTTTTCACAAGGTCAAATCTCACTCCAGTAAATGTATAGCTGCAGAATGGCAGATTCATGCTGATAAAAAAAATATATATATTTTTTTCAGCTGTCCAAGACAAGGCCTGTCACAGATTGTTACTGATTCTAGTAATTTTTCTAATTATGAGAGAGTGTTTCCCTTTGCTTTGACCACAGCGTATCTGGAAAGAAGAAAAACATGGAGCACATATTATGATATTATGTAGCAGTTATGCATTTACAGTACCTCTGCTAGTTGTTTAGGCTTTCACATTAAAACCGTTGGGATGCTCTTATCAGCTTGGATTGTGGCGGACAAATTTTTTTTGAATTACATTTATATTCTAATTTTTTGCAAGTTGCCGTTTGTCTTGAGGTCACATTAGGATGAGGTTTGTTAAAACATCTACATGTATTTCTACATTGGATAGAATAAGAAGTATAGAGGCAATTTATTTTACAATAGGTATATTTACATGTTTACAAATTTTCGTCAATCGGAATGAATCCAGTCTGATTTCAGATCGTGAAAGTTCTGTTTATATGAACAAACTATATGCCACCAGATCTACTGTGATTTTTGCCTTGATGACATATCCAAAAACAAAGCTGACATTTATGTCAGAAGTTTTTTTTAGTGAGTATTAGTAAATATTTGTTCTCATTCACTGACCACACATTCGTATGACATAAAGCATATGTAAACATAAGCATCATGGCAGTGCGCAGGTGCGTAAGGAATTTTTTAATCTGATTAAGAAATTAGTCTGACTCAAGCATTTACATACTTAATTTTTCCACCTCTTCCAATATGACTAAAATTTCATTCAGATCGAGGTTTATACATGAAGGCTGTTCAATCTGATTGAGCAATCAATCTGATTATAAATGGATTATGGGTGCATGTAAACGTAGCTAGTGTCCTTGTTACATGTACTATAGTAGTAACAGTACAGTAAATTATGCAAAATTTGGTTACATTTTATTTTAAGGAGTCCTTGTTACAGTGTAATTATACATATAAGTACTGAGTAATATTAATTAACTACATGTACTTACTATATGGTTAGGGTTAGGATTAGGGTTTGGCTTAGGGTTACTTGCATGTAATTATGCATAATTAATTGTTATTATAATAGTAAGTACATGTAACATGTGTAACAAGGACACCTTAAAATAAAGTGTTACCCACAATTGCATGCAACAAACCCTAAAAACTCTAATCTAACCCTATAGCAAGAACATGTTGGTGATTTAATTGTATAATTAATTACACTGTACCAAGTACAACATTAAATAAAGTGCAACTGAAAGTATTTTTTCATGTGTGCCTCGTAGTATCTCTCAGGACGTTCAGTGTTTGCCCGTCCCGCTCCAGACAGGTCACACAATTTCACCGTTACACGTGAAGCACATGCGTGATCTTCAGTCTGCGGTCGCGTCGTGCAAGCAGATGTCCGTCACAACAGATGGAATTCTGTATCAGCTGTAAATTGTGAATCCGTTAAAGGTTCACGCTTGGAGAAATTTGCATGATAAACAATTTAAGATATGCATGTGGACACAGCAGCTTTTAATACCCCCCTTAACAACACCCCATCACACCCCCATTTTATTCAAGTCTGAATGCCCCCGAGCGGTCAGACGATGAGCTCAGGCAATAACCACCTTCTGTAGACCTCCCTCCCCTGCCCCCTTATCTGCTATCTCTCTGGGGTTATTTTCTTAAGTACATCCATGTGAAGCCATTTTCTCTGAGGCTGATATAGATGATCCTGTCTCGTATTGTTGTTTAATAAGCGTTGTACCGTCTCCTGGTCCCTACAGACTTTAGAAGCAGCTCTTCATCTTATAAACACAAGGAGAAGAGCTTTGATGATGAGTTAACTATTATATTTTATTGTGCAGCTCATATTTACATTGCACGTTAACTGCGTGTAACTGCTAAATTGCGATGAAATGGACTCTTTCTGTTATGTTATCCGGTGTCTTCTGGTGTTCTTGGCCTTTGTGTCTTGATGTCTTTGGCACTGATCCACTATTCTCTAACCGGAGAGAGTTATGGATCATTAGCTGGAGGAGAGCAAGTGGAACGGGAGACAGGAAGTTTGGGGATCCCCAATAGTGCACTATTACTGAGGACCTTTACAGGCTTATGAAAAATCATAAATGACAAATCTTTTTAATATCTAAATTTTTTTTGTCCTACACAGCAAAGAAAATAAATGGAGCAAATAAAGACTTGTACTGAAATCTTCTACTTTTCTCCCAAGAAAAAGACCCTTGTTTGGCTCTATTGGAGTTTCAGAAGAGATCTCAACAATGTCTTAAACTGTACTCAAATTTGTCAGTGATTTCAATATGAACTCAAACATTTCTAATTGAATTTTTCAAGATCAAATTATATGACCTGCTATCCACATTCATTTCTTAGCACTATATTCTTGGTTTGTCTAAAATGGTCTCATTTATCTCAAATGTTATTTCTTGAAATTAATTTAAAGAGAAACATCTGAGACAAAGTTGATATTTAATTTAGCACTAAACTCGCCTATACCTTTAGCTTTGTGCAGTAACGTTTTCCTGAGTAGTTTGATACTGATAGAGATTTAATATTGTTTCTTTAATACTTATGTCAGAAAAAGTGGTTGATTCGTTTATTTATGCGAGTCTGAGCAGTAGTGTATGTGTCTGTGTTTGTGTGTGGTTTGCTGAGTCTGTTTTGACGCAACATGACAGCGCATTTGACTTGGCAGACACTGCCAATGGGTTCCTTTTCATTGGGCATATGGCAGGACATTGGCACAGAGCAGGCGGAACATGTATTGTGGTGAGGTTTATATATTTGTAGCTGACATGGCATTTCAAGAACTAACAGTAGTGTCCTGCAGTGTGACATGCATTCTATTTTGCATTTTTACATTCTTGTGTAATTATTAAACATCCAGGTTTATGGCCTCATTAATTAATGGACTACATGGAACATTTGTAAAAAAGCTAAAAGATGCTTAAAACAATAAAAGTTGCTAAAATGGAGACTTTTGTAGCACATAAAATATACACTTTGCCTATAAACAGTATATTGAAGCAAATTTTGTTTGCATAACAGAGCATGCATAAAGACACATTTATTGTAGACACACATACACAAATCGTTTACTGACTGGTTTGGCACACAACTCTTTAGCATTAAGCATTAGCATTTAGCATTAAGCTATGCAATCATCAGATCTGTCAGGAGCATATGATATTCCGACTCACCTGTGTGTGTGTGTGTGTGTGTGTGTGTGTGTGTGTGTGAGTGTGTGTGTGTGTGTGTGTGTGTGTGTGTGTGTGTGTGTGCGTGTGCAGATGTGTTTGTGTGTGAGTGTGGCCAGCCAGCTAAAATGTAGACACTTCTATTTAGTGTTTACCTTGAGAATACAAAACTGCCTGCAGCTCTGTGTTGATATATTGTAGGCAATATAAAATATACAGTACATGCTTTATACAGTACTAGTTTGATTTGGCTTTTTTTTTTTTTGCAAAAAACATAAAACATGGGTATAAATCCATAAGAATGTGCGGTGTATCCTCTAAATGAAAATATTTTACCCATGCATTAGTGTGAGTGTTTTCGATGATATGCAGCTAATTTAGGGAAAAAATACTTTTTTGCTTTTCTGATTCTGGGTATTTCCTGGACAAGGTATTGTTATAACATGTTGGACTCAATATGTGTGTGTGTGGTCTGCAGCTGGTGTGTCTTATCTGTGTTCTATAGAATGAGATAAAGACCCAAGAGGCCCCTCACTGTCTGAGTCTAGGGTCATGGTTCCCTGAAATTCTCTCTCTCTTGTTGTCTGTCTCCATCTAGATTTTTTTTTTTACCTCTTTATTCATGCTTTTGCATGCAAACTAAATTTATTTTGGGTCAGTTGGTTGCACTGCAGTTGAACGACATCTATAGTTTTGCTACACTGTGAAATAAAACACGTTTTGATGCAGGGAGAATAGTCAACATCAATGCACATCTGTAAAGATATACTTAAAGGGGTCATATGATGCTTTTTTAAAGATCATTATTTTGTGTATTTGGTGTAACAGAATATCCTAAAGGTTTTACTCTGAGCGTTGGACTTGGAAATGACTATAGACAATGAATAGGAGGGCAAATAGTCATTTAATAATATGTAAAGACATCAGCTGTGTAAAGCACAATACAAGTGCCGTAAAGAGCCTGATTCATTTGTTCAATTCTTTGAACTTGGGTATTTCATTTTGCTCTTTTACTGCAATAGAATCACTGAAGTAGAATGTAACAAAATGTTTAGTCTTTTATCTTGGGAGACATTCTCTCTCTCTCTCGCTCTCTGAATCTGACTGATAATATTATGTGGCTCATTTGAATTTGAAGCACTTCTTTAATCTTCAAAGCCTTGATTGCTTTATGAATATGCATGGTACCTTGTTGTAAATTCTAATGACCATTAGTTACTCTAGGTAATTGCCAATTATTTTGCATATTTGATTAGCCCATTATGAGTTAATTCAGTCGATATGCGTCAGGTGAAGAAGTACTGAGTCGCTAGAGAAATAAACAGAGCAGAACAGAGCTGTGCACCATTAAAATATTTTTAGAGTCTTTTATTTCAAGACTCACTGTTTGAAACAGTAACTTTATATAAGAATGAACACTGCATAACATGTAAACAAACTTCTACTGGATTCCCATGTATCAGCCATGAGCCAAGGTCATAAATGATTGATCACTCCAAACAGAATGTAGTTGGATTAGTGCTACATGATGCCGCATAATGGATTATTTAGTGTTTCTAAAACATTAGCAACCGAAAGGAGATTGAGGTAGCTTGTTGATGTGTAATTCAATGTGTGCCATGATGAAACCTGCATGTGTACATTTGGTCATGATAAATTTGTTTGGGTTGATTTGCACAACTACAGGTGCATCTCAATAAATTAGAATGTCGTGGAAAAGTTCATTTATTTCAGTAATTCAACTCAAATTGTGAAACTTGTGTATTAAATAAATTCAGTGCACCATTGAGATGCACCTGTATGTTATTTGAATCGGAATATAAGACCCCATACATACTCTATGCAAGTATGTGAATGTAAATGCTCTAAATTATGCTAGTTTAATTTCATGCCATAATTTGTTGTGAAATATGTTGGACTGCACTTTGTACTTCTTTTGTGTCAACTTCTGTTCTGCTTACTAAGAAAACTAGTTAAAGTTAATATGTTTGAAGCTAGCTACCTGAAGCATACATCTGATTTAATGTCACATTTGAAGTTAACTATATCGCCCCCTTGAGTACCGGAGGTCACAATAAGGCAAAAACACATTAAGTAAAGTTTGCTGTCAATGCATTTGCGTACTTGAGTGAAGTATTTAAAGAGTTTTGTAAACAAAATATTTCATTTGCTTACTTTATTCATTCCTTCACTGTTACTGTTAGACTCACAGTACATTTAAGAAATCAGCACCTGGGTTTCATTTTCAAGTAAGATGCAGTGCAGCTGGTGGTACCTTTATCTGCCCCATCACAGGTGCTGGCTCTCCTCCGGAGCCTGACTTAACCCTGTGTCTATGTCATGGGGTGTGAGAAGAGGCCGGCAGGGACACAATGGGGGGATTGTGCTCAGGGCAGGGGCTCGGAGGCTGAGGCAACCCTGGCTGTGGCCAAACAGGTTGGGCCAGACAGCATGATAGATGGCTTTGTTTAAGGGACCCGGGGTGGGGCCTGAACTTGAGGCACTTTGTTTATCCTGAATAGAGCAGGGGGGGAGACGCCGGAATGATCTATGTCTCGCTCACTGAAGAGCTTTAGAGGGAAGGAGACAGGAATGGAGAGAAACATCCACAAAAAAGTGGCCAAAACAAGTCAGGAAACCAGACAGATGAATGAGAAATTCAGTTGAAAAAAGTTGAAGAATACACCAAAAAAATCATCACTTACTCACCCACGTCATTCCAAACCTGTCCGACAGACTTCACGCAGCTCTCTTCCATGCATTGAAAGTGGATGGTGACCAAAAGTCTAAAAAACATCATAAATGTAACATAAAAATGGTCCATATGAACTATCAAAATGATAACTTTGTGCATGTTTGTCACCTGCATGTCCTTGCAAACCCATCTTGACTGACTTTCTTCTGTAAAACAAAAAATATAGAAGTTTAAATCCATGTTCATGCTGCTCTCTTTCATGCATTGAATGTAAATGGTCATCAAAACTCCAAAGAGGGCAAAAAATCACCATGAAAGTACCATAAAAATAGTCCATATGAACTGTCAGTATAACTTTTGTTACTCACCCACATGTCCTTCCAAACTCTTCTGACTGACCTTCTTCTGTAAAACACAAATATAGAAGAATATAGAATATAGATCAATGTTCATGCTGCTCTCTTCCATACATTTAACATAAAATATCCCCAAAACTCCAAAAAGAGCAAAAAAGGACCATAAACGTATCATTAAAATAGTCCATATAAATAATCAATATAACTTTGTGCGTATTACTCACATGCATGTCCTTTCAAACCTGTCTGACTGATGTTCTTCTGTAAAATCCAAATATAGAAGTTTTGATGAATGTTCACGCTGCACTGTACCATACTCTGTACGTGAATGGTAACCAAAACTGCAAAACTCCAAAAAAAAAAAAAAGAAAGAAAAAGACCATAAAAGTATAATAAAAAATACTCCATATAAATGATCATTATGATAACTTACTTAGAACAGACCAACATTTTCATTTTAAAGTTATTTACTGAAAAGTTTGTCTCTACAACCATGGTCACTGTATTCAATAGTGGTTGTTCATTGAATTGTCTGCAGTAAATATCTCCTTTTGTGTTCCGTGAAAGAAATAAAGTTAGACAGGTTTTGTTTGTATTTTTAGAAGAACTGTTCCTTAAAAAAGAGTAACAATTAAGAAGGAATGAGGTAAAGGCAGAGAAAGTGGCTGAGGGAGAGCAGTGCTAGCTGAGCATGTGTTCTTTAGGTTAACGGAGGGTCAAGTCGAGAACTGCTGGAGGGGGAAGGGCCGTCCTCTCACCCTGATGGTGGCTGTCCATTTCTAGATTAACTTGGCTGAGCTCCAGGTCTTTTAAATCTGACTAGTTGTCATGTGCACACACATACGCAGCCCTCATACCTGCTGCCTGTATATCAAATACCACTAGGTTTTCTGTTTTGTTTTTTTGGGCCAAAGGCAAAAAGAGGCGCTGACTTTTGGACTGGTTTGAACCGGTTGGCTGGCCTTGTCTTCACTTGCGTGCCTGTGTTGAAGACAATTCACAAAACACATGCATGCACACAAGAAAGAATACCTGAATGAACCTCTTTTGAAAGCACAGGACAATGAAGAGCGGGATAGATGAGAGATATACATTGTGAATTGAATACGACGGGTGTCATGAACCGTTCAGAGCTACTAGGGCAAAACAAGACAAATGCAACACGATCAAGCTCGTTTGAAGTGTGAAAATCACACATTTGTGAAAATATCTGTTTCGCATAGAGATGGATAAATATGTTCCTTTGCACGCTCTTCACTTGTCTATCAGTTGACCCGTATATTTGCATATGTATTTATGCAGATTTTTGAGGGGGCTCTCACACACAGCAGGGGTCTCTGAGTGTCACGGTTTCTCAGAGTGAATTTGTGCATCTTTGTGTTCAATTCTGTTGGGTATGTGTGTGTGTAAATACGATAGGGTACATTGCTCTGTTTTCTCAATCTATCTGTTTTCTCGATCTTTCTGTTGATGTCTCTTTTTCACATTCTCTATTTCAATATGTGTGTGTGTGTGTGTGTGTGTGTGTGTGTGTGTGTGTGTGTGTGTGTGTGTGTGTATATGTGTGCCATACCGCGTGTCCGATCCCACAAAGTGGGCCACAACTTCCAGATGGTGCTCTGTAGCTTTGTTTGGGAAGTGAATACTTGAGCTGTAGACGGCCTATCAATATCCCCTCTGAATGTGGAGAGACACTGGCTATACATTCACAATGATCTCTTTTTGCAGCCATCCATGAAAAGTTTTAGTTCTTCCACAACTCTGTTAATGTTAGATGAAATTTATTTTGTGAAAGTGTGGGGAAAGTGTTAAACTAGCCAAGGCCATCCACATCAAGATGGAGGTCGCTTAGATGTGCTCTCCTTGTCCATTGACTTCTTCCTCTATTCTGAAGAGTTCAGGAAAGAGCCACTATGGTAGGGAAATTGTTTGACCTTTCACTGTTATTGCTGCTCCCTGACAGAAATGCAACTGTGGTTTACTTTTCTGAAATCATTGAGTCAAAAATCTAACCTTGTCCTTGGGTTCTTGAGTTTTGCTTTTGGAAAACATATACATACACATCTTGGCAATCAGCTATGAAACCTAGATGCAATGACCTCTGAACAGTTTGCCTAAAAATAAAAGTCCTTGTCATCATTTACTCGCTGAATGAGGAACGAGGCAAATTATTTTCTTTCTTCATTAAACACTAAAGGAGATGTTAGGAAGAATGATCACACTCAAAGTTCACAGTCTTTCTGTACAACGAAAGGTGTCCAAATCCAAAAAGAAAGCACTGTAAATTCAGAATAATGACTGTGTTCAATTTAAACATTTTCCTTTAGACACATAATGGCAAGTTTGATGTCACTGAGGGCAAAAGTAATTGGTTTTTGCTTGTCACATGACAAATTGGAATATATGCAGGTCAAATGAGATTTCAGAGTTGTGGCAGAGGGAAAGATTTTCAGTGAACAAAGACTTACATTTTGGTCAGTCACAGAAAGCTATCATTTTACTTCAGAAAACTTGGAATCTAGCACATCATTTGTATGGACTATAACTAGTGGTTGACCTATATATATATATATATATATATATAGCTGAGATTTTTTTTTTCTATCTGGTGTCATAAATAGGACTTTTATTTTGACAGCACTGAAAATCCAGTACCTAAACATAGATGCTAACAATTTCTTTATATTTATATATTTTTTTTAAATCAATTAATTTTCAATTTATTTATTACTAATTATTTTAGCAAATATTATGTCCAATAAATCTAAATTTAATTGCAATAATTTTTATGCTTGTGTTATTTGCTATCTTAAATTAAATATTGTGATATTATATATGTGAGCTTAATATCATTCCTCAGCCACCCTGCTTTTTAAGATAGCAGCATCGGTCATCAAAAAATCTATATATCGGCTCGACCACTATATAGAGAACAGCATCATTAAAACATCACCTTTTGTGTTTTATGAAGTATTTACTTATGTTTATTCCAGGATTTAATGCCTTTGTTTCTTATTTGTCTTTGACATCCCTTCATTTCATTCGTTAGCTCTGACAAATATAATATACAGTGTCCAGAAGTGCTATCAGTCTAGCCAGGGAGCAGATGTCCCATCATGAGCCTGTAGCGTCTCGCCCCGTCAGCTGTCAGTGGCCTGAAACAATCTTTGAGCTCGGAGAGAGCGCTGGTCCAATTAAAGAGGTTAATTTGCTTTAGCACTTATCTGTCCATCGATGTATTTGTGTATCAGCCTCTCCTGCTCTTCTCATACCAGTCTCTCATTCTTTTGTCTGTTTGCACTTCTCTCTCTTTCTTTCATTATAGGCCTACCTCTCAGACGATCCCATCTTAGACCCTTTGTCTCATAGTCTCTTTCTTTCCACTGTCTTCTCATCCCTCTTTCTGTAGTTTGTTTGCCTCTCTTGCATTTGAGCAACACACCGTGGTGACATTGCGGCTGTAACAAATTGAGCACTTGTAGAATGCAGGCATGAAACGGTCACAAAGCTTCCGTTCAGCGTCTTACTGACTGAACATAAAGGCCCATGACAGTTTAAGTGGCGTGTTGAGTTTGCATGTGAAAGCGTGTCTACTGATGTTTACGGCAAGAAAGAGGGTTTGATGAGAAGCTTGAAACAATGCATGTGTGTGAAACCCAGACAGACAGTGTTACATGCTTTCATCGTGGAGAAAATCTGTCAAACTTTTTAACGGTTTGGTATAAATGTGTTGACATGCATAGAGTGGTGCACTTTATTTGGCATGTGATGTCTGTGTGCCTACATGGATTCTCTTGTAGCCAAACTTGTGACTATCATTATTCTGGCCAAGAATCATCCAGTGCAGTGAACGGTAACAGTTTTATGAGACATTTAGAAGGGCTGGTTTAGAAACCAAAATCTGTCCAAATCTAAACTCTGATCCCCCTGCTCCCATTGCTCTTGTCATGTCATTATCGTCTGGATGAGTATGGATCATCTCCTCTGTCCCCTGCCCTGCTCCGTGAACCCCTGCCCTCCAAGACTGTCAGAGTGAACTATCGCAGACAGACACACACAGAGACACTGTCACATACACAAAGACACAAATAAACCCAGAGGCCCATCACACTGAGAGGACAGATGCCCTCGTTGTGGTGTAGAGCCTCTTCAGGATTTTCCTGTCATGTTTTAAGAGGCAGAGTACACATACTGAAAAGAAAATCAAAATCAAGAATTCTAGTTGTTTGAAACATTTGGAGACCTTGTTTTAGCAATTAATTTTGGTTTTGTGGAGTCTGTTCGACTTTGTGGATCAACATACTTGTACTCTTCTACACAAAACTTTGTTTTGTTAGTACCAGAGTCGATCCTCTCTATACGCAAAATATGCAAGCTGCGTAGGGCCCCCGAAAAACCAGGGGCCCCCCTTGCTCTCAAAGATGATTTAATTTTAGTTTTGTTTTTTAATTTGGCCAGAGGTTATGAAAACATGAATGATAATTTATTTTAATGCAGTGCGCTGTCACCCTTTCTACGTAAAAATCAGTCAAATCATGTAATGTGACAGTCTTGCACGAGACTAAAAAAATGAGTTGAAAGCGCACCGAGCCGAGGAAGAGACACTGTTTCTCAAGCGCTTTCCACGAGCGCGATTCGAGATGGAGTGAAACACGGACAAATGCGTTTCATTCATTCGTTCATAACCATTCATACCCCACTTCACCGCCCCCCCACCCCCCGACACAGTTTTGCGTAGGGCCCCCAGAAGTCTAGGATCGGCACTGGTTAGTACCATAGTAAACCGATGGTATTAGATGGTAATGCCATAGTGCTTTGGTATTAAGCTTGGTATTGAATCAGAACAATATTCATCTAGCATGTTACTGATGGTACTCTAAGGCAGAGGTTGTCAACCAGGGGGTCGGGATCCACTAAGGGGCCTCAAGAAAAATTATAAGCAATATAAATTGATCAAACTCTAAATAGAAATTCTGGAGAAAAAAAATGAAATGTATTACTTATATAATGTAATAAACTAATAAAATAAAAATAATAAAAATATCCGCCCATAACTGTTGTTTTTAAATTGTGTTAATATCAGTACTGTTTTCTGTTAATTAAAAAAAAAACTTTGAAAACAAGCAGCTTTATCATAATTACAGTAGAAGGACTGGAAATAGTTTATATTGAATATTATGTTGGACAACGTGGAGACTTCGAGTCAAAACGTTTGAGAACCACTGTATATAAATGATTTGAAACTAGAATCAACTATATACATCTATAAGTGCAAGGACACCATGTTTAAAGACCCCATGAAATGACTTTACAAGCGTATGTGTTGACATATTTCCTATTGAATATTTCCAGAACAGTCCAATGGCTTTAGTTTACATCACAACTGTGAATCGTTGTTGTTTGCTATTGCTAGTCATGTAGTCAGAAATAGATTGTTGTTAGCAGGAGAGACATTCTCATTCTATAGCACTTTTGATTGGACAAAAATGTATCATTTTGATGTTTGTAATGGAAGATAAGTCATCAATATTTGTGGTCCATTTTCCATTTTTTTAAGACCAGAGAGATTTTAAATGCATATATCTGCTCAGTTTGTCAACTCTTAGGAATGCATTAGCATAATAATAACCTCCATGCTACTGTAACACAAATGAACTAAACACAACAATAATAAAAACTCAAATTTTGATATCCTAGGGTCTTTAAATGCTGTGCCTGTTTGTTATTTTCTTTTAAAATACTTTGAAGTCCCTCTGACTGTGAGGAGAAGCCAGAAAGCTGCTGAAAGTCTGTCGTGCCGCTCTGTCAAATACTCTTCCGCTTGGCTCCACCACTCACTGAGTTGTGACCCTTGACCTCAACGGGGCCGTGTATATGTACGGTTTTGCCAGCGCCTCCCTGGAATGTCTGAATTTAAGGGCTCTTCTAGTGCATAGCTAGAGATAGTGTGCTGTCCTACAGCTGCCTGAGTATAAATCCTACTGTCACCAGAAGGCAAAAGCTCGCCTTCAGTACCCCTTCTTTCGCTTGTTGTTTCTATCACTCTCCTCTACTTTTCACTCAGTCACACTAGTTTAGTTAACCGCACAAGTGTCTCAAATCAGAAATCTGTGCTTCCTGCTCTGTGGTGAATAAAGAAGCTTGTGTACCTTTGATTTAATATCTTCAGAGCTCACTCATTCGCGGCCGTCACACACAGATGAAACACTCCCACTCTCAAACAGACAACTGGTTTACCCTGTACTTTGTGAGGTTAAAAAAAGTTGTCGATATCCATTTACATCAGCTAGATTAGAAGACCTGATGAAAACAGCCCCTCTCTATGACCTTTGACCTCCTACAGTCTCTCAAAAGTATGTACTGTATAAGAGCTGTGAGCTACATGGTCCAGACAGATTTCTGGCAAGAGCGCACAGGTAACATTCCAACTCTAGTCGAAATTCCTGAGATGTATGTTGTTATAAGGATGATTCTACGGTGGCCGAGAAGTGCAGAGCAAATCACAATTCTGAAAACAAAATAACAAATTACAAACGCAAATGCAAGTCTAAAAAACAAAATAACAATTCAGAAAGCACAACAACAATTCAGAAAACATTATAACAAGTCAGAAAACACAATGATAAATTCGAAAACAAAATAAGTCAGAAAACACAACGACAAATCCGAAACCAAATTAACAAGTCAGAAAACAAAACGACAAATCAGACAAACCGGAAAAGGTAGGTATAGTTTGAGACAGCGCCATTGGTTTGGGATTACTCACCGCTGACTGGACGAGACATCTGTCAATCAACGTATACAGGGAAGAACCAGCCAAAGAACAGCAGAGTCGTGGTAGAAAGTTCGGAGATGGTATTAAAGTAGCTCAGTTTAAATGTATTGTATGAATTGCCCTTACTAGGGAATAAAAAATACGGGGTGTCTATTTACATTTAG
>NW_015555726.1:1908998-1909506 GCF_001515605.1 Sinocyclocheilus anshuiensis
ACAAATCCGAAAACAAATTAACAAGTCAGAAAACACAACGACAAATCAGACAAACCGGAAGAGGTAGGTATAGTTTGAGACAGCGCCATTGGTTTGGGATTACTCACCGCTGACTGGACGAGACATGTCAATCAACGTATACAGGGAAGAACCAGCCGAAGAACAGCAGAGTCGTGGTAGACAGTTTGGAGATGGTATTAAAGTAGCTCAGTTTAAATGTATTGTATGAATTGCCCTTACTATGGAATAAAAATTACGGAGTGTATATTTACATTTAGTTAAAATTGGCTGCAAAACATCAGCTCCAGTGGCGCAGATGGATAAGCGTGTGTCATTGGCTTTTTGACACGATCGACCCGGGTTCGATCCCGTCTTTTGCCGAACTTTTTTTTCCTCCATTTTCAAATCTCGTATCACATCGTAAAGGCATTTATTTTCAATAAAAATTAAGGAAATAATCAAAAAGTTGAAAATAAAGTATCGGGTAGGGTTAGGGTAGGTGTAGGGA
>NW_015555726.1:1909579-1909757 GCF_001515605.1 Sinocyclocheilus anshuiensis
CATACTGTTTTACTACAATACTGAAGTGCAGATAATTGCCACTATTTGCAACAAGTAGTATACTTGATAGTTGATAGTAGTTAACATAGTGTAAATAGGTATTTGCACTTAGTGTAAATAGCATATTGCTAAAAATACTGCTATTTTCACTTAGTGTAAATAGAATCCATTGCTAATA
>NW_015555726.1:1910451-1937044 GCF_001515605.1 Sinocyclocheilus anshuiensis
AAGGAAATAATCAAAAAGTTGAAAATAAAGTATGGGGTAGGGTTAGCGTAGGTGTAGGGAGGGCTTTATTGTACCAATAAGGTGGCATCCATTTAATAATTAAAATTATAATTTACACTCAATACGTTATTATTGCATACTGTTTTATAATGTACTACAATACTGAAGTGCAGATAATTGCCACTATTTGCAACAAGTAGTATACTTGATAGTAGAAATCCTGCTATTTTAACATAGTGTAAATAGGTATTTGCACTTAGTGTAAATAGCATATTGCTAAAAATACTGCTATTTTCACTTAGTGTAAATAGAATCCATTGCTAATACGAGATTTGAAAAGGGAGGGAGAAGAAAAAGTTCGGCAAAAGGCGGGATCGAACCCGGGTCGATCGTGTCAAAAAACCAAGGGCACACAATTATCCATCTGCACCACTGGAACTGATCGTTTATAATCACTTTTAACTAAATTTAAATAGACACCCCGTATTTTTTATTCCATAGTAAGGGCAATTCATACAATACATTTAAACTGAGCTACTTTAATACCATCTCCGAACTTTCTACCACGACTCTGCTGTTCTTCGGCTGGTTCTTCCTGTATACGTTGATTGACAGATGTCTCGTCCAGTCAGCGGTGAGTAATCCCAAACCAATGGCGCTGTCTCAAACTATACCTACCTTTTCCGGTTTGTCTGATTTGTCGTTGTGTTTTCTGACTTGTTAATTTGGTTTCGGATTTGTCATTGTGTTTTCTGACTTGTTATAATGTTTTCTGAATTGTTGTTGTGCTTTCTGAATTGTTATTTTGTTTTTTAGACTTGCATTTGCGTTTGTAATTTGTTATTTTGTTTTCAGAATTGTGATTTGCTCTGCACTTCTCTGCCACCGTATGATTCATCTGTTGCTTGGTTAATTAATATTCAGTTGTTGCGATTGAAATGTGATAGCGGTGACAGATAGCATTCTAATGCCATCTACCTCAATCTTTAATGACTACATGAACCCAAAATGTTGTAGCTGATTAATTTACCTATGAAAAAATATTTCACAGTTTTGCATGCAGAACATCCATCCACATGGCATTTTGATTCATTTGTAAACTTCGATTTACAAGAGGCATGCACAGTATATTAAATTGTGATTTGGATATGGATTTTCAGTTTGGACATACGAGTCCAAACTGAGCAACAAGTAGCATATTTCAAACTGTCTCTTCATGTGAGTGTGTCATAAGCAACTCTCATGGCAATTCACAACTATTTTTTCTCTAAAAAACATACGTTTCCTTAATCTCATGGTATACATTTTTACGAATTTGCCATCTTGCAAAATAGTAATGTTTTTCTCATGAGATCAACCTGGTCATAACCAGCCATGACCACTGCAAGCTGTGATTGTTTCATATCGCTCTGTAGTCCTCCTTTTGAAAAAGTGAGGACAGACAAATTATCTGTTGTAGGAAACTTGTGTTGCGCCTGGTTGGGACCAGTGTTGAGGGTAATGTAATCAGTTATGTAATCAGATTACATTATCAAGTAACTAGTAAAGTGACGCATTACTTTTAAATTTATAACAAAATATCTGAGGCTTATTAATTTCACTTATGGTGTGAAAGGGCCTTTCCAGTTGCCAAAAAATTTAACTTTTGGGGTTTTTGTTATATATATAAAAAAAAAAAACAAATAAGCAAGCCTAGCCCAGGTGACAGTAACGCAAAATAACATAATGAATTACTTTCCATAAAAAGTAATGCAATTAGTTACTTTTTTAAGGAGTAACGCAATATTGTAATGCATTACTTTTAAAAGTAACTTTCCCTAACACTGCTTGGGACAAGGTATTCATTTCAGAATTCTCTGGCTATTTTTAACAATTTTTTCATTGATGCTAAAGCAGTGGCAGTTTGCAGAACTCTTCCATCTGCTACCATACCATGATGCAGATCAGAACATATGCATCCAATTAAGCAGCAAAGCTGAGAGCTGGAACCCAGCTTGATGTCAGACAAATGAAGAATTGGGGTGAGTGTGGCCTGTCTTAATCAAGTGATGTTTGCATCCATCTTACAGAAGCTTATTGATGGTAAATGTTATGTTTAAGGTTGTTCAGCATGTGCTAGAACTGTTATATTTGAGCTAAAGTTCGACTGGTAGTAATACTATGTCTGCTTGTGTGTAACAGCTGCTTTTGGCTTTTATAGCCCCTCTTTATCAAATGCCACCTCCTGTAGCTAATGTCAAATTCAGTTATGCTAGCATGATGTAGCTTTTTGCTTAACCTGCTAACTTCAGTTTCAGCTTAACATTTAGCTTATAAGGTGTGCCGCTAGTATCAGCAAACATAGCTGCAAGAATAAAACTTAATTGATCACCCACTGGTTGGACCATTAGGTAGACGAACAGTCTCAAACTGACACTACTGGTTTAGATAGCAATTCAATAGCAATTTGGGAGAATCAAATGATTAATTACTTAATTATAGTTGTCTTTATATATTAGCCAGGATAGGAGAAATAAAACTACACTGAAGAAAATAGGGCGCTGAAACAATTTCCATCAGAAATCGCTAGTTAATTTCACAAATAATTACAATGAAATGGCACACTGAATTAAACATGAAATTGTGAAGCAGAAAGACTGAAATAGGTTGAAAAACGTAGAAAATAATTTTTACAACGTATGAATGACTTAATTATAGTTGTCTTGATATATTAAGCCAGGACAGGAGAAATTATTTCATTTAATTCCAGCTTGATTTACTACATCACTTGCGGACAAGATGCGCCAGATGGGAAGCCTTAAATATTGACCCCATGGCTGTAATGTGAATTGGGAACACTGGTCTTTTTGTACTGGTCCCAGTACCAGAGCTCTGCCTGAGGGGGGCTTCCTGAATGAATCCTCTCACAAGGCCCGACTATCACATGGCCGTTTATGCCTGTAGTCCTCTCATGGATCAGGAGAATGCAAAGAAAGGAACAGAGAAGAGAAAGGATGACTTGAAATAATCTTTGTTGAGAAGTGTGGAAATGTTGGCATGGTGGTAAAGTTTAGAGCTATACTGGACCTCTCATTGTACACTATACATCAGTGCAGAAGTCCACTGACTGGAATATGTTTAAGCAGGCTGCAACATACAATAACACCACAGACCCAGTCCATCTTTCCCAGTAGCCAGCTCTTTATTTTTCTCAGACTGCCACCTCCCCCATCCCTCCACCCGTCTGTGGGCTTTAAACACCATCCCCTTCACCTCTCCGTCTGGTCCACTCCTTTTTGTCTGTCCGCCTCTTTAATGTGCGTTGCTAAGGTGACTGCTGACCCATTGCTTGGCGCTCTATGAGAGGCCCTATTCCAAGATGGCTACCCTCTTAGACACTTTCAGTGTGCGGTGGGGGGTAGGGTGTGTGTCCAGTGCTGGTATTGAGATCACTGGAAATTAAACACTTGGACCAACACATGTTTATGGGCACTGACAAGAATATACCAGCTGCCAGACGAACGCATTATTTCTTGTGGCCAAATAAGGTTTTCTCACCTTTTCCCTAGAGTATCCATATGGCACTTGGAGCATTTCATTACATTGATTTGAATATGAGAATAATCATGTCTAGATTAAACTAGGGTCAGGTGTGAGGGCACAAATGCTTGAGTGAAGTGTAATTATTTTCTGGTAAATTATGCATAATTGTAGCCTCATCGTGGTCCTCAAATAGTAAATCTTGAATGTGTTTTCATGGTGTCAAATGTTCTGATCTGGGCCTTTTAAGCACAGAGTTCAAGTCTTTAGTTTCACATTGATGCTTATCTTTGTGTATTTAAGAAAAAGACTGTATAATAAGGGTGCATGTGCAGTGACTTGCATGTGGTGCTCTGGGATTCAGGCATAATCTGATGTAACCTAAAGTGCAGAGGTTGCAATTACACCATTTCTGTGTATTTTTATCTGTAGCTGGAAAGAAGTCTTTACACATGGTAGATCTGCAAATATAAATTGGATAATACATTTAATACAGGTCAGTTGGTCTAATCAGTTTAAACACAGCTCATAGGTACCAAATAGGAGATAAACCTTGTGCAAAAAAAATGTGCAAACAACTAAAAAGGTGAAATAGACAAAAAAATTGAAACCAATGGGAGTTTGTCAAAGTTAATATCTCTACACATAAGACTTGTCATATCGCACCACTCTGTCCTTGAAGTGTTTGTATTGGTCAAATAGATTTTTGTCTGTGGTCAGGCGCTCAATGCAACACACTGGGTCTGAACAGGACAAAGAGAGAATAACAAAGAGAGAATGAAAAAAAAACAGACTGCCTCTAGGCTTGCTGTTCGGTATGAATGGAATTATATTATACTATATATAATCACATAAAAATGCGTAAAAATCTTCAATTAATCCTAGAAAATGATATTTTGCTGATGTTCATGCAGACACAAAATGGTTCTTTTCTGTCCTGTTCTTAAAATCTGGATGGACAAATGCCCACAAATTGTTTTGCCATACCTCCCCTCACCTTTTAGCATATCACTAAAGAAAATGTGATTGTCGGCCATGTGCTGAGAGGAACAAGGTTAAAAGTAATCAATAAGTCGGCCTCTCAGACAAAGCCACCAAGTAATAGCTGCTGTTGGTGAGGTGGGTGTTTTAAATGTCA
This sequence comes from Sinocyclocheilus anshuiensis, assembly GCF_001515605.1. Taxonomy (NCBI): domain Eukaryota; kingdom Metazoa; phylum Chordata; class Actinopteri; order Cypriniformes; family Cyprinidae; genus Sinocyclocheilus; species Sinocyclocheilus anshuiensis. The sequence goes on from NW_015555726.1 coordinate 1,915,109, forward strand.
GCGACGCAGGATGATTATATGTCTAGGGAGAACACTTCCCTTATTTTAGGCTGTTTTCACACTTGGATTGATTGCTTGATCCAAACTTAAGTATGATTTTCTTCTTTCTCTCCCTGCCCTGCACTTCTCTTGCACATAGTATTTGTCTTGTTAGATTTAGCACTAACTTTACACAGAATGGAACGGCTTTTTGTTTTCATCTGCTGCAAATGCATTGAATGAGATGCAAAGAATGTGACCTGAATGCAATTTGCAGTTAGTAGTTCACTGCTACAAGTTAGGGCGGATTGCTTTCATACCAGTTACCATGAACTGTAACCCACTTATGAAGTGGATTTGTTGCTCACTGTAGTTCAGAAAACTCCTTTTACATCCACAACTTAAATCTAAGATCAAATGGGCTTGGATCCCCACCAAATGTTTCCATTAACAAGGTGTTAAAAGACAGGAAATGCTTGGGGTGTGCTTTCTGTGTTTGCAGAATGAAAGCTAATAAGATTACCTAAAATTAGTTGTACCTTCATTCTTACTTTTTTGTCATGTACCTTGGAAATTTTCAATACCGTATGCTAGTAATGCTTTTTTTTTTTGCTGTGCTAGTGATGAGGGATATTATACACTGTAATGATTGTTGTCTTATAGAAAAGCATGTATTTTTAATTCTTTAAATAAATGATTCATGCGATAATGGTATGTGATTTAATTGGAGCAAGCATGAGAATAGACAGGCAAAGAGCAGCCTTTTATGATGGAAAAATTTCCAGAGGAGGTCAAACCCCACACAGGTGGCAGCAATTAACTGTAATTTTTGCAGATTTTAATGATCCATAATTTAACAGCCTCCCCCTTGCATCTCCTATGCAGTAAAAAGTGTTTTGATTGGGTACAGGTTTTTTGTTCACTCTGGCCTTTGTGTCAGATATCTCAAAGAGAGGCAGTTAACATATGAAGTGATGTTCATACGGAAACTGAACAACGTTACCTTCAGTTACAAAAGGTTGAGTTTAGCCTTTACAGTTGTGATTGATCATGCCAAGATTTTAAGGCAAGAACATAGCTGTATAAATAAGAGCAATGTAAAACATTTTCAATTCATTGGATGATAGAGGTAGTGGCTAAAGCTCAGGGTTGGAAAGTGAAAGGTTACTGGTTTGAGCTTCACAAGAAACAAACCATGAGCTGTCCCAATTGTGCCGCTGAGCAAGGTACTTAAACACTTGCCACTCCAAGGGGACTGTCCTTGTAATAAACGTGCTGGTAAATGTGTGTGATCAACTGCTACTTGCTTGCTGCCTTTCTATGGAGAGTTCTTACTGAGCCTTCGTAGTGAAACAGGGACATTTCCTAAATGGACAACTAACCTTCTCTCTCTGATTTTGTCTTGCAGAAAAAGATGAGCCCAGCAGCTACACTTGCACAACTTGTAAGCAGCCCTTCAGCACGGCTTGGTTCCTGCTACAGCATGCCCAGAATTCTCATGGTTTCCGAATATACCTGGAGAGCGAACCTGGAAGCCCGTTAACTCCTCGGGTGGCCTCCGCTCCAGGCATGGGTGGTGACTGTGCCTCGCAGCCACCGCTACATGCATCACACCTGGCAGACAGTAGTCCCTATAGCCTGATGAGGATAGCCAACAGAGATGGGTCCTTGGTTCCTAGAGAAGGCAGATATCCCAGGACACCTCCACTCTTTAGTCCCCCACCACGGCATCGCATGAGCCCAGACGATCTGGTTTTGACCCCCCACCACCCAAGCGCCTTTGATAGGGTAATGCGTCTTAATTCAGTACCCTTGGACTCCCCATCTATGGACTTCTCGAGACGACTACGGGAACTGGCAGGCAACTCTGCTGGGTCCTCTCCGCCCATGTCGCCCAACAGGCCTAGCCCTATGCAACAGCTGCTGCAGCCATTCCAACCAGGGGCGTCTCATTCTCCTTCTGGACCTCATTCAACACCCACTCAACAAACTCCAACCATGCCAGCTGTGAAAGCAAAGTCTTGCGAGTTTTGTGGAAAGTCTTTTAAGTTCCAGAGCAACTTAATCGTCCACAGGCGTAGTCATACTGGAGAGAAACCTTACAAGTGCCACCTCTGCAACCACTCCTGTACTCAGGCCAGCAAGTTGAAGCGCCACATGAAGACTCATCGGCACAAATCCTCCTCTACTACCTCCAAATCAGATGATGGCCTTTCAACTGCCAGTTCACCTGAGCCAGGCACAAGTGATTTGCTAAGCAGTGCCACCAATGCTCTTAAATATGTGGTGGCAAAGTTTAAAAAAGAGAACAACAGCATGATCCCGGATAATGGACAGGAAGAAGATGACGAGGAGGAGGTGGAGGAAGAAGAAGAAGAAGAGGAGGAAGGGGAGGAAGGGGAGGAAGAGGAAGAGGAGGAAGAAGAAGAGGAGGAGGAGGAGGAAAATGAGAGTGAGGCCGGCGAGAGGAATGATATCAACTTTAGCTTGAGCCTAGAAGGTGCACGTCATCATGAGAACAATAGACAGCGACACATCAAAAGTGTTGAGGGAATTCAGGACTATCGAGATGCCCTAAAACTTTACAAACGAGGGGATCACAGATCAGCTAGTGAGACAGGTGGTGATGAATCCCCACAAGAGTCTGATCAAGTCAACAAGGGATATGGACCCATTGTAAATGGAACAGCCTCCTACCCAAACGATGACCTTTCAAGGAAACTTCTTGCCGGAAGTCCAGGATCCGACAGCCCTCTCTCCAAACGCATCAAGGTGGAAAAGGACCTTGATCTTCCAACTCCTACAATCCCCAACTCAGAAAACGTATACTCACAGTGGCTGGCTGGATATGCAGCATCGCGCCAGCTCAAGGATCCTCTTCTCAACTTTGGGGACTCAAGACAATCACCTTTTGCCACTTCTTCAGAGCACTCCTCGGAGAATGGTAGTCTCAGGTTCTCCACTCCCCCTGGGGAGCTAGATGGAGGGACAGCCTCTGGGCGCAGTGGCACGGGAAGTAGGGCCAGTACACCCCACCTTCCCACTGGTCGACCCAGCTCCAAGGATAGTCGACGTAGTGACACATGTGAGTATTGTGGCAAGGTCTTCAAAAACTGCAGCAACTTGACAGTACATCGGCGCAGCCACACTGGCGAAAGGCCGTACAAGTGTGAGCTTTGTAGCTATGCCTGTGCTCAGAGCAGCAAGCTAACACGACACATGAAAACGCATGGACAGACAGGCAAGGACGTTTACAAATGTGAGATATGCCACATGCCTTTTAGCATCTACAGCACTCTGGAGAAGCACATGAAAAAATGGCACAACGATCGGCCCTTAAGCATCGAAATTAAAATGGAATAAATTTTGTGATGTCTTTCGCAGTCCTAGGAAAAAAAAAAATATTTAAAGCACAGCGTCAGTTAATTATGCTGGACGAAAATTTGTCAAAATGAAGCAAGACTCTGAGCCTCTCTAATGTGCAATAACTTAATGTTTTGTACTTCTTTTCTTACTGGTTGGCATGTTTTCGTGTGTTAGCTTGATTGATAAGAATTAGCTGTGCTGCTGTTGTTATTGTCTTTTATCAAACAGGACATTTCATGCTGCAAACAATTAATTTTTGCATATCATACCTTGTTGTAGTTGTATTTTGTCATTTAAAGGGTTAGTTCACCCAAAAATTTGCCCATAAATTACTCACCCTCAAGTCATCCTAGGTGTATATGACTTTCTTCTTTCAGACGAATCCAGTCGGACTTATATAAAAAATTGTCTTTGATTTTTCAAGCTGTTTCATGGCACTCGGGCTAATTTTCATTTTTGGGTGAACTAACCCTTTAAGCCTGTAATCTTTTGACTACCTATATTCACACTGGGGTTTACACTGTTCATTAGGGGTATATACGAACGTTTAAATGGTAACATTTTACTAAAATACTAAAAACGTTTGAATTTTTATTGTTGCTTGTGAAAAAAAGAGTGCCTTGGGTGTTTAAAGCATCTGTGGTGTCTGCCATTTGCCATAAGCCTGGGGATATTGTTCAATGCAAAATTTGGTTCTTGCATCAAGTACCTATTCGCTAAATGCAGGAATCCAGCATATGTTCTTGTGTATATCATTTACTAGTATAACATGTTGTGTTTCTTTAAGTATGATTCTTTTGTTGGCATGTTCATGCCTTGGTGAGATTTTACCTTTGGTATCAAACGGACAGGAACATTAGTAAGTTTTCTTTTAACTTAGGGTCTCAATGTTTCTTTGGGTTTTCTATGAAGGTTTTTTAGAAAGTAGCCCTGAAAATGTGTTTTACTCAGTAGATAGCCAGTTAATTGGTGTATACTGATAAATTTCTATTTGGTGCATGGAACAAAAAGCATATTATGTAAATATGTCAATTTTTATAGAATTCATTTCTTGACAGGGCCATCCACGAAAATGTAACAAACAGTCCCTGAATAAGCTGGTAAAGAGTTGTCTGGATTAAAAATCCTTTAAATTTTGAATTAAGCCCAGATTGGCTAGAAATAGAAGTAGTTTAGCAAGACCAGTTTTAATGCAGGAGCAATGCAGGAACGTATTTCAGTATATTCACAGTTCACACATCATTGGATAAAAGTCTGAATACTTTACAGTTAACTTGCTTGCGAACCGTTGTGTACTTCCACAACATTTTCTTTTATCTAACACTCTTCAGTTTCTAATGCTATGTCCTGTATATACCCCTGTTTATTAGCAAAGCACTTAGCCACGTTCACGTATTTTGTGCCCGTCGAGTTGACATTCAGACTTTTTATTCTCTACATTATCCCATAGTGAAGTTTATGAATAGCACTTGCCACTCAGCCTAAAACTCTGTATCTGTCCTGCTAATCTACGGGCAGGTGGTTGAGTATAAAACAAAACTGCTCTCCAATGGCACAAAAAACCTGCACTGTTCAAGTTTTTTTCCTGTGTACAAGAGACACTTAAGAGATATTTCCTCTCATATGAACAACTTGATGAGGTGTGAACATATTGTGAAATTTAGTTCGATTAGAAATCGTGGTCAGCAAAAAAGAACTGAAAAGAAGCTTAAAAAGAAAAAAATTGAAGACGACTTAATTTAAAAGCTAGACTTTAAATTGGAACAGTGTAAGTATGTTTATCTCAGTGAATATACTCCAAACCCGCTGCTTGAACAGACATTTATCATACTTTTAAAAATGAATTAATAATTAAATGTTTTGGGGTTTCTCTTTGTAATACTTTGGTGTTTTTAACAGGAAATTAATTTAAACTGTTCCATTTTTGTGCCGCTCATCTTCATTTCTTGGTGGGTTACAATGTACTATGTAAATACTAAATGTTATGTAAATTTCTTTTTCTTCTGATTCATTTTTTTTTTTTTTTCCTTTTGCATACACAGTTTTTCAGGATGCATTATAATGAGATTGTAGGAGTACATTTGGCATTTTGTAGGGCTGACTTATGGTCTGTCAAAAGCTATTGTGACACACTTCAGTTTGCCATGTCAGTGTGTAGAGAAGATCTGCATTTAATTGTTCATCAAGAGTAGTCAAGATAGTATTTATATAGAGACTAGAATTCCAGACTGTTCCTTGTTCACTTTAAAGGTACAAATATACCTGTAGTTGAGCTCCGCATGCTGCCACCATTTTGCGTTTCTCCTTAACTTGGCAGGATAATATAGTGTGAATCATTTTAATGTATGGATCTTAAAAATGAGTTTCTAAGAAAAAGAAAAGCTATGTGGGGGTTATACAGATAAAAGGCTATACAATGGTCTGTTGACGCAATCCTCTTTGAAATAACACGATGATGAGGAACAGGTGGTTTTATCATCTCTGGCCTTTGGCTATGCAGTAAAGTTTCATACTTAGTGGGTTTCCCTCTTTATTTTGAACTGTCCCCGTCTCCCCCACAACCTGAAACATTCCAGTCATCTTTGAAATAATGGATGTCATATGCAATGAATCACGAGTCAATAAATACATTTAAAATGCATTTTGAAATACAACTGTACAGTTTGTCTTGGTTTGTTTTATTAATGTCCAGACCCACCCGGAAACTACGCCCACAGAACTCCTGCAGATTTCCACAGAATTGGATTGTCTGTCATTAATAATGTTCCACACTTCTCCCTTGCATGTTTCCTTATTAAATATTTCACCTAATATGATTATGCTTTTAGCTACCAATATAAGAGAGTACTGTACCCAGTTTATGACTGAATACACAAACAGTCACTGGTACCTTTTTGTTATGGTTTCACTACATTTAATTTGATCTATTTTATTAAAGTACTTATTAATATTTTGATAGTTTAATAATTAGCTTTTATTTTTGTATTTTTAATTTTAATTTTTAATTAGTTAGTAATTTTGATATGTGCATTTGTCATGGTTTTTACTTTTTATTTATTTATTATATATATACATATGTGTGTGTGTGTGTGTGTGTGTGTGTGCGTGTATATATATATTAAACATTTATTTTTTAAATATATATTTATTTTATTTCTATTTAATAGTCTTAGTAATTTTTAATAGTCTTCATTTTAATACTCAAACCTATTTCAGCTAGTAAACACTTCAAATTTTGATTACATTTAAAAAAAAAATACTCATCTAATATTTTATTTTATTTAAACATATTTCAAATTTTAGAAAATAGATTTTTTTTTTTTTACACGTAACACTGATTTAGTCTTACTTTTAAAAGTGTGAACAAAGGAAAAATGTCAAGTTGTTCGAGTTTAAGTACTGGGTGCTTTTTGTATGTAATTGAGTTTTTATTGAAACTGTGTGCAAAAAAAGATGGAGCCTTTATTCTACGCCGCTGCCCACATGTGAGTGGATGTGTACATATGAGTATTAACACCAGGTGTGTTTGCTTTGGACCAGACGAAAAGACGGAAGTTGGCTGCTTTATCTTTTGTCTCAGGCTTTGTGTGGTCATTTGGGTGTCTGTTTTATAACTTTAACAGCCTCTTTTTTCTTTCATTTTTGCACTCTTTGCTTTTCCTTTGTGGACTGACACCAACGTGACAAAGTAATCTCTCTCTCTCTGTCTCTTTATCTATCTCTCTGCCCTTGCTTTAGCTCTTTATGTTTACTGACCTAGAGGTGATTAAAATCTAGCCTTAGAAAAGGATCCAGCTTTTTAAACTGTTGACAGTTGAGATAAAGGCCCTTAAGACTTGGGGATGGACACTATGGGTTTGTGTGTATGTATTTTACGGGGCTTAAAAGCCGAGCTAGCTTTCTGCTCCCCTCTTCCAAGTTCAATGTCAAAGGGTGAACAATGGCAGGTCGCAGGGATCCTGGGCCCAAACAGAGCATGCATAGCCTGCATACTTTTCCCATAGCAGTTCCTGACCTCTGCTCTCTGTCTCTTTCCCTCCCTAAAGAATATATTTTCAGGCTCTCAGGGAAGATCTGTCCGTTTCCCTCACAAAAGTATCGCTTTTGTGATCTGAGACACCTTTCTGATGAAGAAACCTGGAAAACCGAGTTTTCTAGTATATTATGGGCTGCATTTTGTATTTTTCTTTATTTGAACAAGTAATTGATACATATTTTGCCAACATAGGCTCATTGGAAAACATACGTACACATACCATTCACTTGTTTCCAGCTGAAATGAACACTAGTGGCAGTAAAACACCAACAACTTTATTCGTTTTCACACAAATTATGATTCCAGGGGCAGATTATCGATTAATAACAACTTACTTTCATGCGGTTCCTTGCACAATACCATGTTATGACCTCAAAATACTTTTATCATAGTGCATGATTTGTAAACTAATATATTTTGATGTTTGCATCACACAGTCAGCTCCATATGTATGGCTTTTCTGACATAGTAAACTTGCTTGGACGCCCACCTCGTACAGCATTGCACTTGCAATGTGGAGCACTTGTATACAGATCCTGTGAAACACGAGTCATGATAAAATCACTCAAAGACTTGTAGAAGCAAAATAAAATGACATGGTTGCTTCAGCAAATGCGTTTTATCCCATGTTTACAATCTCCACGATACATAGAACCATAATAATAAAAAAATTACCACGTTCACATTCATCTGTTTAAGACAAAATTTAACTCAATTTTAAATGTTTTTCCAGTTAGCTCTTTTTTTGTGTGTTTGTTTTGTTTTTGTTGTTGTTGTTTTTTGGACTTCATTCACATCAGGTTGTCACCTGTATTTTAATATGTTTACTCTTATTAGAGTTTTGAACTGTTAGCTTGTAGCAACATGCTAACACAAAACTCTATTGAAATCAATTGTGAGACAAGTCAGCCTGCAGCTTTGTGTATGTATAGTGCCCTTTGTATGACATTATTGCTTATTTAAAGTGATCAAAATCAGTTCCTTGTCAGTTAGGATGCTGCTTTAGATGGCAGCGGACTCTATAGGCAGTAGCCAGTGAGAGAGTTCACTAGGTTTTGGAATAAAGCCAGTTTGTTACTCTCTTGTATGCCCTGGTCTCTGTTCTGTCTTGCCTCAGTGTTTATACTCTACAGGGCTTTGCATCAATGACAGGGGAGCCCCAGTCTCAGGGATCTATGAGGTTAATCCTGTGTGTGTGTGTGTGTGTGTGTATACAATATGTGTTTTTCTCTAGCAGTAAGGTTGGACTTGTGGACTGGTTGTAGCTGCAGGAGTCTCATCCACTTAAGATCCCACGAACACACAGAATTATCGTTTGGCTGAGGTGCTTCTATGTTTGCCCAGACAGAAGTTGAGGACCACTGAATTAGACTGGGGTCTGTGTTTTGTCTAGGATTGAAAAAATGCAGTAAAAAGGGCGCTCCCTCTTTTTCACAAACAGGAACACACACACACACATATGTACGCACACGTGTGCTCAGGCAGAGTCTTGGGGGACATGACCTCTCTCCAATGCCTCCGATCCTGGCCCCTTCTCCTTGGGTGAAGGCAGAGAAAGGTCAAAGGTGATTTTTTGGGGGGCTCAAGATTAAGTTTCACATGACTGAGCACCTTTGTTGAGGCCGTCCAGCAGAAAGGAAACGTCCAGGAGGCCTTCATGTCTGTCTGAGAAGGCCCCCAAACGGACCCTTCCCCCTTTGGCCTCTTCTCTTCTCTTCTCTTCTCTTCTCTTCTCTTCTCTTCTCTTCTCTTCTCTTCTCTTGAACATCTTGTTCAAGAGAAGAGAAGAACATTCTCTGAACATCTTGTCATTCCCAACCTGTATGACTTCTGTTGAAATTTCCACACTGCAGTTTTCCATAAAATGCAAGCAGCAATGACCAACTCTATATTTCAAATCTTCAGATATTTTTCAATACTTTGCGTGAGGAAACCAACCTTTCTGTTGGTGTTCATTAATAATCTTCACCTTACAAAAGATAACAAATCTAATTTACACATCACTATTAGTTACAAGACAAAGAACCAGTTTTTCGGGATTCTTTGCCATGTTATTCAATATTATTTATATACTGTTACAGTTTATTTTGAATGAGCTTTTATTTTATATTTTCAGTTTTAATTTTATATTTAGTTTGTCTTTGTAATTTTGTTTTGTTTTGTTGTTTTAATATTTCTACATAGATTTCATTTGTTTTTATTTCAGTATGTCAGCTTACGTTTTGGTTAGCTGCTGAAGTTTGTCATCTAATATTGTTATTTTTATTTATTTTTTTATATTTTGCATTTTGAGTTTTAGTTAACAATAACAATACTGGGTTTGTTTTTTTTACTAAAAGAAAAATCAATTTCACATTTATTTTAAATAGAAAATTGAAATAGAAAGTTTAACTGTCACTTTTGATCAATGTAATGTGTCCTGGCAGAACAATTAAACAAAAAATAAAAAAATCATACTGACGCTAAAATTTTGAATGGTAATGTATAAGTACATTATATCTTTAAATACATATATTTGTCCTTTTTTAGCTTAATAGCCATACAAGTTTAAGATGATGTAAGGGTGGGGGAAATTATGACATTTTTGGGTGAATTATCCCTTCAATGTAAATTTCAGTTGACAAAAATTGTAAACTGTGTTCTATCAAATTGCTCTGTTTGAACATACCAACCAGGCCAACAAAGTTATATAGGCTCAACCAATGATGTGAGTCTGGCCACTGGCAGACAGCAGGAAACATTTATTAATATTTTTAGACATGTTTATGCTAATCAACTTACATTCATTTAAGATATACTTTTTGTCAGTTTATGCATTGCCAGAAAATCAAACCCATGACCTTGGTGTTGCATGCACTATTGCTTTTCACCAATTGCAGTTCTAAATGGTCCATGCAAACTCCATGATCCAATCAGCTCAAGCACAATAAAGAGAGCCGCCACTGGTGATGTGAAGCATTGCACGCCCTGCAAGATAACGACGGCTGTCCTGCAAATCCAGTAGCAGCAGGTCTTGATATCTGTCTGTGTGAAAACAAGAGGGTCATTTATCGCTGACCTCTGGCCCGGGCATCTGTGTTCAGTTCTGGTGAGAGAGTAGGACTCCAGTTTTACAACCCTATCAATAACAGTGCCAAAGTTCATTCCTCTTTTTCTTATCTGTTTCATTTTTTGAACTCCACCTGAGACCAGACTGGGCGATGTTTAGGTTGACCCTCTTACGGCGTGACCCCCTCACCCCAAAACCTTGAGCTTTGTCGCGAACGGGTGAGAGTTGATGCTGGCATTCATGCATAATTCATCACAGCTTCAATAATCCCAGACTGCACCAGGAGGGATGGGAGCAGTTTGATTGGATAGACAAAAAGGGGTGTGTGGAGTGAAAGCTAAGGGGCCAGAAGGAGGATTAGACAGTGAAAATATGCCTTTGATAGCTTTCACAGTTTGAGAGGTCTTTGGTTTACGGTTATTCATATTGTGTCTAATCTAATCTGGAACAATCCCGGTCAGGGAGGGGAAAGCACTGGCAGAGAGCATGAAACTGTTTTAGCTTCTTTAAAGAGACAACAGAGGCGTTTAGGGAGAGGGGTGAACGAAGGGTTCACAGCTTCAAACACCACAGACGGTTATCAGGCACGATTCGGCAAACAGGACCCAAGACACCAAAAGTCATACTGTGACCAAGACACACTTTTACACAAACATGCATATCCCCGCACGCACACATCAACAAAAGCACATGGACACTTCAGGTGATTAATTGGTCTGTGGCTTTCAGCTCCGTCTGCGGTGTTTGTACAGTTCCATTTTTGTGGCAGCTGCTGTTTGTGACGGAGACATGTTTATAAGTGTGTAAAGGACACATGACAATGGACATAAAACAAAGAGAAAGAAAAAACACACTAGCTAAACTACACAGCCCTAACTGCAAAAGGAAGTGGGCAGACAATAGTTTTGCCTGTATACATTACACTCTTTAGCAGTGCATGCTATTGAACGTATCACTATTATTATTGCTCAGATAGAGATATAAATAGATCCTTAAAACCACTTAAGCTCAGGGCGTTTTTTGGTATTTTCGCCTAAATTTAACATACTCAAATTCAAATGTTTACCCTGCACACATACAATGGAGGAAATGAAAAAAAAATGGTTTCATTGTAAAGAAAACTTTTAATGCTAACTTAAACTTTGGTTGGTATTTCAAATCCCATGGCTTGTTCAGAAAAAGTGAGGTATTACTTTTCTAAGTGATCCAAATTATGGCAGATGATAAAACAGGCAGAAAAATTAAGGAAGGAGCTGAGACATACACTACTGTTCAAAAGTTCAAAGTCACTATAAGAAATTTTATTCTCACCAAGGCTGTATTTATTTGATCAAAAATACAGTAAAAACAGCAATAATGTGAAATATTATTACAATTTAAAGTAACTGGTTTCTGTTTGAATATATTTTTAAATGTAATTTATTTCTGTGACGCAAAGCTGAATTTTCAGCATCATTACTCCAGTCTTCAGTGTCACATGATCCTTCAGAAATCATTCTAATATTCTGATTATTAATGTTGAAAGCAGATGTGCAGCTTAATATTTTTATGGAAACTATTATACATTTTTCATGATTCTTTGATGAATAGAAAGTTTAAAATAACAGCATTTATTTGAAACAGAATTTTTGTAACAATGTAAAGTCTTCACTTTTGCTCAATTTAATGCATCCTTATGGAATAAAATTAATTTCTTTAAAAAACAAATGAATGACCACAAACTTTCGACTTTTTTTTGAACACAATGTCATGAAGACTAGACTTGGGCCCATATGTAACCACTAGCATTGAGTTTTGCAGCTCTCATCACATTTTCTTCAGAAAATATATTGTGGTATAGTCTCAATTTAATGCATCCTTATGGAATAAAATTAATTTCTTTAAAAAAAAATGAATGACCACAAACTTTCGACTTTTTTTTTAACAGAATGTCATGAAGACTAGACTTGGGCCCATATGTAACCACTAGCATTGAGTTTTGCAGCTCTCATCACATTTTCTTCAGAAAATATATTGTGGTATAGTCTAGATTGAATGGGCTGTGCTTTGTTTATTCCTTTTACAAGCATTATGATAAATAAAAAGCATTTTATGATGACTTTCATTTGATCTAAAAAAGGAATACTTGTGCAAACAGGACAATTTCTCAGTTGTATGAGTTGTATTTGTTGTGTTTGTTTAGTTGTATGATGGTGGTTACTCTTCGAGACAGCCAGCTGGGCGACCCTGCCGCCCCCCGTCAAGACACCCCTTCTGTCTACGGTAAAATCAGCGGGTCAATAGGTTTAAAGCATATAGCTTTTAAGCTGCCCTGTGTCTAGCAGCAATCTCACATCATAAGAAAACAGCTCTGAATAAATAAAACTGGACTTTATTGAGATAACGTGCGATACAACTATAGTTGCATGAATTATCTAATTACTTTGCCTGTTGTCACACAGGTGAAAGTTCACATGCTTATATTGTTTAAAATTTTATAATGAAGTTATTTAATCTACGCATCATGAATGCATTTTATATTGTCGTGTTTGCATGTGGAGTTGTGGTCATCTGAAGAACTTGAATGTTTGGGAAGAGTTGGTGCATAAGAGTGACCTTTAAAAAATAATTTATTAAAATTCCACTTTTCCCAGACATGCACTGACCTTTCCGACCAGACGAGGCCAGAGGGGAAGGGTGAGAGTATGTGAGCGTGTATGTGTGTGTGTTTGTGAGACCGCGGGGATCGTGAACTATGAACTAGCCCTTTTCCCGTTCCCCTGCTGTGGCCCGGGTTTTGCCCACTCTCTTCCACAAACACACACACATACTTGTATTTGTGGTTTACGGGGACTCTCCATAGGCATTATGGTTTTTATACTGTACAAACTGTATTTTCTATTGCCCTACACCTAAACCTACCCCTCACAGAAAACTACTGGCAATTTTTTAATTTCATAAAACACCATTTAGTATGTTTTTTAAGCCTTTTGGTTTATGGGGACACAGGAAGTGTCCTCATAAACCATGTTTACGTTGTAGTACCCATGTCATTATACACATTTGTGTCCTCATAAACCATATATACCTGTACACACATACACACACACACACACACACGTGCATGTTTACCTTGCTGTCTAAATGAGGACATAGCATAGACTTCTAGTGTTTTAAATAAACAATTATTTAATTTATATAAATAATATAGCTCACGCATCACGGTTTCCACAAAATTATTAAGCACCACAACTGTTTTCAACATTGATAATAATAATAAATGTTTCCTGAGCAGCAAATCATCATATTAGAATGCTTTAAGACTGGAGAAATTATGCTGAAAATTCAGCTTTTCATCCCAGGAATAAATTAAATTTTAAAGTATATTCTAATAGAAAACAGTTATTTTAAATTGTCATAAATATTTCAAAATATTACTGATTTTACTGCATCTTTGATCCAATAAATGCAGCCTTGGTGAGCATAAGTGACTTCTTTTAAAACTTATTTAAAAAAATAATAATAATTATACTGACCCAAAACCTAATTTTTGAACTGTAGCGTACAGAATTTTTTAAATTCTATACAATAAGTAATTATAATTCTGGAAAGTATCCTAAAAACTTTATTGAATATTTACTCCATTATACTTTATTGGAACTTTGAAGATGTCCCACAAAAAAGAAGTTTTGTCACATTTAGCTCACCTTTGGGGACAATTTTGTTCCCAAAGTATAGTTAAGTAAACACAAATCTTTACTAACACATATCTTGTTCATTTATTACACATTTTTGTTGATTTCTGATAATAGATAATAGATCATTCTGAACACTGTTAATAACCTTATCATGAAAAAAGCAATTCCCTATTGACCCACTGATAAAGCAGTGTATCACCCCCCACCCAAGCTTTTTTTGAAAACAGCACAATATTGAGAGGTGCAGTGCCCAGCAGGGAAGAAACAAACCCCAATCGATCTGAAATTCCTTTTCACTAGGACTGTCTGAGCGCATCAAGGACCCCCATCCCCCAACACACACATTTACCTAGCCATTTAAGATTTCTGCATGTGTGTCAGGCCATTGATCAATAGCTGTCGTACCCAGGCCATGTCTTGGTAGGTATTCCGTGCCCCTCACCCCCAGCTTCCATAGACACCCGGATTATAATGAGGGATCCAGCTTTCACAGGCAATCTAGGGGGGGAGGTGTCAGACAGAGCCAAAGACCCAGACGGGGGGCCCCATGCCGGGTCACGCCACAAGGCCAAGGTCTTTGTCCCCACCCCCTCGCTCCATTTCTCCATCTTTTTCTCTATCCCAGCTTCTTTGACCCACAAGGACCGTCTGTGAAGGAAGGGGGGTTTGTAGCCAAATTCAATAATTGTGGTTGTCATTGATTTTGTGTGTGTAGTATGTGTTAATTTTGTGTGCGTCAGCAGTCCTTCCATTGCTATGAATCAGTTAGAAGCATGTATGAATGCCACGTACAAAAATTTACCTGCACAAATTGTTTAAAAATTCACAGAAATGTATCAAACACTATTTTATTTGCCTGCACTTGGCGCTTTAAGACATGTTGTACCAGGTCTGATGTCAATAGCAGTATTTGGACAGAATTATTATTATTATTATGTTTTACAATGATTGTTACAAATATTAATATACGATGCCTGTGATTTCATGTAGTCATTTAGATTATATAATTAATTATATAATATAAACTATAACTATATAAATAATTATAAAATATCACTTAAAATCTCAAATACAGCTGTTAAATTCATGCTTTTGCATACTGAAAATTGGCGTACTAAATTCAGCCAGGTTTATTATCATTAACATATATATATATATATATATATATATATATATATAATTTTTATAAAGTCTTTGGTTAGTTTCATTCTTCAGTTGTTAAGGTTGATTCTCCCTGCTTCCTGACTTCCCCTCTTGTCCTCAGAAGACATCATGGTCATCATGGAGCAAAAGATAAGAAGAAGAGAGACAGGGTTTACCACCACTGATAAAATATAATTGGCAAGTAATAAAAAGATAACCAGAAAGCAGAAAGGCCGCACAGACACAGAAACCAACTGAGAACTCCTGGAAATGATTGATAGTGCTGTTGACAGCTTTGTCCACTGACAGCCACAATCAGAAACTGTGTGTGTACGTGTGTGTGTGTGTGTGCGTGCGTGCGTGCGTGCGTGTGTGTGTGTGTGTGTTTGTGTGTGCAGTGAAGCAATCTACCTTTTTGACTATTTTACAACTCTTCTGGGAAATGAGAAATATTAGATGTTTTTACAGTGTATGTTGAGAAGATGATAGGTCTTCCTGTAGAAACTGTCCTTTGGCCAACACACACACACACACAGACAATCCTCTGGGACTTCAGTATAGCATTTGTCTGCATGTAAAGTTGCTCTGGGGAGACACAGGGGTCAGATGTGTCCACATTTCTGGAAGGAAAAAAAATGCATCTCTCCCTAAAACACGCACACACACACACCTGACTTTATTAGCCTATGGCGTTGTCGTATCCGCATGGGTTATGCTATGAAAACATAAAACATGTTATACTGTTTCACGGTCACATTACACAATGCATATGTCACAAACCCTGTTTCTGCTAGTTTGCAGCTGAATGGTTCAAATGGGTCCAAATGGATGGACTAGTTGCAGGACACTTTTGATCAAATCGAAACAATCCTAAAATGAACTTGATATGGCTGTGAAAGACAGTTTTATCTACTCAGTGAAGTTAAATTAACCACCTGTGGGATTTGTTGACTAATGGTTCAAAAAGAAGGTGACTAATCATTAGTTAGTTATTATGGTATTTTGACTAGAAGCAACGGTTTAAATTTAAAATGCTGTAATGATGGATTTGTTTCTTACAAACACGCATCTTTTCACTTCACAGGATCTTTATTGATGGACTGGAGAGTAGTGGATTACTTGTGGATTATTGTGATGTTTTATTCAGTTGTTTGGACTCTCATTCTGACGGCACCCATTCACTGCAGAGGATCCACTGGTGAGCAAGTGATGTAATGCTACATTTCTCCAGATCTGTTCGCTGACAAAACAAACTCATCTGCATCTTGGATGACCCGAGGATGAGTATATTTTAAGCAAATTTTTATTTTTGGGTGAACTATTCCTTTAAAGGGGTCACATGATGCTGCTAAAAATAACATTATTTGGTGTAATGAAATGTGTTTATGCGGTTTAAAGTTCAAAAAACACATTATTTTCCGGCACGGCCGGCGGATTCGACGAAGGTGCAGCAACCACATGTGATGACCCCGGACTGGACTCCGCTTCGTCCACGGTGAAAGCCGATCCGGCGATCCACAGCACTAAGTTGATGTATTTCCTCAGCGACCAGCACGGATCAGCTCTAGGCATGACGAAGCGGATATCGTCCTCTTTTGGAAGACCAAACAAAGTAGTTTAGCTTTCACAATGAAACACACAGCTCTTCATGACATGGCGACAGGCAACAACAATACTACAGTGAAAATAAAAGTTACGCCTTCTTTCTCCTAATTATTGTTTTTGAAGACTTGTATACATACACACATGCATCAAACACACATTCACAGATGCATGGACAAAGAAAAGCAGCTATGCTGTCTCTTGGATCATGCTATGATCATCCTCTGTAATCCAGACTGCCCCCCAGAGTAAAGCATGCTGGATCCCAGCCAACAGGGCCAGACAAGCACTTCTGGAAAGCATTCAGACTCAAAAGCCACTTTTTTTGGCTGGCATAGTGAGCGGCTAAACTTCTGAAGTGGTCTGGATCTGCTTAGGTAAATAATGTGGCTTCTTATTTTATGTGTGTGTGGCTTTGTATGTTCTCGTAATTATGTGTCATTTTCTTTCTCTTTTTATCTCTTCCTGTGCATGTGTATCATATTTACAGAAGTGATATGGCACTTTCCACAATTTAAAGCATTAGATGCACAAATTTAATCTTCTTTGGCGTGAGAACTATTACATCTGTTAGATTAACTATCATCAAATTAACAAAGCATCACAAGTTAAATGTGTGAATGTTCGTTCACACATCAGAGGTTCTGACTTTCTCATGTGCATCAATTAATCGTTAAAAGATACAAAATCCAAAGTGACAACATTGATATTCAAGTCACTGTAGACATTTATTTTAATTTTCCTTAATTAACTTTGTGTCACAATTTTGCACACAACTCTGTTACTGTTTAAAAAAGTAATTACACAAATCATGATCTTAAACTATGTCCCAAATTTTGATGGCAAAACTCACAAACCTCTTGTACAATAAATGTAAAGCAATAAAGCTCATACGGTATGATATTTCATTTAGACTCCTGAGGTGGATGAGCAGCATTTGAACATTAAACACATTTTTTTTCACTTAATATAAGTTTGAAGCAGAAATATTGCCTACATATTGTCTTTTTTTTATTTCTGGTCCTATAGCATTTGTGGAAAATGCCACATGATCTTTAACACCGATTTCTGCATCAAAGTCAAAGACGAGCCACCTGCCATTTCTGAGTTCATTTTGGACTTTTCTGAAAGTTAAACTATGAACGGCTATTCTTCAGCGAGGCCTAGATCTCTTCAGATGTTCCTTGACCCCAATTCTGCAAACATTTAATAGTTCACAGCTGTCCTTGACTCACAATGGCTGTTTTAGATGAAAAGTCTGGCTATACAAGATTATATGATTTGAAGCTCCTCCGTTCAGAGTTGGTTGCTGAAGTGAAAAGTTGAACGCTGTTGGTTTAGCTGTGAGACGAGATTAAATGGATCATTGACGGTGGTGTAGACTGTGAAGTGATCCAACTCTCTCCAGAGGATGAGCCCATCAGGCTAAACAAACATATCAGGGAGACAGGACATTCACACTATAGACACAGTCTGCTTGCTTCAGGACGGGATTTTACAGTTAGGAATGAAAGTAAAAAGAAGGTAAAAACCAAAAGCTACAAAATGAGTGCACATGAACAAAACCTTGTTGTATGTTGATAATTACAACGATATATATACAATGTATAGTGTAGTATAGTACTATGATGTATTGTGTAGTTGTAGTATAGTACTATTTTCCACTATTTTGCAAAAACATTTTCCATCATTCTCTATGGCAACATAGAGTACATATAAAACATCAGTTACAAACTATTTTGCTCTTAATTTTGCACAAGCACAAAAAAGGTTTCCAAGAAATCACCCTTATGTGCATATATCTAATTTTTTCTTTTTCTTTTTCTTTACTTTAAAATTTTTTGTTACATGTATAACATAATGAATGAATTAACATATGATGCCTACATTTACACACCAACATCACCATAAGAATAAATAATATTACTGTTAAACACCAGAGAACGACAACGCTAAACAGTAAGATATGGGGAAAGTCCACAGTCTTGTGCTGTTCAGGCTCCCAGTATTTAAAATAAATGACTGACATTTATTTTTATCAGTCTGATTGTTTTGTGAACCTGTCCCAATGTAATGCAGGCATCCCCAAAGTGGCTGTTAAGGATGAAGAAAACTTTATTGAATCTGAATGCAAATCTGCAGCATGTAAGTGTTTTACATGTAAATATGGTGTTTACACAGACGTTTTCATTGTAGAGAGATTGTAGCAAAAGTTAAACTTAGGTTAATTCTAAAGTTCAGAGAGAGAGCAAAAAATGGTCATGTAAAATTAAATTATTACTGTTTTATATGAAAAAAAAATCTTGATTACCATTATAAATGACCCTCAAGGAGGGAAAATATGACTGCATTAAATAGTTTTCTGGAAACACTTTTTGTCTCTTATGACTGCATATGGAGAAAATGATTTATATTCCATTGTTCCAACTTATCAATATGAAAGTGATTTAGATCATCATTGCAAATCACTTTTGAATTCTCATTTAACACAGAGACTTATTTATTATATTCTGTAAATGTAAATGAAAAAAAAAGTGGAAAACTTCTGGGGGGTGTTTAATAATAGCCAGATTTCACAGTGGGCTACATTTGAACTTTAGGAGCAGAGACCTGGAGAGGAAACACATGCTCTTTGGCCGGGTAAATAACATCTTCAATCAAACTCAACCAAACCGAGACTCCTTTCTAATGACAGCTTTGAGTTTTCAGACATATGAAAGATATTATTTATCCCATAATGACATATAGCAATACCAGCATCCTGTTTGGCGAAGTCTCAGTATTGGTGGCGCAAATAGATATTGCCTCAACTGCATCTTTGGTTCTGAGTCAGTTTTGTCCAGTCCAAATACTGATCTGGTTTGTCTTTGTCCTGGTGTTTCAAAAAACCCACAATTTCTTCCAGATGCAGATGAGACGTATGAGGAACAATTTTGAAACTCAGGCTCACTCTTTCACTTTCTCTGTTCTAGACAGAATGAAAAGCGTGTAACTGAACCGTAACCAAATCCTTGGCGTCACATTTTTCAATGACCAAATTTGTCCCTACTTCATTAAATTAGCTCTACACACTACTGTTTAAAAGTTTGTGTTGGTAATATTCTTTTAATGTTTTAGAAATCACTTATGCTCACCAAGGCTGCATTTAGAAATATTATTACAATTTAAAATAGCTGTTTTCTAAGTAAATATATTTTAAAATGTAATTTATTCCTGTGATGAAAAGGCTGAAATTTAAGCAGTAATTTCTCGAGTCTTCAGTGTCACATGATCAAATGAATATTCAGTATTCAAATCAAAATTATTCTAAAAATCAAAATTTTAAAATGCACAGAAAAATTCTACAAAAAAAATTATGTAGGAGTTTTCATTTAATTAGTATTGTAATGAAATGTGATACTGAATAAAAAAAGTTAATCTTCTACCATCATTTAGCATAATTTTACATCATTTAGCACTCTCCTCACATCCAGCGAGGCTGGAACATGCAAAACTAGGTGAAACCTTTGTTTTTTTCCATTAGGAGAGCTTCTGATGATTTACTAATTCTATGTGATGCCTTAACCTCTCTTCCTCACACAGTCGATGATGGATCCCCACCAACCACTGAAAAGCTCTCTTTATACTTTTGCCGATTTTACTGTAACATGTTGCTCTCTGAACATTTCCAAGGCATTCTACAATATTAAATCTGCAATATCAAAGCAATAATCTCAAATAGGTTAGCATGGCCTGAAAGAAACATGGACCATCTTGTTAGGGAGTTCAAATAAACATAGCAAGCACAGTCAGGCAAAAGCTGACACTGTCTGACTCTGACTGCATCAGACCTTATTAATTCCTCCTCCTTTCCCTCAATTTCACTCATGCTCCACATCGCAGGGTGAGCGAAAGGACTAGAAGAAGCCTTGGCCGGTTTCTCGACGTTGGTGCTAATGATCAAGCAGAGAGCAGATCCTTTTGAACTCTGACCTAGTTCTGGCTGAGAGCTCAAAGGAGTTACCCCTAAGTTCCTTTCCAAAGCTGTCAATATGCTCTGTGTTCTCCTGGTCTTTTATTGGACGGAAAGCCTCTAGGCCAGCTTCACTCTCATTTTAGACAGACTAAAGTCTTGCCTCATTGCCAAACACTAACCAGCACACCACTCAATATTGATCGAAACCTAGTTCAGAATTAGGTCATCCAAAAATGGAAATTCTATCATCTTGTACTCACTCCCGTGTCATTCCAAACCTGTATGACTTTCTCTCTTGTAGAAAACAAAAGTAATGTCACTTTTTCCAAGCAGTTATAACCAATGGGGACTGAAGCTGAAGGAACTAGTGCACTACAGTGAATAATGACGTACATTTTTCTTTGTTTCTCTTATATGGCTTGAAGTTAGATTGTGAAAAGTGTGTGTCTCATAGAATAGAGTCAGATTATTGGAGTGGAGAGGTTGAAGAATCAGCGGAGAAGATCAACATTGGCAGAGGCAAGTTATTCCATTTTGATGGTAGATTACAAAAAAAAAACTTTTGTTCAATTAGGAATAACAGACACCAATCAGTTGTGCACAATTAAGCCAGGCAAGTGCATTAGGAAAGCAAACAAGTCCATTTTGAGTTCATGTTTGCTTTAAAGTTAATAAAGATAGATTCATTACAGTTTTTCTCAATTGCTAAAACACTATAACCAGGCTTTTGAACTAAAATTTCAAAACCATAACGCCATTTTTCAAAAAGCACACCCATTTTGCTGAACTATAAACACTATTCCCCTGCTTTAACACATGAGTCAGATTTGGTGAACTGTTACTGCAAAACTCTACACACAAATCCCTACATTTCTCAGTGCTTACACCATGTGGTCATTTAGAAAGTACTAGTATTCAATAATGTTCACTCAAGTCAGCACAGCTTGAGCTCAATTAGCAAACAATTACCCAGGTTGAAACACTAAGAGTCAAAATTGAACAGATCAATCAGATCCTTCAATAAATAGATAAAAGGGCCCAAATCAGTTCACTGAGCTTTGGAACAATGGATCCACAGAGAAATGAAGGAATAGGTCGAAGAGGAAGAGGAAGAGGAAGAGGAAGAGGA
>NW_015555726.1:1937823-1939503 GCF_001515605.1 Sinocyclocheilus anshuiensis
GAAACGGCCCTGACCGAGAACCTTATATCCGTGCTCACCTCCTCCAGACCATGGAAGAAGCCTGCCTAGACATATCAGTAGATGTATGCCAGGGGTGGATCAGGCATGCAAGAGGATTTTACCCTCGCTGCGTACATTCATTCCATCAGAGTTGAAACAGTCTTATCATTTTAAAATATTAAACAACAAAACCTGACCTGTATTGAAATAATACAATTGGCCTGATGAGATTCAGGTGGCGTAATCCTTCGTTTTCATTCCCTCACAAACACATCTGTTTCTTACATTTCTCTGTGTCTATAAGATCAGAGAAGGTGCAGTTAAGTTAGAGCTAGAGAATGTTTATAAAAGCAAAATCCCCCTATAATCCAGAGCTGACATGACCCTAAAACCCCATCAACTTCATGCTCTCTCTCTCTCGGCATAGTTTGTATCCAGTAGCTGCTCAAGAAAAGACTCTGGACTGCAGCCAGAGATCTCCACAGAATCGTAATCCATGTTGGATAACAAATATATGAGACATATTTTAGATGTTCTTCAAAACTGTTTGTCAATCATTATTTGTGCAATTCTGATTGGTGATGCTATAGGCGAGCTGCTTTTTAGTTTCTTTTTGTAAACATTCTATCAGACAAACAATGCATTTAAGCGGTAATAAATTGCATTGTGCATCTCATACGTAATATAATTTTGGAATATAAATAAGCACGCAGAAAGATAAAAGAGTTGACAGTTTTACAGTTTAATTTGACATTACAAGCCTTGTTCTGCAGGTTTTAAAGAGATTAGAAAGAGATTTTAATGTTGACATTTCTACAAATAGGCTAAATGTTTTTTTTTTTCTGTTCAGTCGCTTAATATGCAAAATCACGGTACCAGGGTTGGTATTAAGATTGTCCCTTGTGATAAACACAGCCAAACATAAGATAATAAATGGTTGTGGACCCTAAATTTTATGGTTGTGAACCCATTTTTTTTATGACTTACATTCGAATTCACAGAGAGCTTAAATGCTGTCTTTATTTCCATATGTGACCATGGACCACAAAACCGGTCATAACGGTCAATTTTTCGAAATTGAGATTTGTACATCATCTGACAGCTGAATAAATAAGCTTTCCATTGATATATGGTTTGTTAGGATAGGACAGAATATTTGGCCGAGATACAACTATTTGAAAATCTTGAATCTGAGGGCGCAAAAAAAAATCAAAATATTGAGAAAATCGCCTTTAAAGTTGTCCAAATGAAGTTACATATTACAAATCAAAAATTAAATTTGAATATATTTACAGTAGGAAATTTACAAAATATCTTCATGGAACATGATCTTTACTTAATATCCTAATGATTTTTGGCATAAAAGAAAAATCAATATTTTGACCCATACAATGCATTTTTGGCTATTGCTACAAATATACCCCAACGACTTAAGATTGGTTTTGTGGTCCAGGGTCACATATGTTTTGTTTTTGAAATGTGCATATTTACTAATATAGTACTGATGCTTGTGTTTAGAAAAAAATGTTTAACACATAAAGTTTGCATAAGCTATTGTTACCTTACAAAGGCTGAAATATAATTTTTTGGTAAAACACACTCCAATAATCTTTGTTTAACTAAAATATATATATATATATATATATATATAATATATATAAATAAGTGACAGAAATGGAA
>NW_015555726.1:1939558-1948054 GCF_001515605.1 Sinocyclocheilus anshuiensis
AGTGACAGAAATGGCATATTTTTGTATGGCTTTTACCCAGTGCGGAATGCCCTGATGTGAGGACTTTAAAAACTAAGAGGAGGGAAATCTTTAAGGACAGAGATACATGGAATGAAGAGCAGTAATATGGCTCATTTTGTGATTCCTTAGGGCTTCCTAAATTGCTTTATCTATTGCAATTAATTTAAGTAGCATTAGCATGTAGTCACAAATGACCATGTTACCCACTAGGGACATATGTAAAGGGACTGAACTACTTATGTTTAGTGGAGATACTGGATGACGTAATACTTGTATATATGGTGCAAACTGTGTTACAGGTCATCCAAAGCCCTTCAAGGCCATTCAACTAGCAAAATGTGATGTAGACATGTCTCCAACTCTACAATCTCTTCATTTGAATAATTCCAGCATATTTAACTGCTCCCATGGAAAGTCTAATAATCAAAGTGAAAGGTCATTGATTCATGCCTTCAGCTGAACTTGGAGGGACATCTCAATGGATCTGCTTGACTCGAGCGATGCTCCTAGCAAACCTTTGACACCTTGACACACCAGGGTTCTGCTTAACATCTAGTAGAAATGAGTGATGCATACCTATTTCCATAATTAATCGATAGCACTGCTGTGAAATATATGCGCTCCCTCATTTGAGTCCTTCTTCGAAATTTTAAATTGAGAGAACATGTGCTTTATTTGTCGACCATCAGCTTTTACTAAAACAGCAGCTTGAATAATTATTCCCTGCGATGTATGAGTTTTCACTCAGCTCTTGTAAACTCATGAACTGTGACCTCAATAATTGTTCTACATTGTGACTCTTGACCTCAAACTTGAAATAAGAAAACAAAGAGTGTATGGGTTAGAAAATGTTATGCACATAATTGCTCAGAAATGTAAACAGGACTATAATCAATTGTAAATATCATTTTTATACGCTGAATTTTCATGTGCTGAATAGTTGCTTTGTAGACAGTTGTTGGGGGTTTTTTTCTTTTCTTTTTTTTTTAAAGGTTCAACCAAAAATGGGCGTTCTTTCTCGTCATTATTTACTCATGGCTGTCATTGAAAAACACCACTTGAGATTCACAGAAAATCTTGCCCTGTAGTTCTCAAATCTCATTCTCTATCGCATATTTGAACTGGCACATCATGTTCAGTTAAGACAAGAACTAGTGATGTTTTTTAATCAATGAAGTCAAATAGTGCATCATGTTATTTATGAATTTTAATAAGATTTTTTTTTGTATTTTTTTTACTATGATCACTGTCATTCTATAAGCTGTGTAAAATGCTTCTTAAAAATCCTGTACCTAAAATGCACTGGCAATGGCAACGTTGCAGGTTTGATTCCCAGTGGACACATGTACTGATATTAAAAAAATTGCTTTGAATGCACTTTGAGCTGATTGTAATATAATATAATTTGTGTACTATATGAATGCTGGTATTATTTCACCTTTATTATTTAATATTTACCTATTTTTTAATATATATTTTGTATTTTTTATTTAGAGTAGTAAAAACGTGAATATCTGTATTAATTTACTGTTATTATTTAATTAAATTCCTTTATAATGCATTATAAGACGCACAAAGCATTACCAGCTTTTGCTTTAGCATGCAGCAGTATTTTGTTTAAATCACTGTGTTGATTTTCTTATTAGGAAACCCAGGCTCTGGTTAGAGAGGAAATGCTACTAATGTGTCTGTAGGGATTTGGGGTTTAGTCGGGCTCAGTGATCCTGTGGTGTTCACTCTCACACTAATGCAAAAAAACACAGACTGACAGCAAGAGCTCAGCTCGACTTCACAGCTTCACAAAAGTTTAATGTCTTGCTAATTACTGCTGTGCCTAATTACCAACTTGCTAAATAATATAGTCACACGTTTTTAGTATCAAAATTAAACTAGAGATCTTGGGTCACATTTTGTGTAAAAAGCTGGCAAAAACACCCTGCCAGAGCAGAGTAGCATTAAGGTCAGTACACTATCAAAATTGATCCTATTTTAAGTTCGTAGTCTTATTGTGATTAATATTATTGTAAAAAATTAATTGTCTTCACTTAATGATAATGTTAACCAATTACCAGCTATTTAGGCATTGTTTTCACAAACACACATTTGGTCTGGCTTCATTCTCCCACTTTTCATGACCGATCTGCCCAACAATTTTTCAAAAATTTTCATTCAGAAATACGTCACACTATCAAAATGGGTTGCAAATAGCAATTCCTTCCCTAAATCAGGTCCTGCCCTACATGTTTTCCTCACTGGATATCCCAACCCAGACTTACTGGAAATGCATGCCATATGGCGAACGATATTACGTTGCAGTTTGCACTTATCGCAACACTTTAAAAGTGAAATGTCCAGTGTTTGGCGTTAAAAAGCATGTTCAATTTTTCCAGATCAACGTGAACGTGCTAACGTTTATTGTGACGCTCAAAGGTTTACGTTTGAAAATAACGTACCACCTACACTAAACCCAACCCTAAACCTAACCGATAGTGTTAACAAAAGCAAACTTGTGAGAAAAACTCATTTGCTAAAGTAACTATGCCATTTTATTGATCTTTTATCATGTCTCCCGTTTCATGGGACTCTATAAGTCATACTAATAGAGCTGGTTATGTATTAGCGTAAACGTTATTAGATCACAACATGGTATTGTGTAAGAAATTGCGTGAAAACAAGTATTTATTCATCAATCATCTGCTCCTGTAATCATAATTAGTATGAAAAGTAGACTAAAACTGTCTTTCATAAAAGTTTTCACTTTTTAAATTCTTTAACTTATCATACAGTAAAACTTGAATAAACGTTATTAGTGTTTTACTGCTCCTAATGTTCACTCCAGTTGGAGACTGCAGAGAATTGTATGTAAAGGTACGTTTTTGTGGATTTGTAGATAGAGCCGCGTATTTCCAATGAGCCTAGGTTGCAACATCCTGTTACTCTCTGAAATACGTCACATAACGGAAGAGCTAAACAAAAACATGCCCTTCCATTAGCATGTGTAATTTGTGAAATGTAGCATCTGCCGAGTGTCTTTCGCTGTGATTGCCTCTCATTCTCTCAGTCGGCTAATGTATTCAGAACACTGCAGGGCCAACCGCCGCTATCAAAGCTCCCCTATAAGTGGCTGTAATAACTGTAAAATTACATAGATAGCCTGAAACAATCTCTCAAATCACTGAAAAACTTTATTAAAATTATATCAAATCAAATTAGCCGCTCCACCTCCAAATGGATTCAATAGCAGGTTGAGGTGGCATTAATCTAAGCACGCTCCCAGGCACCAATGACAAAAACATTATTAATACTGATGTCGACAGTATGAAAATCTATTGGAGCTCATCAAAAGCTCCTGTCTCTCAATAATTCATAAGGAGAACAAAGTGGCTGAATTGCAGACGAGAGGTAAGTGTTTAATCGCTGGCGCGTTTGTTTCTCTGGATATCTCGTTTTACAGATGGACCAAAATCTAGGACGAGACCACATTTCATCTGCTTATAGCAGGAAATCACAAACATGTCCTACACTTTATATTATACATCAATGAGAGTCTCTAACTTCAGCTGGTACAGACTTGCTCATTCTATTCTGCAGAGATAGTTCAAACTGCCTTGGGTGTGCTGATCTTGTGCTGATCTTCCAGGTTGCACCAATTTCTTTCATCTTTCTCCACCCGAGCCCTCAAGTGTTTGATGTGAAGTTAGCTCAGGAATAACTGCCTCTTTCTTCTGCACAACCTGGGCCTGAAAAAAAAAGACCTTTGTTGCTATCCTGGGAGGCTAACAATGCTGCGAGGGGCTAACACTAATGGGAACCTTTGATCCTGAGCTCTAATAAAGGGAGAAAATAGTGTGAGGGCACAAATCAATTGTGCAATCGAAATTCAAATCACATTTGGACACAAAGCTTCTCTTCCTGTGTTGCTTGTTTGTTTGATAGAGGGTGAATTTTATGCTTACTTTGAAGCAGGATGCTGAGGTATGCTCACAATGCCAGATATGCTTATTTAGTGAAAAAAGTGCTGAAAAAAGTTTAAACCAGCCGAAAGTGGCTGGCTTGGTGGTTAAACTGGTTTTACAGGGGTTTCGGACATTTGTTAGCTGGCAGGGTGACCAGCTAACCCAGCAAACCACTTGAGTCTGGGATGTTTTTGAGCAGGGTTAAGTCTTTTGAATTAGATTGGGTAGTTGTAGTTGAAAACCTCCAGTATAAAACGTGAAATACAGTATCCCAAGCTCCCAAGCATTCATTCTCTGTATTCAATTGGAGCACCATAATGACACCTCAAAAGCTTTTACGAAGGTCGTGGTTCCATTTCCTAACAGCACTGCACAATAAGTAACCGTGATGCCATTAAGTAATCTAGAGACTGCTCTCACCTGAGCTAAAGAGACCCATTTCATTCTTCACTTTGCCACCAACCACTTACAGCAGCGAGTAGCAGATTCTTCATTTCCAGCCATTACTGGATGCCGTTGCCTGTTAGTCAAAAAAAAAACTAAGTACAGAAAAAAGGGGAACATAACATTTTATATGCATTGCATAATGCATAGATCTGATATTTTAACATATAAGCTTTGTCTGTTGCATTTTTTTTTTTTTTAGGATGCTTGTTGGAGATCTTAGTTGCATTTCAAGTATCAGCATTGTCTTGAAAGTAGACACATTGCAATCTTTGATATCTGAATGAGGCATTGCAGAGGTCTCTTCCAAAACTCTAGAGACATGTGAGATTGTTCAGGACTATTTCTTTAAAAGAAACTTTAAGAAATTAAAGGAGAAGTCTCCATTTGCTGTCCACTGATTCTCATTGCTGTCCATATACTGAAATATTAAAGAGTTGTCTTTTGTTTTGTTTTTTTGTTTTGTTTTTTTCCTGTGAGAACTTTCCTTCTAATATCTAATGCTATTTCTCCAAGAAAGCAATCATGAGATTCAGAGGGAAGCAAAAGAAGACTTTTGTTAAAGTCCACTGCGTCTCAGATTTTTCTCATGAAAAAAAAAACGTCATTAATGTTATATTTTTTTCTGCATCTTTAGAAGACATTTCAACAATCTCTCAAACGGGGCTCAGATTTGCCAAGATATCAAAGTCTGCAATCAAAAATCAAACATTTCAACTTAATGAACACTTAATTTCTAATCAAAATCTCCTAAAACCAAATTATGTGACCCATGATATCCGTTTAGATTAAATTATTTTACTGAAAGTCCACAATTGTTATTCTAACTTTTCTATTCTTATTTCTTTTATGGGATTTTATAACAAACATCTGACACAAAGCTGATACTTCAATGTAACATAACTGAGGGTTCCATTAAGTGCAATGAGCTCTAAATCCCTTGATGAAAAAAAATATGAAAACTTAAACAATGTGCATTTATAGAATTGGTATGGAAATAAAGGTGACTTGACTGATGAATCATGCACAATAAGACAAGGGACATTAATTAAGAAAGCAAATAGGGTCAGTTTTTATTCCGTGTTCACTTCTAAGGATTTATGCATTTATGCAATGACATCTGTGCATCTGCAATTTGACAAAAGCATTAATTACTTATTATTCTCATGTAATCATTAATGAAACTAAGCTCTCAAAAGTGCTACCATATTCAAAACAATTAGTCCTTGCCAAAGCTTCACTAAAATCTCATTAAGCACAAGCTCACCCGCCAATAATTCCATGCCAGGAATGTTCAGTCGAATAATCAATAATGGGAAAGTCCACTTTCATCTCGGCTGGGTGATGGGACGGACAGAGAAAGGCCGTGTGTGAATGAGTGAGGGAGTGAGTGAGTGAATGAATGAGTGCGGGGTAGATGGAGGGCCTATTGTGTCCGTGGCCCAAAGAGTGCGGAATGGTCAGAGCTTACACCCGTCTGATGAGTCTTAAAGCAGATGAATAATGTATTCCCCATCAATGCGGAGAAAAGGTGCAGGGCTTCAGGCCATGTCTAAGCCCCTATTCATGCACCAACCCAGACACAAAGACATGGAGGACCCGTCTGTGGGAGCCCGTCCGGAGGAATCCACAATGAGAGCATCTCCGTTGCAAATCCTCCACTTTGATAATCTGGCTTTTCAAAAATAAAAAGTGTATCATAATCAAGGGTGGAAATTTGGGTTTAAAATGTTATAAAATGCTCAAACTATACAGATGCACCATACAGCTCATCAGCTGAGAAAGTGTTTGTCCAATACCTTTGGACTAAAAACATCCCAAAAACAAAAAAGGTTACAAAATCCAAGTTTACAACTCCTTCTAATCAGCACACAATTTTGCACTACGGACGAATTGCACCATGGAATTAGCGTTCAGCACTAGTTTTGTGGGTGTGTTTGCTCCGTTAACTGATTTGCATAATTCCATTAGTGAATTGGGCACTAAAACGGCACAGAGAGTGTGTGCAAATAAACGGCACTATCAGCAGCCACCATTATATTCTTAATGGATTCCTCCCTTAGTAGTATACTGTCAAAAAGAAGTGGTGTTTTCGATATGGTCATGCATCGTAATACCATAGCTCTGTAGTACCATTTATATGTCATGGCATATGAATATGGTAATCGTGGTATAAATCATGGCATAAATCTAATTCCAACAGTATTTTCCTCTGATTACATCACTGATGCGGATGGTGCCACCACAGTCATATTTATGTAAGGGTGAGTGTTACCTGCTACACAACAAATACATTTTGATTACACATTTTTAACATTATCACATTACTAAACTAAATTTGTCAGTCCTACATAAATAAAACTGGTAGGATGTGTGTAATAGTAATAAAAACCTAAATGTGTTTTAAATCATTTTAAATAATAACACTGCTAGTCTCACAGCTATATTTTAACAATGTTCATACTTCTAGCTGAAAAACTTTTTTTGAAGAGTGCAGAAATCTTAGATTGTGAAAAAAGATTTTTCAAAGTCATAAATAAAACAGATTACTGGGGAAAAAACACTATTTCTGTCTTTTTACTTTAAAAAAATCACATTTAATTAAATGTCACTTGCTGTTTCTTTGTGAAAGTTACTAGCAATTTCCGTAACACTTTAGGGACCAATTCTCACTATTAACTAGTTGCTTATTAGCATGCCTATTATTCACATATTGGCTGTTTATTAGTACTTATAAAGCACATATTCTGCATGACCATATTCTACCTCCCTAATCCTAATACCTAAACTTAACAACTACCTTACTAACTATTAATAAACAGCAAATTAGGAGTTTATTGAGGCAAAAGTCGTAGTTAATGGTTTGTTAATAGCAAGAATTGGACCTTAAAATAAAGTGTGACCACATTTTCTGAGTGAAATTTTTTTAAAGTATATCTTACACCAATTTTTTTCCAGTGTACCTAGTTTCATTTGACTGACAAATATGTTTCAAATAAAGTTTAGTTTGTTTATATTAAAACTGTGCAATCCAAATGGATGAAAATGTTTATGCAATTCAAATACATAAATCTTAACTTTAGGCCTTAACTTTTTTTTTTTTTAGGCACAAATATTTAGCACATTGGTTATTTAGAAAAAAACATAAAGACAGTTATATGTTGCACTTCTGGTGTCGTAATCTGAAGTCCAAACAGAAAGGTGTGTTGTGGGAGTCAGAGGTTTTGCAGTCTGATAGACTCTTCACATAAAGCCTCCGTGTGAGTAAAATGAGATTAGCAGAAGAAAGCGCAAACATTGCTCCGCTCTGCAACACGCTGAGAGGAAGAAAGGGGGCCTCTGCTCGCTCTAAGCTTCCGTGGAATAAAGATGTCTGGGTCTGTTCCATGTTATTGATTGAAGAATGTTTGGGAGAACAAAGGGCTAAGTCCTATGAGGGGGGATGCTGAAGGCGGCACTACTGCCATTAAACTTTAAAATGCTCTCTTTGGTTTTGTTCAGCCTCGTGAGAGGACACGTAGTGGTCCTGACTACATGACCCAAGGCCAATTTGAACGTCACCAGTAAATAACATTTAATGGAGGTGAGATGGTCGGTTCCCATCTCCAGACACACACTGTCTGACTTCATCAAGAATAAACCTAAAAAAGGGAATGACAAAAAGAATAACAAGAAATAGTGACATTTTTAATTAAACCATTATTTTCTTTCAATCTCAACTAAACTGAGAGCATGTGATGTGAAAGCAACCAACAAGAAAGAAAAAAAAAACTAATAACTAAAGGCACACAAGTGAGTAAGTTTGGATGTGTCAGAACTACTGGACTTTTACAAAGAGAATCAAAAACTACCTGCATGTCAATATTATCTTTGATGCAAGTAGGGCTGGGCAATATGTCAGATATATTTGTGATTTACATTATGCAACATTAAAAATAATGTGAGAACTATGATGTGTAAATTAGTAACATTTTCAACAGAAGGAAACTCACCATGTGCATAACTAAGCAACTTCTTCCTTTATATTTATAATATATTTATGTATATTATTTATTTATATTATTAATATTAATTT
>NW_015555726.1:1948416-1948557 GCF_001515605.1 Sinocyclocheilus anshuiensis
TCGACAGTACCGCACATTAAATGACATGGGACGAAGCACAAGTAATAACAGAATTGAACAAAGGAACAAAAATGTACGAGATTATTTAGTACAGGGGTGCCCAACCCTGTTCCTGGAGATCTACCTTCCTGCAGAGTTCAG
>NW_015555726.1:1948610-1950095 GCF_001515605.1 Sinocyclocheilus anshuiensis
TCTGCAGGAAGGTAGATCTCCAGGAACAGGGTTGGGCACCCCTGATTTAGTACATGCCTGTTTTCATAGCATATAATCCTAGTCCATTCTCAGAGATTACTGAGTCCTATACAAAACGGAAACTATCGATGTGGTAACTGTGCTCAGTGCAATAATACATTTAAACATCCTTTTTTTTTGTCATCCGAGAACTGGACTGAGAATGGACTAGGATTATATAATCTGAAAACAGGCATGTAATAAATAATCTCGTAAATTTTTGTTCTTTTGTTCAACTCTGTTATTACTTGTGCTTCGTCCATTGTCGTTTACTTGATTCGTTGTCCCTGTGATCTCGAGTATGTTGGGAAAACAACACGCCAACTAAAATATAGGATCAGTGAACATAAGTGTTAAATTAGAAGAAAATATGTTAATTATCCTGTTGCGGCCAATTTTCTGTCTCTGAATCATGATGCTTCCTCTTTACGTTTTTGTGGCATTGAGAAAGTGACTGTGCCACCGAGAGGTAGTGATATAGAAATGCTTTTATTGAGACGAGTTATTCTGGATATTTACTCTTCAAACTTTATCACCTGTGGGTATGAATGATGAAGCACTGTTCAATGTGATGCTATAGAGTGATATTTTTTATGTAGTGTACTGCCTTTTCAATCTATTGCGTTATGATACAAGTAAAAAATTTTGAGATAACCTTTCTACAGGATGTTTCTAATATTATAATGTTTTACGCCATTGATTGTGATTGGTAATATTTATCATTGCAGTGATTGGTCATGTGTTGTTTTTAAATGAGGTGCCTGATTATTTTTTGTATACGGGATGAAGGTCGTAGGACTGAAACGTTAATAAAATATATACGTTAATAAAATATATATGTGCAAGTATCGATAGTGTGTGGGACTGTTGAGTTTTTTGAATCATGAGATGTAAACATAACAAAGTTTTGGGAGCAGCAACCACGTGCAAAATGAGAGAGCGAGTCCCCCAAATTACTGATCTGCGTATAAACCAAATACAAGAGTCACTACAAAAATACAAATGGGTTAACTGCTGGCAGACATGATTTTTGACTAGAGCTGTGAGTTACCATGCAGTGTCAACCATCACTGCTTCGGTATGGCTGACAAGAAACAAGCATGTCAATAGTTAATCGGTGATATTTTTTATTAAATATTAGCATCCGGTCAAGCATTATTATCATCAGATTTTAGTGAACAGGTGTCTACAGAGGGGCAGTGTTTGATTTATGCTTGTTAAGCCATTGTATCGCACCAGAAATACATCTCAGATTCAATTCTAATTACATCATTAACAACTAGTTCAGAGGTTCCCAACCTTGAGTTCGTGACCCCACGTAGGGTCACCGGAGATGCAGATGGGGTTGTGGGAGACCTCTTTGAACCATATCTCATTTGTGGTATTTTTGGAGCGTAATTTAATGGTCATAATTTTATGTTTGTAGTCTAATGGTTTTTATATATA
>NW_015555726.1:1950551-1985639 GCF_001515605.1 Sinocyclocheilus anshuiensis
CACACATGAACATTCACTCAATGGTTTGCGTTAAATGTGTTTTTTTTTTTATTGTTAAAAGATTTCATGACAATTACGTTTGTGATACTTATCAGCAGCCTACTTCTGATAACCATTTTATAAATTATGTTCATTCTTAAAAGAAATACCCATATACCTACAAATAATCTATATTTTTGAATATATTTGGGTTTAGATTGATTAGCAGACATTAAGCAGATTAGCAGACATCAAAGTAAAATCATCATGAAATCAAAATTGACAATTCTTATTTTTATGGAAAACTGCAGTGTTTATTATATTTGATTTATCCGTGCACATCATTCATGTGTCCTCGTAATCTTTAATCAAAAACATAAATTTTACCTAACAGCAATGGCATCTCTTGTCTGATGACGTTCGCACCGACGTGAGGCTGGGAAAATAATTCCTCCCTCCAGCAACCTGTCGCTCACGGGAGATCGCAGTATTTAGGAAACAACAAC
This sequence comes from Sinocyclocheilus anshuiensis, assembly GCF_001515605.1. Taxonomy (NCBI): domain Eukaryota; kingdom Metazoa; phylum Chordata; class Actinopteri; order Cypriniformes; family Cyprinidae; genus Sinocyclocheilus; species Sinocyclocheilus anshuiensis. The sequence goes on from NW_015555726.1 coordinate 1,951,037, forward strand.
GATCCAAAGTTCAAATCAATTCCCATTGGACAAATCATTTTTTCTTGTTCAAGAAGTTGTTTCACCTGGCTACACGTCTCTTTAGGTAAGACGATTGCATTTTCTGTTTCATCCTGACTTTAAGATCATGAAGCAGATCAATGTTCATTAACCCAGTCTAACATACAGACCCAATCCCTTACTGTTGAAAGCACTGTAATTTGGGGGTATATACAGTAAGCGCCCCAGGGCTCTTCCTCAGTCTGTAGGATGGTGCAGCTGTGGCCTCCCTCGTGATGGCTGTTTCTAAAGGGACTTGGTGCTTACGGCTATGCTAATCACAGGCTGCAAATGGCTCTTTGAGTCACCGGTGCTAAGTGTGTCAAATGCACCACTTTCCAGCAATAGCTTGGTAAAATAAGAGATATGTATGAAAGAAATTAATATATAACCAGAGAGAGGTAGGGTGAGGGTGGATGTGGCTTGATTAGTTGACCTAGATTTTTAAATTATCTCCTGTTTTGGGCATTAAATAAACTAAGCATAGTAGTATAATCAAGTGCCACCATTGTGTTTTGCGCCCATGTAGGGCAATTGAACTTGCTGGGGTGGATTGAAATCAGGTCGTTCCTGGGGGCTAGTAGTAATGAACTTTGTCGTTGTTCATGGCTCTTTGAGGTTTGCCTGACCTAAGAATAATTCCGTATGGGACTGGGTGATCTCAAAGACTCCACTGATCTTGACATTTTGCACGGAGAAAGTCTTAGCTCTCCCATTTTGCATATAGTGCAAGGATGTAGTCCAATGTTCAAGAATGGGAGGAGTTTAAGAATTTGGCATTGAAAAGCCTGCCATTTCTGTCATTTCGTCCATCGTCGATTTTTTATAGGATTCTAGGACTGTCTTCTTCAGAAAGGAGATGCTGCCTTAAAATTTGGCCAAAAGTAGGTATCTTGGGGAATAAACATTGTAATAAAACAATTTTTTTTTTTAAGTAAATAAAACAAAGATTATAGGAGTATGTTTTACAAAGAAAATACTATTTCACTTGTCTTTATACTTCAACATTTCAGGTTTATTCCAAATCAAAAGTGAGGCAGCGAGCCAGGAACAGGAAGTCAGAAGGTGATTGTGTGATCAGGTGTCCATATGTAATGGCTATACTGTTATAATCAGTAGTTTTGAATAATATCACGTCTCCCCACATTCCTGAAATTTAGTCATAATCTAGGAAGGGTATCCCATAAATCCTACTGCCAAATGCAAAGCAGCGGAGCAAGACACTCTGATGGATGGGCCTGTCTGAAGGTGGAGGAGTGCCCTTACCTTGCTAATGCCACGCATGGAGAATATATCTCAATATATTAGAGGCTGCATATATGCATACATACATTCTGCACCAGCCTGGCCCTCCTCCAATGGTCACGGTGAATGGCAGGAAGCCATATAATACAATTTAAATATGTGCAAGAAAACATTACATTTGCGTACAGAGAGAACAATAAAAGCCAGTGTATAGCATGGTTTGTATAGGATACATTTTCTAAATGATGTCTGAGATTAACATATGATGTCTGTCATTTCATATATTCACTGTAAAAAATAATCATTGAAATTTATGAAATTGATGGATGCCATTTTACCTAGAAAGCTAGCAAAAAGGTCTGAATCCATTATGAAGATGCAACAACATTTAGCCTTAGTTACGGAATTCATTGAAGGTCACAATAATTAATACCACCATACCATTTTATATTGTATACCTATCTGCAGTGGATTAGATTTCCAAAAAAAAAAAAAGTGGTAATGTTCAGATATATGTCAGGATCACTAGGATCATCAGTCACTTGCCGGTCACCTCACCAGTCACTATCGTTCCGTTCCATTCAGAAGGGCTCATCCCTATGCCCTAATCCCTTCAAAGGGTTTACCCTTCGGAGGGAGAGCTCGATGGGTTGAAGGGTGTAGGGGACCAAACAACTGTTTCTTGAAGTGCCCTTCTGCGTCATCATCACGTGCCCACACGGAGGTGCCGTCATCATGCAAAGAATCTGCGCAAAGGATCATGGGAGCCCGAAGTGTCCATCAGTTGTACCCTTCGAAATCCTTCATTCCGAAGGGTCCTTTGAAGTGGCCAGTTTTGAGCACTTCGGTTTGGAACGACCCTTCAATATGGCGGCCATGATTGTTTTCATTCCGAAGTGCCCTTCGGAGGGCGATATATCCCGTTTGGAATGCACCATGTGCCTGTCACTTCTGCACACTACATTTCCCAGAATCCCTCCTGGCTCACACCTGCTCACATTCCACAATCACCAGACCTGTCTGCCATTAGCCTCATCAGTTGGTCTTTATAAGCCAGCACCAAACACACATGCATCGTCTGGTCTGGTCTTTGCATAGGACTGCTTTAACCAATGTGGTTTGTGACTAATGCTGGGTAAACGCCACAAGATAATCGGGCTGATTTTGGGCCGGTTTCTCCCCTTCCGACAATCCTAGGTAATGTCCCGATTATCTTGGTGGTTCTAAAGATTATCTTATCAGATTTTCCTGTGGTGTGAGGTGTGAAGAGCGACTAAATCTGCTCTGAAGAACGGTGGAGGCGCCCCGATCGCGAATCGTAAATATTCAACATGTTGAATATTTACGATCAGAAATCCTGATATGTGGGGGGAACATCACGGCACACCACACAGTATAGGAGCAAAATGGTTAAATCTAGTATTTTTTTTGTCCTCATGTTTGTGGTCTCTCACATTTTGAAGATCTTATAAGATTTTTAAAATATTTTAGTGTGTACCCAGCATAAGACTTCCTATGTTTGAGAGAATACTACTTACCTTTTGTTGTCAACTACCGTGCATCAACTTAACTGGCTACCTACCTATGCTATTTGCCTGCTAGCGCTACGAGTCTTTCAGTCATCATCTGCTACCTTCTTTTGTGATCCGGTGCTGATCCTCTCCTCACCTGCAATACAAGGAAAGTTAAGACCGTTATCGAGTTTATGTTGGACTATTGCATTCTGAACAGTCACTCACCTGCTTCACTGCTTATCTTCTGGTTCTACCAATAAAGACTGTTTGAGTTAATTACATTTACCTGTGTGTGCGTGTGTGCGTGCGTGCGTGCGTGCGCATTTAATCATTTAGCAGACACTTTTATCCAAAATGACTTACAAATGAGGAAAACAATAGAAGCAATCAGAGCAACAAGAAAGCAACAGTATACAAGTGATGTGACAAAGTCTCAGTTAGTCTAGCACAGTACACATAGCAAGGTTTTTTTTTTTTAAATAAGAAAAGTAGAATAGAATGGGTAAGTGCCAGTATTAATTGGTCAAGTGATGATGAAAAAAAATGTGTCTTTAGATGTTTTTTGAAAATGGTTAGAGACTCAGCTGCTCGAATTGAGAGAGACCAGTCGTTCCACCAGCTGAAAACAGTCCAGGAAAAGGTCTGTGAGATTGATTTTGTGCCTCTTTGGGATGATGCCACAAGGTGTCGTTCACTTGCGGAATGCAAGCTTCTAGAGGGCGCATAAGTCTGAACCAGCAAGTTTAGGTATATCGGTGAAGAGCCAGTGGTTTTCTTGTAGGCAAACATCAGTACCTTGAATTTGATGCGAGCGGCAATTGGCAGCCAGTGCAAACTGATAAAGAGAGGTGTGACGTGGGCTTTCTTCGGCTCGGTGAAGACCACTCTTGCTGCTGCATTCTGGATCAGTTGCAGAGGCTTAATAGTACATGCCGGAAGGCCTGCCAACAGAGCATTACAATAGTCCAGTCTGGAGAGAACAAGAGCTTGGACAAGGAGTTGTGTGGCCTGCTCTGATAGGGAGGGTCCAATCTTCCTGATGTTGTATAAGGCAAATCTGCAGGACCGGGCCATTAGTAATATGATATGTGAAGCTTAACTGATGATCAGTCACAATTCCAAGGTTCCTGGCTGTCCTGAAAGGAGTTATAGTTGGTGAACCTAGCTGTATAGATAAGTTGTGATGAAGTGCTGGGTTGGCTGAGACCATGAGCAGTTCTGTCTTAGAAAGACTGAGTTGAAGGTGATGGTCCTTCATTCAGCCAGAAATGTCTGTCAGACAGGCTTCAATGTCAACAGTTACCATCGGACCATCTGGTTGGAATGAGAAGTAGAGTTGAGTGTCATCAGCATAGCAGTGATAGGAAACATGTTTCTGAGTGACAGATCCCAATGATGGCATATAGATGGAGAAGAGAAGTGGTCCAAGCACTGAGCCCTGCGGATCCCCAGTAGCAAGAAGTTGTGACTTAGAAACCTCACCCCTCTAAGACACCCTGAAGGACCAACCTGAGAGGTAAGACTTGAACCACTGGAGTGCGGTTCCTGAGATCCCCATCTTCATGAGGGTGGACAGGAGGATCTGGTGGTTAACTGTGTCAAAAGCAGCAGATAGGTCCAGCAGGATGAGTATTGAGGATTTGGATGCTGCTCTTGCCAGTCTCAGGCTTTTGAAGCCAGATTGGTTGTTGTCCAGGACAGTGTTTCCCAACCTTTTTTTAGTCGCGGCACCCTTTGGAATTTTAACAAACTTGTGGCACCCTACAAAATTTATTTTGTCACAATATTTGAATTTCTAACATCGATATGATAATTTGAAAAGTATAGATATTCGGTACAACAGGGAAGAACTGCAGAATATAATGTCATACAGATATTTTTAATGTTATTTAAAAATTTTGTCCATCAATGGTGGCAATCAGTAGGCTAATTTCTAATGAAGAGACCAATTTATATTGGCAGTTGACAGATTTTAATGTAGGCTTTTATACATATGTAAACATTATTTAATTACCATTATAACTAGTGCTCTCGACAGACGGCACCCCGGTTGGGAAACACTGGTCCAGGAGGTTGTTCTGGGCAAAAAACATACAGTAGAGAGTTGGTTGAACACAACTCGCTCAAGTGTCTTTGCAATGAATGGAAGAAGGGATCTGTAGTTTTCTAAAAGTGCTGGATTTAGAGAGGGTTTCTTAAGCAGTGGGGTTACCTGATGCTGTGAGAAATGTACCAGTGTGAAGAGAGGTATTGATAATGTGAATGAGCGCATGTATAACTGAAGAAGAAAAGGCCTGAAGGAGGTGAGTGGGGATAGGATCAAGCGGACAGGTAGTAGGATGATTGAAAAAGGATACATTTGGAAACGTCTGCCTCCGAGAGTGGAGAGAAGGAGGAGAGAGAGTGTGCATTTGTTGTTATGATGTGTTTGTCTGTTTGTGGGGTGGAGAACTGGCCGCTGATAGGGAGGAGGACAAAAGAGAAGGTTTTGAAAAGTGTGCGAGAGTCAGAACATTTGTTAATTTTGTTGTGCTAGTGTGTCGTTTCAGCAGTGGAGACATTTGCAGAGAGGGAAGAGAGGAGTGACTGATACAAACTAAGATCAGTAGAGTTTTTTGATTTGCATCGCTTCCTCTCTGCAGCCTTGAGTGATGTTTACAGAGAACATATTAATGCACATATTATATATATATACTTTTTTTTTTTTACCAAGTTTGTATGAGAAAATCAGTTATGCAGTTACGCACTATAAAAGTGGATGGAGACCAGAGACTGTGAAGCTCCAAAAGGTACAAAAATACTGTATAAAACATCATAACGTTGTCCATACAAGTCTTCAGAATCTACATGAAGAAAAGGTGAAAATAACCAATAAAAAACTTGAAGATTCTATGAAGAGCTTGAAGATTCTATAATTGACTCTTTTTGTCTTAAAGAAAGTCATACAGGTTTTGAAAGACATGAGGGTGACTAACAAATGACAGAATTCTCATTTTCAGATGAACTAACCCTTTAACCTTCTCAAGGAAAACTAGTCCTGTCCAAATAGGGCTTACAGCATGTGGCATTATAGGAGCGCATACACTCTTAAAAATAAAGGTGCTTCAAAAGGTTCTTCAAGCGATGCCATAGAAGAACCATTTTTGATTCCACAAAGAACCATTCAGTCAAAGGTTCTTTAAAGAACCATCTCTTTCTTACCTTTTTATAATCTGAAGAACCTTCTTTCGCCCCAAAGAACCTTTTGTGAAACAGAAAGGTTCTTCAGATGTTAAAGGTTCTTTATGGAACCATTTAGACAAAAAGGTTCTTCTATGGCATTGTGAAGCACCTTTATTTTTAAGAGTGTACAGGAAAGAGGAATAGTCCGAAAAGACAGGGCGAGAAAATGGAGGGAGAAAGATAAGCGTAAAAGGCCATTGCAATCTATTTTGCTCTTCCTCATCTCTTTCTCCTCCTCTGCCTCCCTGCAGTATGCCAGAGGGTGAGAATGGACTGCTGCCTGTGAAAAAGGGATAATTTGTACCTTCCCTATGAATGAGGAGGACAAGCAAATTACCCAGTGAATAAGGACTGCCTGTGGATCGCTGTGTCAAAGGCACGGGAATAATTATCGGCCACCGAAAAGCATTCATACGGAAGGACAATGGCGAAATGGATGTGTGGGTCCCGGGTGTGCGAGCGCGCGCTGCTTTCGAGTGGCACTCACAACAAGGCAAATGGATCCTGCCAATAATCCCAAAGATATCTGAATTCAGACACATTATAGCAGCTGGACAGTATTAGAGCAGCTCTTTAGGTTACAAGGCGAAGGAGAGTGCAGGATGGAAGAGCGAAGAGAAAGAGGGGAGAGAAGAATGCTCTGAAAAGCCTCTATTAGATTTGAATAGGTGGGGGTTTGTATGCTGGGCCATGGTCTGTTTTGTAGGTGTGCCACAAAGAAAGCAGAGGTTAGTCTATTAGTGCCCGAGGTCTTTATTGCCACGACCACCTCCACCCATACAGCAGGCAGGCGAGGGGTCACGAACGTTCACCGCCAGAGAGCCTGAAGTGGGGCAGAAGGATCTGGGAGAAATGCATTTCAAGATAGGACACCTGGGGGGTCACGACCAATTCTGTTGCCGTCTATAAAACATGTTGTATATAAACAGGGGCTATAGAAAAGGGCTAACAATTCTAATGCCACTCACCCCCCAGTCTCTCCGCCGTGTTTAGAATGATGCTGAATGTGAGCAGAGGCTCGAATGTAGACTGAGAACTGGTGGGCCGGAAGGTCTCATCCTTGGAAGAGAGGGGAGCATGTTTTGGGCAAGCTTTCGCCTTTGTTTAAAGCTCTTGGGATAAACACAATTAGAGAATGCGCCACTTGACGGAGTTGAAGGGTGTTGCGTGCAGATGTTTCATGTTCAAGGCTGGATGGTGAAAATTCGAGTTCTGATTCACAATCTTTGACCTTTCAAATCTGAATGGGATGCTGTCGGCACAAAAGAAGAAGGAAGTACCGTGTGACGGGAGTGACACGGATCGGCGCTGGATACAGGGAGTTGTTTGAGGTTAACGGAGAAAGTTGCTTTACACATCGGGTATGAAAATCAGCACTTAAAACACTTTTACATATTCAACATGGGCATTTACAGGCCTGATCTCCCAAATAAATATTGTGCAAATATTTACTCATCATCATGTCATTACATGTTTTGCAGAGCATTCACTCATTCCCATGCAACATAAAAGTAGCCATACGACTTATGTGCTGTATTTCAAGTCTTCCAAAGCTGTACAACACAAGTTTGAACAAGATTTGAGGGCAATGTTGGACAGAAGAATTTTCAGCAGCAGTTTAATAAAGTTTGTTCTCCTCATACATGTGAGGCCTGTTAAATAATCTTTACAATGACACTAGTTTCACAAAGAACTTAAATGCACAATAATAAGTGTTTTCGAACAGATTTCACTCACAGTGTTTGCCATTGGTCGGTCAGACCAGTAATCCCACCCTGTAAACTCATATCATTGGTTGAGCCAGTGTTGCCATATTTCAGAGCTTTGATGTCACTTTCTCAATGAAATCAACTTCTAAATGATTTAATTGCATTAAGCTGTAAGTAATTTCAAAATTAACCTCTTACTTTCCTTTCAAAAAGTGTTCTTCTAACCTAATCAAAATGCATTTGACTCATATCATTGAAGTTGTAAAGTCCTTTTAAAGTCACTATGAAATCAAAATGTACAATTCTTGATGGAATGTTGAGTATATATCATAAATTATAATATAAATTATAAATTATCCATGTGCATATATATTTTTTTTAAATGTATGTTCCCTTTGGGTTTAAAAGACTTAATATTCACTAATATTATCAATTCACATGAGACTATTGGATGAAAAGAAAACCTGAACTAATTTGAGTTGCATAATGACAGTTATCTTCTGTGGAGCTGCTTTACACATTAATAAAAATGTGTTTCATAATTGAATTGCAATATCGACACTGTTATTGAACTTAATTGAATAACACTGAACTGACTTGAGCTGATTAACAGCACTGTTGCCTTCTGTAGAGCTGCTTATAGTTAAATTAAGCTCTTTTCCTAATTTGATAAACTTTGCACTATTACTGAACTAAACCGAATCACCATTGAACAAACCTGAGCTGAATAATGACACTACTATTTTCTGTAGAGCTGACGGGGTGAATACTGCTAAGTTCAGTAACAGTGTGAATGCTGCTAAGTTTATTAAACTAACTTAGCAACATTCACTCTGTTACTGAACTAAACTGAATCAACATTGAACTAAGCTGAGCTAGATAATGGCATTATTGTCTTGATAGAGCTGCTTTACGATTTTGCCTTATTTTTCTTCTCTACATGCACATGTCCAAAACATGACAGAGCCTCTGGCCCACTCTCTGACAGGAGAATACTGTTCCTTTTCTCCCGTGGTCTGTCACCACACAGTCATACATACACAATAAACACACACAGTGGTCACAGAGAGGTCAGATACAGGCCAGCCACATCTGTTATTCCTCCATGTCATCCAGGAGGCCCCTCCAACAGGTCAGAGCTAAAAGGACAAACAGACGCACACATACACACACTAAGGATATAACGCAGCACCAAATCTGTAAAAACAACATACAGTATGAAAGGTGCCTAGACAGAGTTATGTGGCCCATAAATATCACTTCCAGGTACACTCATACTGTGTGGCTGCTTGTGAGTCAGACACAGGTTAAGGGTTTGTGTTTTCATTAAAATATAGTATCATGGTATTACCTTCACCTATATACATTTACAGTTCAGTCCATTCTGGTCCTTGAATCTGATTGGTCGAGCAGCGTCCCACACTGGGACATTTTACTGTATCTATTTCTCTGTGTCAGACAGTATGATACTCCAGTAGGTGGCAGCAAGTGACTGCTGTCATTGAATCATTCATTCAACCGATTCATTCAAGACCGCTGATTGCGCTTTAGCTTTGTTTGTTTGGAACTATTTTCGAAGGCGGAGCTAAAACTGACAAATTAACTGGCAGTTTTTCTCGGTAAAATGTTAATAATGTAAGTAAATATTAGTGAGTCGTTTACTGAACTGTAGTACACGCAATATCTTACAATGGTGCTGCTTCCAATAACTTTTCAAAAACGTTTCTGCTGGTTCTAACGTGACGTTTTCGAATTAGTATCAGAGGCTCGAGTGTCTATATATATATAAGACAAGGGTCTATATATAGGTTAAAAAAACGAACATGCTCTGTGGTTATTTTATTTTTAAAAAGATTACAGATATATACTGTATATGCTTTCAAGCTCAGGCACTTAAATCTTATGAATTATACATTGATTGTTTACAAAATAAGAAAATCAACAGGATGGATAAAACATGAATGTATTCACTTTTTTAACTATACTGTTAAATTTGATACTATCATACAGATTTCAGTAATTTTTAACACTGTTTCAGAGTGACATCAACCAACAAATACCATAAACATCACAGAATCTATAAAGGTCAATGGCCCTGATGTTTACGCTGTTGTCTTCCCTCCAAAACAATGTCACTTCCTGGAGGATTACGCTATTTAATGGAATTTTACAAAACACTAACAATGTTCAAAACTTAACATTCTGGAACAGACCGAAATGTTTTTTTTTTTATTTAAAAATTTGTAAAATGGTGATGAAATTATTTAAAATTCACCCATATGTTCACTTAATTGAGATCAGTTTAATACTGTATGCATTATATTAAGACAAATATGGTAAGGACATAAAAATGTACAGTGTACACCACTGGACCATGGTACCAGAACAGCATTTTCTTAAAACAGTAAACACACATTAATATGTAATTTAGTCCTTTTACTGCACACAATGATAAATGTCAAATGTAATCATAAAACTGAATATACTGCCAAGTAGTAAAGCTACTACTCTACTTCTAATAATTTTATAAACCATACAGAAATGTAATAAGGACTTCATTAGTGTTATGGGATATGTACAACATGGCCGTGCATTGTTTGTTTTGTTCTGAACCTGCTCTGTTATTCTTTCCTCTTTACCTTCAGGCACCAGTCAGGGGTGCATTTCCCAAAAGCAACTATGGTCGCAAGTTCTGTCGTTACCAATAGAGTTCAGTGGAACTTGCGACCATATAGATGTTTTTGGGAAAAGCACCCCAGGGCAGTTGCCTCAGAGGTCAAAGGTCATATGTAGACTTATAGCCATCCTGCAACATAACCTAAGTCTATCATGTGACTCACATGCAGCAGAACTGGGGCAGTGAGTGCAAAGAAGCATTTTTAAAATGTAACCCTCATAATCATAAGACTAGCCACTAGGTCAGCTACTGCATTTATCCAGTCATGGTTTTCTCTCTCTCCCACTAATTCTTTCTTTGCTCATAATGACCTCTTTAATACCATTCTAGGACACCTCAGGGGACAAACGGTCATTCGTCTTGCCTCTAAAGAACAAGAGAGACAGAAAACGAAAGAAACAGAATGTCCAAAGAGGTGGAGAGGAGAGATGAGTGCAAAAGTGATTTTAGGACTGAGTTAGATAGAGGGGGTTCCTTTATGTTTCAGACATATTGCATTTCAGTCTTATGAAGTCAGAAATGGGTGTATGTCAGTTTAATCCATGAGGTCATCTTGTCAACTTTAAAAAAAATTAATAATAATAATAATAATACTTGTAATGTAGAATATTTAACAAAAAAAAAACTAAATAATGAATAAATAAATCAAAATTCAAAGCCATAATAATAGAATATATAATAGAAAATGTACTCATTAAATTATAACTATTAATATTCCAAAATATTTCCAAAAAAATTATATAGCATTTTATTAGTGAAAGTGGGAGATATAAATATTTTAATTTAAATTATTTTTTTTATGTAAAATATGGTTTTATACATACAATATACATTTTACGTTATATGTTTTACACTACTGATTACCTACATGTCATGGTTACTGAACATACTACCTTAACGGACATGAAAAACAGAAATAATCATTCATTGTCCAACTGTGACAGCCCTCCGAGTCTCATGACCAGAGCCCTGGATCAGCGTGCTTTCCTGACACTGCTGCATTTGCATAAAGCCATCACCCCTGGCAATGCAGGACACAAATGTCGTCTAGACGTCCAGTCTCAGTCCACTAGAATGAGACACACAGGCATGGCTCTCAGTCGCGTTCCGTCTGGACCCTCAGCTGCTCCAGATACATGATGGGATGGGTAGAGCAAGAGGGCCTGAAGATGAGTGAAAATGGTCCCTGTGGGAGGGGACACAATTGTCACTGTCTTAATTTCATGTATATGCCCCCCATTGCAAATTGTGTTAAATAAAATAAAATATTATTTAAAAAGTTGTAAATCTAAGGATCCCTCAAAAAATAAATGTGGTCACTTGAGATCATAATATTTGTCTTTCTCAAATATACATTTCAAAACATTTATATATAATACAATTTAAATATTTTACAATTATATTTTAGAGTAAAATAAGTTACATTTTGAGACATCTTGAAACATTTGTATTAAGAAGATAAATTGTCCAATAATCTTAGTAATGCTCTTTTTTTTCTCCATATTTTAGCAGCTGCTTGTACTTGAATGTACTTTAAACATCTTGATATCTGCTGCCTGGCAACTATAATGGGATATGGGTCAAAATGAAGAGGGATACTAAGAAATCTAGCTCTCTTTGAATCGCTTTCATCATTTCATCAAACAATCTAGCTGCTGGTCACGCCTCTGGCCTTTCTCATCTCCAGCTCTGACTGATGATATCTCCATATCTGCATCACGGGTGAGTGACAGGCCTGTGTTGTCTGAGTGTGTGTGTGTGTGTGTGTGTATCCAACCGAGTATCAGTAGTCTCTGCTACTCTGCTGTTTAGTTAATTCCACAATCCAAATATGTTTTTATATCAATAAATGTCAATAAACAATTTAAAACTGTATAAATTTAATTTTTCAACTTTCATTTCCATTGTGATTGTGATATCGATTTTTAAAATGAAACAAAAAATATTTTAAAAAAGGTTTAATTGCTGAATTTCTTTTCACTGCACATAAGAGAAGTCATTGTTATGGAAATCGTGGAAATATCAGTCTGTTTATCTATCTATCTATCTATCTATCTATCTACATATATAACCATTTTGACAGTTAAAATCTATGACTATAAGTCAGTAATTTTATATTGTACTGTTCATATATTTGTATCTTTTTATATCTTTTATATATATATATATATATATATATATATATATATGTATAGTTGTGTATTTTCATAAACATTTTTGTGCTGTTTTTATGTTATGTTATTCAAATTAATGACTTCTAAGTAAACAGCAATTTTGTCGATTTTATATTAATTCATGAAATGTATTATTATAGTTGTAGTATTAAGATATCTTTTTTTTTTTATCTAAATATCATCTTTTGTGTTTACTGACATTTGATCATGAACAACATTTTTGTTCTATTTGGAGAAAATTGCATTATTTTTATCATTTATTTTTAACATTTTAAAAATGTGTTCTTTAGTTATGTTTCATATGTTGCATACTGGATCAGAACATTTCTTTAAGCATCATTAGCACATCATAACGCTTCAGTCTTAGGAAATTATGATTTACCAAAAGATAAAAGATAAAAAAAGATTTACCAAAAGATTTACTTTCAATTCATGAATAGTTTTAAAATATTTCCATAATTGACTCATCATGTAATAAACGTGAAGCTATTTTCAACCTGGGCTCCAGCCATGTTCCATACACTGGTCTAAACCCAGAGGTTCCTTCCATATGTGAACTCGAGCAGAGACACATCCTTCATCGGCTATTTCTGTAGCTGTCAAACAGGGGGAGGGTGTCCTTAGAGTCTGGCCGTACACCCACTTTTTTATGGTCTCGCAGAAAAAAAACTTGCATAAAAACAAATTAGCTTCGTCTGCACACAGTTTGCAAATATGTGTGCAATCAGCCAGAAAATAGATGTCACTCCTGACCAAGGTCATGCTAGAGGAGTCCCAGCTCACTGAATCTCCTGGACTGATGTCTTACACATGCTGTGCCCTTCCAAGGATGCATGAGACTCTGACAAGCATGGACAGAGATGAAAATAAGTCCACCTAAGTGACACAATAGATCGTTATGATGCTTCAGTTGACCCCATTGTTCCTCTCTGGTGTCTTAAGAAAAATCCCACTGTGATGCAGAAAGACTAAAAGACTTTATTAATTCAGTGTTCCTTTGAAAAGAATTCAGATTAACTGGATAAACAATACTCAGTTTTGAATAGGACAAAACATGCATAGCCAGTAGGATAAATGAGAATTTAATAACTGACAGGCATTGAGGAATAGGGATGAGTATCGTAAAGAATTGAATGATTCTTTATTTAACAATTATGTTTCCTTAATCATTCTAAATATACTAAGAAACAATAGCTTAACAATAACGATAGTAATTCAGTAAGTCAAACTAGAATTCTTCCAACTAATTCAGTCTTATATATTATCATTATTATCATTATACTGATTCAAACCATAAAAATGTGCTGTGCCGGTACTGAATCCACAGCACCATGGCAAAAGCTAATCCTTTTAAAGGAAAATGAGTCCTCTATCCATAATATTGATTTCTCCAGAGAACAAATCATCTCATCTGAATCAGGAGAGAAATATGCACAGATCAAGCAGCATTCACAAGTGAAAACGGTCCAAAAAAAGAAATATGTTGCAAATATAAACAATTATGTTGCTAAAATTTGATGTGAGAGGACAGCAGGGAATGGACTTTTTCACTGAAGGAAGCATTATTATGGATTATGGAATATATTTTAGCCTGAAGCAACAGTTTAAAGGTAAAAATGTTAAAAAAGCCTTAATGATGGATTTGTTTTTTACAAACACACAGCTTTTCACATCACAAGACAATTCATTTTTGGCTTGGAGTCGTGTGGATTACTTGTGGATTATTGTGATGTTATCTGTTTGGACTCTCATTCTGACGGCACCCATTCACAACAGAGGATCCATTGGTCAGCAATTGATGTACTGCTAAATTCCTCCAGATCTGTTCTGATGAAGAACAAACTCATCTACATCTTGGATGGCCTGAGGGTGAGTACTTTTTGGTTACTATTCCTTTAAATAATTCTCTAAAAAATTTGCTCATAAGAGTTGTTAATAAGATGCTGTACATATGCTACTGATGACAGATTATATTCTGTGCATTGTGTGACAACTTTCTTATCACATTAAAGTCAGACTGAAACTCACAACTTATTTTGCAGTGGCATTGTTGCAAAACACTGTTTTCTGCACATTCCTGGAATCCTCCTAACACTGCCAACCCATCCGCTTTACTAGCAGCCTCAGCGAGATTTGCATATCTGGAGTTATAATGAACCACGTGGATCTGAGGAATGAGGAAACTGCGGTAGCAAGTGTTTATGCAATATGTCACACATCATGCAGTTTTTATAATCACTCATGTTCCAGAAAGACTGGGCCCAACAACATGATCTCTGAATGGGTGGCTGTATAGAGAGACCATTAAACCGTGTGTTTCTTCATCTCAGCTCACCTCAGCAGGGAAATGGACATGATCTATGGTGTGCTCTGAGCCAGGGACCTCTGTAGTTCCCCAGTGGAAGTGAAGCTGGGCTGCGACGTAAACGTGATCGCATCCCCTCATGATACGCATGCTGCTCGGCAGACTCAGCTGCACTGACGCAAGAACAGAAACAACATGCATTCAGATAGCTTTTCATTTCTGAAATTAAAGTAAGGTCATGTAATTATGTAATTTAAGTCAGCAACAAAAACAAATGGTAAATAAAGTCCATAAACTGTATTTGTATTTTAAGCATTGTTTAAAGCCACTCTTTCATTTTATGGTCATTTTATCAGTTAAAGTACAAAACTGGCTTTCTGCATGCATGATTTTATTTTTTTATTTTTTTTTTTTAATGGAGATGTATTTCCTAAATCTGTGATGTTTTAGATATTTTACTGGAAAACCAGACTGAATTTTTTTTTTCTTTCTCAGTGCAAATGGACTTTCTCAGTAGGGTTGGAAATCAAATATGTTTTTGTTTTTTTTTGTGCAGTGTGAGTAAATGAGCAAGGTTGTAAATTCAGTTAAATGTTCAGAGAGCCACGCTTATGGGTCTACTTCTTATTTCCCTCTGCAAAGCCAGAGTTGAGTGATGTATTTGTGAGGTTGGTTACATTACTGCTGGAATGGAGGTGTCAACGGGTGAAGGACAGAACCTTTAGTCTGGCTGTAATCGAATGCAGATGGGACTAAAATCATTGGAGCAGCAAATCATCACTCCAAAGAGCCAGATGCCCTCCCACCACCTCCTCCTCCGCCTCCTCCTCTTCAACAATCTTATTGCACTGTCTTACCACCCCAAGAGTTTTAAAACAGAGATGGCTGCCAGCACTTCTTTAACAGGTTAGGCTGAGAGAGAGCGCAACCCTATCACTCCCTCTGATAAAGCATCGATCCCAGCGCCAGAGTATTCACAAATCAATTGATGGGGATGAAATCTGCAGAGGTCAATGCTGTGATCTGAAGCATGAGAATGAGATGGAGAGGTGGCAGATGAACATGACAAGGTGAGGTCAAGTAAAAAGATGGCATACTTTAAAAGATATCATCGCAGATTGTGGATGAATGCATTAAAGAGTAAAACATTCAAGGCTACGATAACTATGATCAGTTCTGAGGACCCATAAGGTGCTGGAAGGTGAACTTCACCTTTTTTTATCTTCCATTTTAAACAGAGTGTCGGCATGATCGCTTTGACAATGAGGTTGACACAAACAATGTACCCATAAGGCCATGGATAAGCCTAGGAGGTTCTGAGAAATCACAGATATCTAAATCCTTCACTTAAGGCTCTATTCTGTCCTACTATTCAGCTATAAAGAATTAGGTGAGTGGTTGACCGTAGATTGAAAATTCTGAAATCTAATTCACCCTCATTTCATTTCCAAACCTTTAAGGTTTTTATTTCTTCTGTGGAACACAAAAATACATTAAAAAAAAAAAAACATTGGCACAACTGACACCAAAACTGGCACTGCATGTCTTCCATTTGTATATATGTAAGTGTGAGTTTTTAGTTATTTTGGTGAGGGGGCAAGAAGGCAATTCTACCCAGCATGCATTCATTCATTTTGCCTATATTTCACATCAACGACTGTCCTAGGTGGGATTAATGACATTATTCTCTATGCAAACTCCCAGTAGACCAGGAATATTACCCAGCCATAACACACAAGTGTTAGTTCAGCAAGAAAGGCAATCAAAATTTCATGCAACAACGTTCAATCATCAGATTGCATTGTCAAAGGAATGAATATAAACGTGCAATGCAAAGAAAAAAGAAAGATGCTTAAAAGGAATAGTTCATGCAAAAATGTTGGGTTCATTGACTCACCTCGTGGTTGTTCCGATCTTGTATTATTTTATTTCTTTTGGAAAGTACAAAAGGAGATATTAGGCAGAATTTAAGGCTGAATGAATGAAGTCATAAGATTTATGCCACATGAGCATGCCTAAATTAGAAAATGATTACAGTACTGGTGGAGAGGAATATTATAAGGGAATAGTTTTGTAGATCAACCTGTTTTCCTCAAGAAAAAGCCAAAAGAAAATTATTGCAGAAAATAAGTTCTGTGACCAACAAGCTTATGATTCATACATGCTTTGTTCAGTAAAGATCATCTTCACAAATTAACACAACTTTTATAAATTTAGAAGTCAAAATAAAATAAAATAAAGATTAAAACCTGTTGTTGTGTTGTAAAACATGAAAATATCTTCAGCTTGTGTTAACCACAGACTTTATTTCAGCCATTTAAACAAAAATAAATAAATAAATAAAACATTGACTTCGGGAATTAGTTCAAAAATGCTATGAATCACCATCTATAAATATATAAATCACCATCACTGTATGATATTCTACCCTGGATATTCATTTCATGTTTCATTGTTAAAAAGAAAATAACACAAGTTTGAAACAACACAATCATTGTCTAAATGATGATAAAATAATATACTTAATCTCTGGAAGGACTGAAACTTCAAAACATTTATATGCTTTTTTTAAGTAATTTCTTCCATGCTGCTCATTGTGTGTTAGTACTTATTTCTAAATCTGTTTTAGCAGACAGACAGTGCTCTTTGGTTGATATGGCGCCCACCAGCAAAATTCAACCAGGTACCAGCTTGTCATTGCAAACTTCCTTCAGGCTCTATGACTCACTGAACAAAGAGAAATAAATATCAGCTCTCAAAAGGAATGCATCAATACATTATCAAAAAGGCATAAGAGGCCATTTGTGGTCAGTTTCAACCTAGTTTATTCCTGTCTGCTCTTTACATCTGTCCAGTCCATTTCTCTCAATATCTCCATCACAGTAATGCCTTCAAACCCATCTTGTCTCATCTCAACATCTCTGTGACACATGGCTTTAAAGCATATATAGGCCTATGTTAGGTCAAAAGGTAAGCCTGTGTCTATGATCCACCAGAAGCTGGTTGTAGATCAGCAAAGGTGGCAGCTAATGGGAAGCCATGCAATATTTCCCCAGTGCACAGATCCCTGTCACATCTCCTCAGACGGGAGGTTCTCTGAGGTAAAAGATGCAGTGCTGCAGAATGTCATTGAGATGTTTGCGGCCTGACATAAATGTTTTGGTTTTCCATCAAATGAAGGAAAAAGGCTCCCTGAGGATGGTACGGTAAGAAAGGCTAATCTGAAGAAAACGCCAAGCAAAACACAGGTTTTTGTGTTCAGGAGGAATGAAAGGCAAAAAAAAAAAAACATAAGGCAGGCCTATGCTGTCCAACATTTGCAGGTTTTATAGTTTGTCAAAAAATAATAATAATAATAAATAAATAAACTGTTTTATTTTATTTATTTATTTTGAACCACAAAAGAAAGTTGGCATAATGCTCTTTTTCCATATAATGTATAGTAAGTGAATATAGACGATATGAAGTTAATTACTAGATGATTTATGGTCAGTAAGATAAGGTAATAGTAAAACATGTAGTGTTATCAAATATTTATATTTCAAATAAATGCTGTTCTTTTGAGTTTTCTATCAAAGAATAAAAAATAAAGTATTACAGTTTGCATGGTAATATTTAGCAGTGCAACTGTTTTCAACGTTGATATTAATATGGAATGTTTCTTGAGCAGCAAATCAGTATATTATAATGATTTCTGAAGGATCATGTGACTGAAGACTAGAGTAATGATGCTAAACAAAATTCAGCTTTGCATCAGGAATAAAATAGATTAACAAAGAAAACAGTTCTTTTAAATTATATTAATAATATTTCATAATATTGCTGTTTTTACTGTATTTTTGATCATATGAATGCAGCTTTTGTGCTTGGCGCATAATACACATGAACCAGTGGCATCAGTGATATCAAACCTAGCATAATAAAGAAATTCCATCTGTCACATCGTATGTCTTTGAAGTTTTATTGATCACTTTTATGTAGCCTGACAGTATATAAATAACAATCTACTTTCATTTTATGCTAAAGATTGAACATTCTGACTAACATCTCCTTTTGTATTTCACAGAAGAACGTAACACAGGATGACTTAAGGATGAATAAGGCAGATGATTTGTGCGTTTTAAAAGTAATGACTTTTTCTCCTCAATAACATCCAGCTCTTTTTCTTTTACATTAATACTCACTTCACAAACATATATGCATGCAAGCTTTGGAGAAAATGATGTTATTTTCTCTTTTATTACAGGCTGACTTGAGGGCATCACACATGATGTCTTTCTCTCCCATTACAGTGGGTTTAATATTCATTGTGCAGGGCCCCAGCCCCTTCCAGACTGGCCAGGTCTTCATCTGGCTTTTTTTTTTTTTCACTGATTCTCTCAGAATAAGCTATTGCTTGCTTGAACTGTCCTGTCTGAAATTGATCTGAAACTATTATCAGGGTATAGGAAAGCAGAGAGGTGTATTCAAAAGAGCTGAAATCACACACACATCATTATCATAATTACAGCCTGGAAGTCCATGCAGAGGTATTCAAAATGCAGCAGCCCCAACCCTTTAAATGTAAAACCTGAGAATGGAATACTGGCCTGATTGCACTGAACAGAGTTCACGGCCCTCCAGAGCTGTGTACTACTCGTGGGTGGTGAGCCATGTTTCTCTAGCTCTCGACTTGAACTTGAACCCAGAAGCCCTAACAGTGATTGAAGCTGGGAGAGCTCCCCCTGGGACTGCAGCAAAGCTAATACAGACAACAGCCACACCATCATGATGTTCTCCATCTCTTCCCCCACCGCACTCCAATCGTAAAGAACCAGTTTGCATCGGTGAGCTGTCTGTGTAGTGTATAGCATGTCCTTGGAAGATCAAAATAACATCTTGAAGTTCATGTAAGCTTGTGAATGATTTATTTATGAGTGTAAATGAAGATGCACCTTCTCAAAACATGGTGGCTAATATACACTTGGCTTAATGGACAGGCTTTGTGTTTTTCAGTCCATCTCAAATCAAATTGGTTGCTTACTGTCATTTATATTTCAGAACATTAGTAGGCTTTTACTCAAGTTGAATGCAGTCACTCTTAAAAATAAAGGTTTCACAAGGAGATTTTCAAAGCGATGCTATAGAAGAACCATTTTGAATGCCCAAAGAAGCAATGTGAACCAATTTTCTAAAGAAACTATAAAGAAAATTATTTTTACTATAAAGAAGCTTTTGATCAATATTAAGTTTCCATAGATGTTAAAGGTTCTTCATGGAACCATTGAAGCCATTAAAGAACCTTTATTTTTAAGAGTGTGGCAACTCAGAGGGCAATTGTATTGCTCAGAGGCTACTCTTTCATAGCTCATGGAGATCATATTTATGTTTATTGTTGGTTTTCTCCTAAATTTGGAGAAAATAGTCAATTGTTGGCACAGCAAGAGTATTGTGCTTTAAAATGAATGTGGAGATATTAGCTCAGATCATTTGATCTTAGAAAGAAATTGATGAAAAATGTGAGTTTACGTTGAAATAAGACTTTTAGAGTGAAAAATTAGAGGAAAGTTTCCATTACTCTTCTTTTTGTCTCATTGCTATCTAGGAGAAACAGCTGAGCTATTAAACTATGTTAATGTTGTTCCCAGTGGCATGCACGTTTTGGTGAATTTGTGGCTAATTCATATGAATCTGTACACTGTAAAAAAAATTTTAAAAAAAAGTAAACAAAACTAATTACTAGATTACAATTTTACAAGAAAATACTATTTCAGTTTTTCTACTTCAAAATTTTACATTTAACTCAGTGTTATTTGCTGTTTCTTTGTACTTGTTTGTGAATTTTACCACCAATTTTTGAGTGAAACAGAATTTGGTTTCTACACCAATTATTTTTATTTTTTATTTTTTTTTTTTAAGTGTACATTCTCATTTGCACGTTTTTGTATGATCTGCTTAAGCCCCATTGGTGGTTAGGTTTCCAAGCGAATCATATAGATATTAATTTATACAAAATTGCCAGTTCATAAAATAGTTACTTTTCTCATGAGATTGGGTTGGTTTGCCATAAACACTAATGCACAGCTAGAAAAATACAGTTTCAATAAAGGTGCGAGCTGAGAAACAACACCAAAAGGATCATCTTACGTTGTGTCAGTTTGTTTTGAAGCCTCTTTGTGTTGTCCCCAGCGCAGAGCCCCAAACCACACTCTATCATACATGAAAAATGACACAAGCCGTTTCATTATTACATTATACCATGCAAATAAATATGCATTTTGAGGAGTTGCCTAATGCCATGACACTGGGCCCTCATGCATATTTAAATAGCTCCAACCCTGTGTCTGGCCAGCAAGCAATTTCCCGCTCCACTCTGTATGGCCCAACCCCCAACCAGCCTCAATGGAATGCATATGGATGAACCACGGTTTCATATGCATCAGGTCCATCATTTTCTCCTGTTTCACTGAGGGGCGATGACACGCATGGCATCTAGAGGGATGACCCTCACAGGGGGCCAGACGGTCTCACAGGAGTAGACTAGAGCCAAAACTAACTGCAGACTCCCATCATGCTTTGTAAGGGAATGAGTAGCAGACAGGGAGATGAATAATCCAGATTCACAGTCTGCCACTGATGGTCTCTCAGGCCTTACATGGATATCTGCTCCAGGTAATGTTTACATGCTGATTCACTACAGTAAACTGGACACGAGAAAAGCTTCAACCATATATAATGTACATAAATGTGATGGCAAAAATCAGATTAGATGGTAGTGTATAGTAGAGTTGGGGTGCGTGAACTCAGATTTGGATGCACTCAGGTGGACTTGTTCTCAAACCTGACATGAACTCGTACATTTTGGACTCCGAGTACAGTCAAATCCATGTCATAACTTGAAAGATAAGGAAATAAGTAACAACATAAAATTAAGATAAGACATTAATAAGTATCTCCCAACCAAACAGTTGCCGGTAGCCATTGACTTCCACAGTATTTTTTTCTGGAAACTGCAACATTCTTTAAAATATCTTACAAAAATATCTTAAAAATATCTTATAAACAGAGGAAAGAAACGCATACAGGTTTGGAACAACATGAAGGTCAGTAAATGATGACAGAATTTTCATTTTTCATTTCATTTCAATTTTCATTTCCATTTAAATACTCTACTTGGACCCAACACTAATGTACAGTATGGTTATTATAGTTTCAACCAAAATGTCCTAAATATAATAAATAACAAAACAGACTTTGTTACCATTGTGAAACCATAGTGAATTAGCATTGAAATACAATAAATATAAAAATGGCATTTGGAACTTGCCCTAATTATAATTCATTTTAAATTCCTTGTTTTATTGTTGTGATTATTTATTTAATTATTTAATTAATTAATTAATTATTTAGATTCTCTCAGACTGGTTCCTTTCCAATGGCAGCGGTCCATATTAACACATATGTCTAATCCATGTTTGATAATTGCTAGCATGTGCTAATTAGCCCCAAAGCTGCTGAGGAGGTCACTGATACCAAAGAGTAACATAGCAAGAGGGAGAGAATTAGGACAAGTTCCAAATGCCATTTTTGTGTACTGGATAAGAGTTGTTTCAAATATAATTTCTCCAAATAATAGCGAGAAACTAAATCCTTATTGAAACCTGGGTCTAATTACTGTTTAAACTGCAAATTTCTAGTAATAAACTTTAAATAAAAAATTAAATTGACAAATCATTTTCTTTAAAAATAAATAAATATATATATATATATTTGTGTGTGTGTGTGTGTGTGTATTGAAGTGCACACAAAATGTGGGAAAGCTAAGTAAAAAGCATCTAAAAAGTCATGGGACACCAAAGTATTCATGGAAAGTGGCTTAAAATGAAAGAGGCCATGATGTTTAACTTCATATAAAATATATTAAAAACAATGCACACACTGTATGAGACAATGCCCTGCACCTTTAGAGTAAAGTCAATATAAAACAGTTTAATGTGGTCATGCAATGCTGTTAGCACTCTACTGGACCAGAGGTCTGTCTGATCATATCTCAAGCTTTGAGCGTTATGAATTCTGGAACATTGACATCAGTTATGGATCCCAAAAGACCAATTTTACACAGGCTGAGGCACTGTGTGACATTCATGGAATGAAAGCCTGAGGCACAAGAAGACAGGGTGCAAGAAGAGATGGAGAGAGTGAGAGATGAAGATGGGGTGAGAGAGAGAGGGATGAATAGTCACCTTAGTAGTGGCCGATGTGCTGACATCTCACATGGCTGTGGGCAATGTTCATGTGATTGGGTGTTTGTCAAACAGTCGCAAAAGATAGCGTCCATTCACCCGAGACTCACTTGATAAGCATATAAGACACAGAATACACACTCAAATATACAGGAAACACAGAAACCATATGCATGTGGAATGTCAGAAAGAAACATGGTCCCACCGCAAATGTATACACAAGTTCAGTATACTTCAAGTGCACTTTTATAAGTGTAATCTATGTTCCCTGTCTGCCTGTTAGCTCCAGTTGATTGCATGGCTGTGGTTGGAATTGTATACTTTGATATTACATTTAATAATTCTGCCGCATTCTGCAGGAATGATGTATTTTTGTAGGCCAAATCCCGGAAAGGAGTTAGCATGTCCAGTTCCATCTCCACGAAGTCAGTGTGTTTTTTGAATGAGTTTTGGGTTAAATGCCTGAAATACAGTCTTTGGTTTATTATTTATTTATGGTTTATTATTTATTTTAGTTATTTTTTTATTTATAGTCTTATTTACTGTAGCTTTTTACTTGTGGCGATTTTATTTAGGCTTCAAAATTAAAAAGTCGTGTTCATTTATCAAGATTATGAACAAAACATGTAAGATTAATAAACTTTTGTTGGTTACAGAGCTTATTTTCTCTAATAATCTAAAAGCCAATGGAGAAGTCCTATTGGGTTTTTGATGAGGGAACTTCCAGGTTGGCCTACAAAAATACATCACTGCAGCATTATATAGCATGTATGAACTTTCTGGCTGTGTTTGGAATGGAATACCTTACATTTTTTTACAAATAATAAACAAAATAGTAGCCAAAGCATTACTGCAAACATTAGTGTTGTCACGTGACTTCCTCACATTGCATCTGAGTATAGCATCCAGATATCAAAATATAAAATGTTCTACTTTTTTAAACTACATTTTGTGTCTTAATTAGACATTAATTATGTCTTAATGTTTGGTAGTCCAGTCATATAATGAGTCGAAATCAAGCAATTAGTAGAGTTGGATTGGCACTTGATATGAAACAAGAAGTATTTTGATATAAAAAAGCAAGTATTCCATTCCAAACAGAGCCTCAGTGTACAAATCAGAGAAATGATCCTTGTATCCTGATGTCTTGTGAATAGTGTGGGACAGAGTGTGTATGTATGTGTATGTTTTTGCGTTGAGAGGTTAGTGTTGGTCAAGGTAGAATGGCTTGATCCGGAGGGTTCAGGGAGAGGAGGCTAATGCAGAAAGCCACTTCAAAAAACACTTTTCATCTTCTCTCCTTTTTTAACCATCCAGCCTTCCATCATTTTCCCCATGCCGTCCACTCCGAAAACTCCCCTTTTCATCTGGAGAGGGATCAAGACCGCGGATATGTTTGACGTAATTATGTGCGATCAGGATTCTGCCTGTCCTCCTGTAGGAAATTATTTCATCCTTTTCAAAAGCAGGTCATAATTGAAAATAAGATGGACTGAATTTCATGTTCTTCCTTTTTGCATGATGATACCCCGCTGTCCATGAAGACCTCTGCTTCTGGCTTTATTTATTTCTATCATGACAAATGCAAGCTTTGTTCTCTCCCCCACTAAAAAAAGATGACTGACTTAAAGCCACACTCAAATGACTTCGATGATCAATAATGAATATATGAACCGGGCCAAGAGCAAGTTTACAGGTTTGGACAAAAGCATTCTGATGGTGTAAGAAAGCACAGTCCAAAAGACATCAGTAAAAAAATTATGTCTTTTAAGCAATGACTTTAAAATTTCAGAAGAATGCAATGACCACAGCACAGTGTCCTATCATTTTTTTGTTGTTGGCATCGTGTGTTTTGTTTTGTTTTGTTTTGTTTCTGTAAACACATTTTATTTCTGTAATCTGATGCATCCTGGAAGCTTTTTTCCACAGTGGTATAAAAAATAATTGTGAATTTTTAATCTTACAATGCAGACATTTTTTTCCTTGCAAGAATTGCGAGATATAAATGCAGAATTGTGAGATATATTCTGAGAAAAAAAAAGTATTTAATAATAGTTCTGAAAAGAAAAGTCTGATTTATGAGACAGAAATTTGCAACTGCAACAAAAAAGTATGAATTGTGAAATAAAAATTTGCAATTATCTTTTTTTTTTCATTCCATGACAGAAACAACAATAAAAATATATATTTTTTTCGAATTACAAGATGAAAACTCAAAATTCAGTAGAAAAAATTCTATATAAACTAAGAATTGCGAGAAAGTCAGAATTCCAAATTTACATCCCACAATTCTGAGTTTATATCTTGCAGTTTTTTTCTGACATTTTTTCTCAGAATTGTGAGGGGGGGGGGGGCTTTTTTATTATTCTGTAGCAGAAATGGGCTTCCATACATCTCCGAGTAAAACTGAATATTCAAAGAAGAAAAAAATTAAGTAGTAAACAATATGAAACAGATTGAATTTTTCAAAGGCAAGTTTGATGACTGAAAACCTTGTGTTCACAATGAAACCAGGAACATCACACTTTTGATTTCATATTGACTTGACTATTACAGCCAGTTATATCCATTCACATGGCTGTTAGGGTAGTACAGCAGCATAGAATAGACGTCCTTGCTTTATTTCCAATTTTCCATTAGCATGCTGTTGTTTTCATTGAACCTCTAAGGATAATCATTTCCCAAGTAAATGCTAATGTGCATGTTCATATGCACATATTATTCCAATAACATCACGGTCCTAAGTGCAACTACACTGGGAAATTGACCAATCGTTGTCTTGTGGACGCTCAGAGCTTCAATTGAAAGCAACAGAACAGGTTGCATTCAACAACACAACACTCATTAATCTATGAATATTCAAACCGTCACTTTAATATCATTTACACGCATGAACTTTGTGGCAGTCACCAATTGCAACAGGTGACCATGAGTAATTATGCAGATTTATTCAAGACATTAGCATGATTAATTAGGTGCAAACCAAGGTGGCTACACTTGAATTAGTAAGCATTATGAATAATTACCATGCATATTTTGCTCTTTATGTGGCTGGGTTTCATGATAAACAAAGCTTTAATTACAAGAAAACATCTGGGAATAGTAGTGACCTTCATTAATCTTAAGCAGATTCCCTCAGCTCTACACCCTGATGCATAATTATTGCATTAATAACAGAGGCTGCACTGTATTAGTCCACTTGAGGAAATCCATATTGCCCTTTAGTAAGAAGAAAACTAAAAGTTATAACCTGCTGCACTGAGAAACAAATGCTTTGTTTAAACAAGAGAAATGTTGATGAATGTACTTGCTAGTCTTTTTCATATTCTGAAAGTGGGGCCAGGCCTGTAAAACTCCAAAATGACAAAAACATATCAGAAAATGATCATAACTAATTCACTATATTCCAAATATATCATACGATAGTTTTGTGTGATGAACAAACTGAAAAATTGTTATTCATTGATAACATTCTCTTCCACTGCAGCTTTTGAATGACATATAGGATTTTTCAGTGAATAACAAAATACATTTTTATTAAAGGGGTCATATGATGCTGCTAAAAAGAACATTATTTTGTGTTTATGCGGTTTAAGGTTCAAAAAACACATTATTTTCCACATACTGTACATTATTGTTTCTCCTCTATGCCCCGCCTTTCTGAAACGCGTCAATTTTTACAAAGCTCATCGGTCTGAAAAGCGAGGTGTGCTCTGATTGGCCAGCTATCCAGTGCATGGTGATTGGCCGAATTCCTCAAGCGTGTGACGGAAATGTTACATCCCTTACCATATTGTGATGCCTGCGGCAACCACATGTGACGACCCCGGGCTGGACTCCGCTTCGTCCACGGTGAAAGCCGATCCGGCGATGCACAGCGCGAAGTTGAAGTATTTCCTCAGCGACCAGTACGGATCAGCTCCAGGCATGACGAAGCGATGTCGTCCTCTTTTGGCAGGCCAAACAAAGTAGTTTCGCTTTCACAACAAATCACACAGCGCCTTCACGACATGGTGGCGGAAACAACAATACTACAGCGAGAATAAAAGTTACGCCTTCTTTCTTTGCGTGAACATTTGGGCGGCGTTATGCAAATCTTCCCACATAGTGACGTAGGTATGTGGGGGCGTGTTAGAACGAGGCGTTTTAGGTAGGTGTGGCTGACTCTTAACTTTTATAAAGAATATCTCTTTGGATTTGAGACTTTAGTCTTGCAACTTTACAGATCTTCTTTATGCACCAAGAGCCTGTAACACTCCATAGAGAAAGGAAAAATTGAAATCCTTATGACCCCTTTAAAAATAAACTCTCACACAAATTTACCATATTGCTTTATAAGGCTTAGAATATAGCATGTCATACAAAGTACTTTTTTGATATTTAAATGGTGCTTTTTTTGTCTTTTTGGAACTTAACAACTCAATGCTGCATTCCATTTGTTTCTCGGAAGCTGGAAATTCCGAGTTCCCAGTAGGAACTTTTAACTGGAACGCTCTCCCAGGTCAGAGTTCCAACTCGGAATCTTGGAGGAATCGCAACAACTCCAACTTCAGAATCCAATATGGCTGCTCAATGCATCAACAGAAGAGAAACAGTAGTAATATATTGTTTATTAGAAATTATGTTAGTCTGTCTCAATAAACTCAGTGGAGCAAACAGTACTATCCAACCTCTATTTGTGGGCATCATACTATGGCGTTATCTGTGCAAAATACTGCTTTTTTATGTGTTTTTAATCAACTGGTATTGCTAACAATGGACTCGTCCATCTTGGTTTTACATTCCCATCTCTGACATTCAACTTCTGAGATAAATGGTACGCAGCCCCTATTAGGTGAGTAAATTCATTTTTGGGTGAATAAATTCTTTACCAGATCACATATATGTACTCTAGACATCTGCCAGTTTTTCAGCAACTCTTCAAGTCCAAAACGGCAAGAAAGTGTGATAGATGAGAAAAGCAGAGGAAAGGTTTGTCCTCTCGCAGTGACTCTCTTTGGCCTGACTCCACACAAACAGATCAGCAACTATGAAAAGGACCAGAATCTAGAGGAGGGGATCAGTTTTCCCTGAGTCTAACCACTTACCCAGCAGAGCTTCTGGCTGTAAAACAAAGGAATTGCTTCCACATGTTTCTAAAGGCTGCAGTCTCAGGGTACAAATCTTCGGAACGGGACCCTCCTCTGCCAGGACACTTGCTCGCTTTCTCCGTCTCCTCAATACACACACAAATGCATACACATCAAAAGTGCCATCTAGTGTTGTCTTGCACTATTACAGTTCAGTAACAGTACAGTAAATTACAGTTCACCAACAGCTGATGCAGTTAATTGATTTATTTACATTAATACATTAGTTCAACATACTCTGCATTTTAGCTATATCAGCTTAATAATACTGAGTAAAGTGAGTAATACCAACCATATTTTATCAGATTTATTCTGAGCCATTTATAAAAGAATACTAATTGACTTTCATAAGAAGTCAATTTCATTTCATTTTCAACTAGACAAACATACTTATGTTAATATGCCACATAGTTTGATCTTAAAAAGTCACTTTAATAGGACTCTCAACCATGATGTCATATTTTAAGGCAAACATTAAAACTGAACAAGGTCCCACTTGAATACTGATCACCATAATTATGACTTAAAATGAACATGATAAAACAGTGTAAATGTAATATAAAATTGCATCAATCATACTAAACAAAACTGTAAAGACAACTATAATTACTGCCTATTAATTTAGAACACCAACCATCTAGGCCCATATGTTTCCTAGGCCTGAATAGTTAAATAGTTATGTATTGTATAAAAGCTTGTGTTCACTCCACCCCAAAAACACAAAGTAATAGATTCACAAACATGACCTAAGCTGGAACTATTGTGTAATTTCACCACTAATAGCCATCAAATTGAAATCTAAACAGTTTCAAACAGGTTTCCCCATTAACACCCCCATCTGCTATTGGTCAGCAAAAACATAGCCACGTCCCAAAAGCACGCCATTGGTTTGCCAAATGTTAAACATAGTGAAAAAATATCATTTAGAATAAAAAATGGCTTGTTGCACAGTGCTCACAAAAGCATATACTTGTTTTGGTGGCCATATTAGCAGGTTACAATAGAAAACACAATGAAAATTACATAAAACTCTGTCAATACAATATTTTGCTAAATATCCTTTTATAAAGTGACAAACTGTTGGTGTGAACTACTTTTTAGCCACTGTTTGACAGAAGATACGAGTATAATCATACAGGTTTCTCACAACTATGATTCTGCATCAAGAGACCAAGTCCTGGTTTGTCATAATAAACACTAATCTACATAATGGTGGTTTTAAATAAAACACCACCATAAAAAAAACTACAACACACACACACAAAAAAACAAGATACTGTTCATCGGATAATTATAATGCTTGCTTAATTGCCACTTGTCACCAATTTTCAATATTAAAAGCAATGCTGTATCCCAGGGGTCTCCAAACTCGGTCCTGGAGGTCCGGTGTCCTGTAGAGTTTAGCTCCAACTTGCCTCAACACTCCTGCCTGAAGTTGCTAGTATGCCTTGATTAGCTGGTTCAGGCGTGTTTAATTAGGGTTGGAGCTAAACTCTGCAAGACACCGGCCCTACAGGACCGAGTTTGGACACCCCTGCTGTATCCCATCACAACTGCAACACAAGGTTATTTAGTAAAAAAACAAAAAAAGAAATTCTCTAAACTGACATGCTTTAAAAACGTTAGAAAAACATTACAAAACTAAAATATATCATATCTGAAGTCCATTAATATGATAAAGTGAAGCTGCTAAACTTGTTTATATAGTATGCATAGCCAGCTTTTTTGTTTTAGTGTGCATTTCTTCCTTCCTTTACAGTTTCTGCTTAATTTAAGAGATTTTCACAAACAAAGCAAAATCCATACCCTGTGCACCTCCACTAAACTTATCCTTTCTTCAGGCCAGTCTTGGCATACTGGTTGTTCATTAACCTAATTAAAACTAACAAACAGGGGGACTTCTTTTACTGGACAGCAGACACAGTCTAATTTGCATATAGAGACATAATAAGTGTATGGCAGCAGGTGCAGGCGGATGATAATTATCAGTAATGATAGTCACCTTTTATATTTTGTTTTGTATGTTTTAATGAACAAATATATTTTTTGACCAATCAAGTTAAGCCCTGACAACTGAAAGGTTTTAGTTTTTTTCTTTAGATGTGGAATGTTGTCGTCCTCTATTGGTGATTTGCACAAAGTGCAATACATATGCACACGAATAGAGCTACTACCAACAAAAAAAACCTTGCTAAACCCCAATGAGCTCTCTTTATGTATAACCAGGACATGCCTTTATAGAATATAATTCGGAATTTTTTTTTTTTTTTCAATATTTATTGCAGTGCTGGTTTTGTATTGAATGTGATTTGCCCAAGTAGTTCTCACGTATCATCAACCAACAGATTTTAGGGTTAGGTTTTACACAAAGAACCATTTTATATAGTAACCTTTTTAACATTGCATAGCAAGAGGAAATCAAAGATCAGCATTTGTAATAATTTGAGAGAGTCGAGCGATTACGTAATCGGCCACGTGACTACGTAACCGCCCACAAACAAACATGGCGCTCTACAGTCGTTGTTTACAAGTCTGTCTACTAGCTTTGAGGACGTATTTTAACATCCAGGGTAATTTGATTCAACGTCTTTATGCCGTCCAAAGACAATGTCATAGACAGCGTCTACGCTCAAGGTGACAGGTCAGTTACTGTTTTGTTTTTAAGCATTAAGGATGTGCAGGTTTCCCACGCGTCCTGGAAAACTTGTTTATCTTTGTCAAAAAAAAGGTTATATTTGAGCATTATATAAGCTGTCATTATATCATATCTGTACACCTTCATTTTCTTAACAGATAGAAAAATACACTCGCGAGAAGTGTATTCCTGTTATTTTAACAGGAAAGAGTGGCATTCAATAGTACTGCAAGCAGTAGTGGATGGCAAAGGACTTTTCTGGGATTTGTGTGTTGGCTATCCTGGGAGTGTACATGATGCAAGGGTCCTAAGACAGTCTTATTTGTGTAACATGTTGAATGATGGACAATTGTTAAATCAACACAAAGTATGCATCTCTGGTTGTGATGTTGGATACTCCCTCATTGGAGACTCAGTCTATCCCTTACAAAACTGGCTGATGAAGTCATTTCCTGACACGGGCAGACTAACCCCACAACAGCAAAGGTTTAATCTCAGGTTGCGGACTTGAGTTTTGGAAGGCTAAAGGCACGATGGAGGTGTCTCTTAAAAAGGAATGACTGTAAACTGGAGCTGATCAAGGAGATGGTTTTGACCTGCTGTGTGCTGCACAATATCTGTGAGGAACGTGGAGACCACTTCAGTGAAGACCTTTCAGCCATCCATGTAAACATGCAGCCTCTTGTTCAAGCATTAACAGAGCAAGGACAACCAGAAGGGTTGTTCGAGCGGCATTATTCGACTACTTTAACAGGCAGAACAGTTAAATTATTTAAGTAGCAGTTTAATTGTATTTCCTTTTTCTATTGTTTTTCCTCGGATCCTTACTTGCTTATGGTGTGAATGTTCAATGAATGTTCCAAAATGTATGTGTATATTGACTTGTTATAAAAATTAATTGCAATAAATACATTTGACAAATGTAAACACTGTTAATTTGTAAAGTGCAAAGTAGACAAGAACAAGATTAGGAATAAAGTAACAACACACAACAAGTAGACAAATGTAACAATTGTTTAAAGTTAACAGCATTTGTAACAAAATACGATTCTGCAAAGAAAATTCCATTATCCAAAATACTGTATGTTGATGCTGTTTTTATGTAGAGAAGGGAAAATTCCTCCTTTTAGGACTCTGGCCATGTTACTAACACTTTTTCATTGTGGCAAAGACCAGCAAGGAACAATCTATCAGTACACATTTTAGGAAGGGAAAAAGGAAAGAGGGAATTGACTCAACCAGTACTACAGTAATTTTTCAGGCTATGTCTGCTAGAATGTATATAAGTGATTTATACTTCTTCTTCTTGACTGACATCAAGTATGTCTGTGAAATCTGTTGGGTCCTTTATGGTGCATGAAGAACGCTCGTTGACATCGACGTCAACGGTGCTGTCTTCCAACTGTGGCCTTTTAATCAAAGTCATGAAGGGAGTTTGAGGTCGGCCTCAAAAGTGTCTGAATAGTTTAACCTGAATCACTGAAATTTCACCACACGCAAATTAAAATCAAATACAACAAACACGAAAACAGCTTATTCACGGTTAATGTGATGTAGGTAGAAGTTAGAAGCCTCTAACTTTACCTTCACTCCTGTCAAACACATCTGGGTTTGCTACACCTTTTCAATGTGAAGCTGGTCATGCTCTCTATATGACAGGTGTTTGGAGGGGAGGAGTTGATGTTGTCAAGCATAAAAAGTAATTTCATGGGAAGAGCAAGTTATTACATTTTGATGACAGATTAATAAAAGTTTTGCTGTAATAACGTGTACAAAACAATAATTCCAAATAAGACCTGGAATGTATATTAAGAAAGTAACTTAAGGATCAATTTTGGTTTGCTTTGACTTTGAAATGTAAGTAGTATGCAAATGAGAATAAAATGCACAAAAAGAATCCTGTGTTCATGGTTTGATTCCCTGCTGTTCCTCCATTAGCGCCACCATGCGTCCCAATAGTCCCAGCATAGAATTCGTAGCTTCATCCATTTTATTAAGAATTGCAGTATTAAGTTCTTTGGCGTGTGCCATAAACCGTTCATCAGCAGTTTTCAAGTATTCCAGCAGCTCCTGGTTTGAATCTCTCTTCTTTATTCTGGTTGTTTGCAGAGACTTTCTTGGTTGGAATTGAGAAGAGCTGAAGGATGGTTCAGCTTGGTCCAGCACCTCCTCAAGTGAAGAGTCTGTATTCACCATAATAAAAGCAGCACATTACTTGAAGACCTAAACGTAGCACATAGTGCATTTACATAATAATCTTGTATACATTAGGTAAGTGTGTAGAAAAGAGAACAACAAAGAAAGACGATAATGAAAACCTACCAAGATCAGCTGCAGAAGACAGCGATTCCACATTTGTCTCAAGCATGGCTGTTGCTGAATTTAATGCTTCAGTAAATTGACTCCCTGGCAGGCGTTCCAGCACAGTGTCCATAACATCATAGTTAGTTGTTTTATTGCTCCATTGGCTGCCGCTTTTACTTTTCTCCTTCTTTTTGTTAATGAACTCCTTCTTACGTTTTTTTAGTTTGTTAATGATTTGGTCGGTTGTACGAGTAAACCCAGCATTTACCATCTCTTGGCATATATCGTCATACACTCTCTTCTTTCTTTTTGAGCTCCCCAATCTCTCCTGGATGTCTGTGGAAGACCATATCTCAAGCAGTGCGCTGGTTTCCTCCGAAGACCACTGCTGTGTGGTTTTGTGCACGGATATTTTACTACCTACAAAAAAATAAATAAAAGTTTGCCACACTTTACAACTTGGAAGAAAGTTATTATTCACAAGTAAGTCCACTTTAAAAGAACTGAAGTCAGACCTCTTTTCACTTAAATTAAAGTGAATGCAAAGTGAACTCGGATCGCTTTTTGTTCTACTTTAATTTAATTTAAAGGTGTTAGGCCACTTTTCTCACTGTGTTTTAAGAAATAGTTTGACCAACTACCTGTTTTTCTGTAACCTACATTAAAAAGTTATTACCAGTCTTAAAAATAAAAAACTAACCTTACTAATTTGCAAGACTAGTCTAAATTTATGCAACCAGCCACTGTATATTATTATTATTCAACATTTCTGCATTTTTGTCGTATTTCCTTACTTGAGCTTTTATTTTGGAGGCAACCTTAAATAAAAACATAGCTTTTATCATTGTGTTTGGTTTTAATAAGATCAATTGTGCAACATTAGTAGCTAGAACAGCAACCACGTAATCTTACGCAGTATATCATTGCATACAGACACAACAGTGAAAACTAACCTAGCTCAGCCTCAGCTACAGAGAACACAGCAGAGTCCTTGTTTGTCTCGAGCGTGGCTGTCGTCAGCTGACTGGCTGGTCGGTGTCCTAGCACAGACTCCATAACGTCGTGGTCGAATGTTTTCTTAATCTGTCCACTCTTACTTGGTTTCCTTTTCAGGTCCCTGTACTCCTTTCTAAGCTTTTTTAACTTGTTCATGATTTGGTCGGTCGAGCGACTGAAGCCACCGTTCAGCATTTCTTGGCTTATCTCATCGTAAACTCTTTTCTTCCTTTTCGAGCTCTCCAGTTTCTCCTGGATCTCTGTGGAAGACCATATCGCGAGCAGCACGCTGGTTTCCTCTGAAGACCACTGCTGTGAGCTTTTATTTTCGGACATTTTTTGTAGTTTACAGTTCAATTGCACGGTCACTGCAGACTAGCGTTATTTTAAATGTCTCTCTCTCTCTCTCTCTCTCTCTCTCTCTCTCTCTCT
>NW_015555726.1:1986773-1990878 GCF_001515605.1 Sinocyclocheilus anshuiensis
TCAGGTGCATACCGCCACCTACTGTACCGGGGTGTGCAACTTCAGGGCTTCATGTACTTAGCATAGTTATAATCAAAATAATAAATCAATAAATAATAATAAAAAAACTTCCTATATAGCTTTATACTATATACTCTAGCCCTGTATCTTTAAGAAAATTAAAGAGAGCCTTGCTACATTCCCACATTTTCTCATCTGCCCCCAAAATCCCCTTCAAACTCCATTCTTGTTCCAACTCATATATCTTATCTTGCAAGATCCTCCTTTCTGCATTATATTTTTTACACCTCATAATGATATGCTCCACATTTTCTGGAACATTACAGTCATCACAATTATCTGATATGCATTTTCCCATTAAAAACAGGGTTGATTTTAAACCAGTATGTCCAAGTCTTAATCTTGATATAATCACTTCTTCTCTTCTGCATTTCCCTTTAAAAGCCTTGACGTTAATCGATTTCTGAATATTATAATAATATCGCCCTTTGTTATCTATGTCCCACTTTTTCTGCCATGATTCTCTCACTTTTGTTTTAATTAATGATTTGGCCTCACCTTTACCAAATGGGACTTTCATTATTTCCTTGTCCTTTAATTTCAGTGCATTCTTTGCAGTCAAATCTGCTATCTCATTGCCCTCCACGCCAGTATGAGCTGGAACCCAACAAAACTGAAGATTAATTCCAATTCTCTCTATATTTAACATTATCATGGATATCTCTTTATATAAATCCTCTCTTATTGTTTCAGTTGAATTCAAACTATTAAGAGCTGCAACAGAGTCCGAACAGATAATAACTCTTTGAGGTCTTACTTCTTCTACCCATTGCAATCCTAAAATTATGGCTACTACTTCAGCTGTAAATACAGATAATTTGTCATTAATTCTTTTGCATATGGTTACATCAAACTCTGGTATGTACACTCCTACTCCTACATGATCATTCCTTGAATCTTTAGATCCATCAGTGAATATTGGTATATACTGATAGTAGTTCTGCTTAACATATTCCTGAACCAAATATCCAATATTATCAGCGTTCCTTTCAGTCCATTCTTTCTTTAGTTCTAAAAGTTTCAAGTCTACATTGGGAACTGGAAATATCCATGGAGGAACATTACCCCATACCATATTTGGGCCGTACTCAAATCTCTTTAAACCATATTCTTTCACTACTGTATTAATATTCCAACCGAATCCTTTACCTTTTCGTTCTTGCAAATACTCCCAGCAATCACATAAGACCTCTGTAGCCGGTTGTTCTTTCCCAGATCCTTTTAACTTAACCCAGTATGTCAGTGACAGCTTTATCCGTCTTAAGTATAGTGGTAATTCTTTAGTTTCTACAAGTAGCGCATTAGTAGGAGTTGTTTTAATAGCACCAATACTAAGCCTAAGAGCTCTGAACTGTATTCTGTCTAGTTTTTCCAGGACACTCTTAGCCGCTGCTCCATATACCATACACCCATAGTCAATACATGATCTTATTAATGCCCTGTATATATCAAGTAATGACTGTTTATCTGCGCCCCAATCATATCCCGAAACTGATCTCATAAGATTTAGTACTTTAATACATTTAGTTTCAGTCTGTTTAACATGTGTCTTCCATAGACATTTCTCATCAAACCATAAACCTAAATATTTGAACTTTGTTACCCTTTCCATACTTTGACCATATAGTTTAAGCTGTATATTTCCTAACTTTCTTCTCCTGGTAAAGAGCATGTAACATGATTTAGCAACTGACATCTTAAATCCCCAGTCATATGTCCAGTTTCAATTCTTATTATGGCATTCTGAATATTATTAATCATATGTCTAATATTTTTCCCTCTTTTCCATATAGCCCCATCATCTGCATATAATGAATACCCAATACCTGTACCAACATTCTCAAAGATGTCATTTATCATGATGTTAAACAGAATTGGGCTAACAGCACTACCTTGCGGAATACCATTTACTATATTAAAATCATTTGAAACGTCATCTCCAACTTTAACACGAAATGTCCGATTTGATAAGAAGTCTAAAATCCAGTTATACATCCTTCCACCAATACCCATATTATGTAATTTAATCAGTAGTCCTTCTCTCCACATTGAGTCATATGCTTTCTCTATATCAAAGTATACTATAATCATGACCTCTTTCATACTAATTGCTTTTTCAGCTTCATTACTAACTTTCACTAGGGCATCTATTGTAGATCTACCTTTACGAAAACCACTTTGTTGTGCACACATCAATCCTTTCTGTTCTAAATGATATGACAGTCTACGAACTATTACCTTTTCCATCCATTTACACAAGTGAGATGTTAACGCTATAGGCCTGTAATTCCCTGCATTGTCTGGGGTTTTACCAGGCTTACTAAAAGGCAATATCAGAGCACTTTTCCAGTTATGAGGCAATTTGCCTTCTCTCCATATCTTATTAAACAGCATTCGTATAATTTCCATAAATTCGTCTGGTAATTGTCTAAACATAGCATAACACAGTTGGTCTTGCCCTGGAGCCGTATAACCACTTTTCTCTAAGGCCATTTTCAACTCATGCTTTGTGAATTCCATGTCTAGTGTTGATTCGTCAGTGCCCTTTTTCCTTAATACATCATAAAATTTCCTAATAATATTCTCTTTCCGTTGCTTATGCACTTCATCTAAGTGACTTCCACTATGAATACTTGCAAACTTCTTACCTAATAAGTCAGCTTTCTCCTTGTTTGTTATTGCCAAGTATTCTCCATCTACCAACACAGGGATTTTAACAGATTTCCTTTTGCCAGTCATCTTTTTAATCATTGACCATACATCATTCAGATCTATTTCTCTACCAATAGCTGAACAGAACTGTCTCCATGCATTCTTCTTTGATGACTTAATTATTTTCCGTGCCTTAGCTTTCTTTCTTTGGTAATCAATCAAATTGTCTTGACTCAAATGCTTCCTTAGGACTCTAAATGCACGATTTCTTTCTTTTATTGCATTTTTACATTCACTATTCCACCATGGAACCATTTTTCTTTTTCCATTCACTATGCTTTTTGGTATACAAGTTGATGCAGCATTAATACTCCCGCGCACTGCCTGACGTCACGACTCAAGTCCGCGCGCTGAAACTACGCATGCGCATTCCATTTTAAATGTCTATGGCTACAGCTGTTGTTTTGGAAACGTTTCCTGTTGACGTCACATTCCCCGCCCCCCGGCGTTATTGGTTCCTAGTTCAAGGTGGACGATTGTGGCTATCGGATCAGAGCTCCTCCAAGCGGCTCTAAAATGCGCTACAATATTAGGGGCACTGTGGAGAGTTTGATTAATCTTAGTCTCAGACTTGAATGTTTTAAAGGGGTGGTTCACTGGCTTTTTTCTAGGCTTGATTGTGTTTATGGGGTGCAGTCTAACATGTGCTAATGCTTTGTATTTTAAAAAGCTCATTATTTTTCACATAATTTACCTTTATTCCACACAGCTCTGTCCCTTCTCTGAGAAACGGGCTGATCGTTTCCTGTTTTTATTAAGCCCCGCCCTCAGAAATAGGCGATGGGCTCTGATTGGTTAGCTAGCCCAGTGTGTTGTGATTGGCTAAACCGCCTCTAGTGCGCGTCTAAAGGCGGGCGTACACGGTGCGATTCTGAAGGTCGGAACGTCGTGAGCTCTGGCACATGTCACGATTGAGTTTATCCGAAAATCGTACGGAGGCAGTCACACACGACACATGAATTTACTACAATTTTACAAACTGTGATGTAAACATTACGTTTCGCGCCATTCATAAAAATATGGATTCTGAGGACGAAATAGTTTTCTTTGTGGCAGGGGGCGTGCGATTTTCTCCCGAGAGAAAAAAATCGCCTGCGAGCTCGTAGGACAGCAAAAATCGCACCGTGTACGCCCGCCTTAAGACGTCTTTGTTGTTGTCTTGTACTTTTAGATATGCTGTTATTTGTAAATTCTACTGCTTATGTTAGCTTTTAATATACGGTTCTGTCCTGATTAAAGCTTTAATGCAGTACAGCAACCACATGCGCGTCCATGTATAACGCTTCTCATAGCTATGTGAAAATAAGTGTATAAATGGAACAGAACTGAGCTG
>NW_015555726.1:1991169-1992755 GCF_001515605.1 Sinocyclocheilus anshuiensis
AGCCGTTTTTGTAGGCATTAAACTGCCAGAATTTTAAAAGACGATATCTCCGTTTGCATTGAACTTTCAGCTTAGTAACTTTGCAGATATTGTTTATGCTCAAACAGCAACATTACACACTAACTAACGTTAAAAAAGTGAAATCGCAATCAACCACCCCTTTAAATTTGTTCACCACAAAGATTCATTCACTGGCTTTTTGTGAAAGTCACAGCCTCACGTAAGTAAGTAGGCCTACTGTAGTGGGCGACAAGTGAGTTGTGTTGTGAGTGAGTCATTGAATTGTTCACTCAGCCAATTCGTTAACAACACCGAGTCATTCTAGATGGAAACAGGTCTGACTTAACGCCAAGTTTCATTTACAGTGTCATTTTAATTGTGCGTAGTCATACATTTACATTTAATCCACCTCTGTTTTATACTTAGGCTTATTTGAGACACCCTCATTGTAAATGCAGAGTTTCGAGGATGCAGTGCTGGGACTGAAAAACGCTTTCAAGTCGGGCAATTCCAAGTTCGTCGACCAGCAAACTATGTAAGACAAGTGAATTGAAGATGTTCTTTGCTTCTGATGTAAATAAAATAATTTGATGTAAATACCGAGTTCAGCCTTTCGTGTGTTTATGACTGCACTGCAAAAAAAAAAATAAAAAAGAAGATTTTCTTTGTATTTTTATCTTGTTTTCCATTACAGATATCTTAAATCAAGATGCATTTACTTGAGAAGCAAAATGACTTGAAACATATTTCGTATCGTATCATATTTCGTATTTTTGTTTTAAGTCATATCTGACAATGGGGCAAGAAAAATAATCTTGTTTTGCCTTTGAATTGAGATTCCTTTTCTTACCCTATAGGCAGATTTTTTAGCAAAAACTAACAACATTTTTCAGGAAATAAGTCATATTGCTTCTCAAGGAAATGCATCTTGATTCAAGCATGCTTAAATATACTAAAAAACAACAAAATACTATGGATTTTTTTTTTTTTTTTTGCGATATGCAGCCTTCATCTCATGGGAGTGTACTTTTTTTCTTAAGGTTTTTAAAAGTGCTATTCATTTATGTGTAAAACTATATTATATTAATCGGTAAAACAATACCGAGAACACCTTTACATAGAGATGTTTAGACTGTTTGCTGTAATCTGGGATTCGTTAGTTCAGTTAACCCTCAGAGAATGGAAATGTTTACCTAGTCAGCAGGAAGGAATACCCAACCAAATGTATTTGGTTTGTTAAGTAGCATTGTAAAACCTGACCAATTTAAATATTTTGTGACATGACTTAGGGATACCATTGCGGAGTCAGACTTGTTGACACAGAGGTGCACCATTAGGTGGCAGTATGTACTTGTCTATATGTGACCTAAAACTTTGCATCATGTATAAGTAGGGGAAGTCATGGCCTAATGGTTAGAGAGTCGGACTCATAACCCAAAGGTTGTGGGTTCGAGTGTCGTACCGGCAGGGATTGTAGGTGGGGGGAGTGAATGTGCAGCGCTCTCTCTCACCTTCAATACCATGACTGAGGTGCCCTTGAGCAAGGCACCGAACCCCCAACTGCTCCCCGGGTGCCGCAGCAAAAA
>NW_015555726.1:1992811-1993504 GCF_001515605.1 Sinocyclocheilus anshuiensis
TCTCTTTTTTTTTTTTTTATAACAAAGATAAATGGTATACATTTTACGTCTAAGCCAGAATTTAATATCTCAGCTAGTTGGATATGACAGTGAAATTCTAGAAGACCTTTTAAACCTGAGGCATGACATGTATTTAAAGCAGAACAGCTTTCATTCATTTCACGTAGGGCACAAACCTCATGAGAGAAGACTACACTTGAAGCAACTCATTTAACTCATTTGACATTAGAGGGTGCAGTTGTAAAAAAGTGTGGTATCACTTCTTTACAACGCACTCTTATAACTCTTATAATCTCTGTGCACTTTTGTGACCAGTTCTGGTCATTTGTAATGAGCACTTGCATTTTGTGTTAACCCTTGTGTTGTGTTCAGAACCCTATCACACTTACGAGTTTACAGAGCAAAAAGGACCCGGCCTCATAAAATTGCTTATAAATCACTCATTATGCTATATTATCACCAAAGATTGGATTCAATCTTTTTGTCAACTTCTTTTCTTTCATTTAGGACTGGTTTTGTATTTATAATTGCTTCTGATTAATCGTAGGCCTCATTTATCTGAGAGTAGACACCTCATTTTTTGAATGAAAAAAGCATTATTTATGAATAATTTTCACAATATTGAATAAAAACCGATGAAAATTTGCACTGTTTATCGCACTAGTGTACTTTAATGTTTAATCAGGGAGTTTG
>NW_015555726.1:1997151-2013670 GCF_001515605.1 Sinocyclocheilus anshuiensis
TTGCATCATGTATAAGTAGGGGCAGTCATGGCCTAATGGTTAGAGAGTCGGACTCATAACCCAAAGGTTGTGGGTTCGAGTCTCGTACCGGCAGGGATTGTAGGTGGGGGGAGTGAATGTGCAGCGCTCTCTCTCACCTTCAATACCATGACTGAGGTGCCCTTGAGCAAGGCACCGAACCCCCAACTGCTCCCCGGGTGCCGCAGCAAAAATGGCTGCCCACTGCTCTGGGTGTGTGTTCATGGTTTGTGTGTGTTCACTGCTGTGTGTGTGCTCTTTGGATGGGTAAATGCAGAGCCCTAATTCCGAGTATGGGTCACCATACTTGGCCACATGTCATGTCACTTTTTTTTTTTTTTATAACAAAGATAAATGGTATACATTTTACGTCTAAGCCAGAATTTAATATCTCAGCTAGTTGGATATGACAGTGAAATTCTAGAAGACCTTTTAAACCTGAGGCATGACATGTATTTAAAGCAGAACAGCTTTCATTCATTTCACGTAGGGCACAAACCTCATGAGAGAAGACTACACTTGAAGCAACTCATTTGTTGTTGCTGACATTAGAGGGTGCAGTTGTAAAAAAGTGTGGTATCACTTCTTTACAACGCACTCTTATAACAAATGATATCTCTGTGCACTTTTGCGACCATGTTCTGGTCATTTGTAATGAGCATTTGCATTTTGTGTAAATGAGTGAAGCCTTTTGATATTGGAGGAGTTAATAGTAGTAGTTTCTGTTGTTGACTCTAGGGAGGTTGAGCCTTGTGTGTTTAAAAGTTGATATCAAGTAATGTTTTTTTTGTTTTGTTTTTTGCCTGTCAGGCTCATGTCCTTTACGTTTTTTGAGAGTTAGAATGGTGTTGAAAATATTGTTTCGGATATAGCATCTAATGACTGGCTGCATATTTCGTATCATATTGCACAATTCAACAGTGTATTTGTGCAGAACTACTAACAAAAATATAGTACATAAGCTTCTGCATTACTAGATTGTTCTAATCGTCTTATTTCTTATTCATCTACCTTTTAAATACTGGATGATAGATGTCTGTGAGGTGTGGAGTCTTGGCACCTTCTCATTTTGGCAGCGACTTCAGACTATAAGCAGGAGCCCAAATAACGCAGCACTGAAATGAAAATCAATGCAGGAAGAAACACTGCCTCTGCCAGAGGGAGGTATGCAAGGTCACAGTCCAGTATCATTTTTTCCAGACACAGAATCACAATATTTTCCAAGAGGGTCACGTTTAATCGAGAAAAGCAGCATATAATCGGTTACATAAAGAATTTGCTGTACGGTACGTGGTAGGGGCCACAGAGAAGATTTAAAGGGTCAGTATTGAAAATGGAGGTATAGCCTAAATCCCACATGAGTAATTAGTCATTAGCAACAGGAAAAATCATGTAGCATAGCTCCCATGTGAAGAACTGTGGCAGACTGAATAAAAACCAACAACAAATTAACTGATAATTTTATATGTATCCTTTGCATAGTGATACAAGTGTTGGCTAGATTATTTGTAATATACATTTTTTACTGTAAAATTGAAGATAATTCATTTTGTCAATCTAAAAACATTTATAATTTCATACAGTTTCAATATAATTTATATGATTAAAATATATATTCATTACTGTTCAAAAGTTTGGGGTCGGTAACATTTCTTAATGTTTTTGAAAGATTCTTTTATGCCAACCAAAGCTGCATTTATTTGATACAAATACGGTAAAAACAGTAATAGTGAAAAATTATTACAATTTAAAATAATATTTTTCTGTTTAAATATATTTTAAAACATGATTCATTCCTGTGATTTTTTATTTTATTTTATTGTTTCACTTCTTTGATGAATAGAAAGATCAAAATAATATATTTGAAATATACATTTTTTTGGAACAATGTAAAAGTGACTTCGATTTTGATTTCAATGTAATGGTTCCTTGCTGAATAAAAGTAGTAATTTCTTTTTTTTTAAATCTTGCTGACCCCCATTTTCCCCTCCAAATAGCAAATTAGCTTACAGTTTATTAAGGTATTTTCTTCTTTTGTATTTTCTAACTTTTATTTTTTCACAACATGGAGCGCTTAGTGCCTTGCTGAATTGGTTTTTGTAGAGATCCAATCAGCAACCTTCTGCTTTTGTCCGCTGCTTTAATCTCTACATTAAAGGCATCATTGAATTAAGCCTGTACCTCTGACAGGGTTTAGTTTTGTCAGGTGTCACCTGCTTAATGTGGAATTTTAGATGACACAACATTGTAGACATTGACCTTGCCAGTGGAAGGATGTCACGCACTCACGCGGCGAATATTGGCTGACGGTGAATGACAGTCTATAGGGCTGATATGAAGTAACATCCTGTCCCTGCTGACTTCTCTTCAGTTTTTCTGCCTCGTGTAGCTGATTAGCCAAGAGCAAGAGGGAGACAGAAGCACAGATGGCTAACTGTGATATATTTGAGCTGTCTTTAGTGTCCAGGGTCAACCATCTCTCAGTTTTTCCTCTCTATTTCTTCCCATTGCTTCTACCTACTAATCGCATGAGTCCATATGGGAATTCTTGCAGGGTTCTCAGTATCTGTCTATAACATTTTTGTTTTTGAATTAAAACCCTATTTTTTAATGCATAAAATGTTTATATTTATTGTAATGTGTCGTTGAACCACATGAATGGATAGTTGGTACTTAGAGTCGGATAATCACATGAAACCGCGCCAACAAAGCTAACACTGCAGTAGCCACAACAGCTGTTGGGGCACATGCCTGGAGATTCGCTTGCTCTTTTCCTCTATGCTTACCGCCATCCATCTCCCCTGATTTCCTCTCCCTCATTCATCACTTCCTGATTTGATCTCTCTCTTTCCCTTGATCTCCTACCTCTGTCCCTTCTGTTCCTTGTGATCTGCTTGTGCAGCAGCTGCGTTGAGCTGTAGGCTGTGGCTGGTTTTCCAGGTGAAATGAGACATTTGCTCTAATAAATTGGCTGTGGCCATCATTTCTTGTTGCACGGATGTCGTTCCTGAGGCGGATTCGTTTCCAAGAAGATTCCAGCAAGTCAGGGCAAGCTAGCTGAGGTGAACAAGACAAAATGAGCAACACAAGAAATGGAAATAAATAGTTTCAGAGCAATCAAAGCAAAAACAGTCAGTCACAAGAGCATTTATTTCCTCAAGCAGTTGTTCTCATTAACAACTGATTTATAGTCTTACAAATGTTCAGTATTGAAGTTTGAACATCATAATTCTTGATACATAAATAACCACATTTACCAGTGTTTTATATATAACCGTATAAAGTAGTACACACATAGGTGTAATTTATGATGCACGTTTTATTCTAAAAATGCTTTGAGTTCATTTTTCTGTGCACTCTGGAGCAGCAAATCTACAAGGCCGATCTATTCTGCCTTTCATTTGTTGCTGATTCTTAGAAGTCAGCATGAAGTGGAAGTTCACCCTTTCTAAATGCATTTTTTAATCTTATTGTGAATGTTCATCTTTTTTTTCTTTTTTTATTAAAATTTAATTACTTGATATCCCGGTGAAACGACAGGCTTCCCTCTGGTGAGGTATACCAGACATCCAATCATTTTGTATACATAAACTCCGCCCCTTTCTTAC
The DNA here is from genome assembly GCF_001515605.1 of Sinocyclocheilus anshuiensis. NCBI lineage: Eukaryota > Metazoa > Chordata > Actinopteri > Cypriniformes > Cyprinidae > Sinocyclocheilus > Sinocyclocheilus anshuiensis. The sequence continues at coordinate 2,000,778 of NW_015555726.1, forward strand.
AATTGACTACAAGCTTGCATACAGTTCTGCCTCCATCCAATCAACAAGTCCCGCCCTACATTTTTTTTCTTTTCCGATAATCTGTTTCATTTTGATGTATGTCACAATACGGAAGAAAATATCTGTTGCTACTGTTACACTGTGACTTTATATGCTGTGAGATTATATGCTGATCTTAATGTCATTTTGTATGTCCCTGTATGTCTGTCTATCTGTCTTCTATGGAACACAAAAGATTTTTATTATTATTTTTAAATGTCTGTATTTTTTGCCTATAATATCAAAGTCAGAGGTGTTTAGAAGAGGTTTGGACCCCAACATTCTTCAAAATATCTTCTTTTGTGATGCACAGAGAACAAAAATCATACAGGCTTGAAATGGCATGAGGGTGAGTAATTAATGACATAATTTTCCCATTTTGGGTTAATGAGTAAAATACTATTTAAAGATTATATAAGGCATTCTGAATTCCTTTATAATGCATTATATAGATAACCTTCACAGAATGTGCTGCCAAACGATCTCCTTCAGAAAATCTATTCTGATGTGAATTGAGCGTGTGCTGTTGTTGTGGGGGATGTGCAAAATGTAACATGATCGTGCAGGCTGAGAATGCATGGAGGTGGACAGGAAGCTGCGTCAAACGCACATACATTCAGCACTTCTCACGCTGTGTCCCCAAAGTGTGACCGGTGAATGGACAATGAGATAGCAAAAGACACAAATATGCTTATTGAACAATATCAGACAGGACAGGTGAGGGTGCCAGGTGCCTCTCAAAGAGGACAGTAAGCCACCCCTCCCACATATATACTGTATATAAACATCCACTGCATTATACAGCTGCCTTAAATGTAGCAAGATCTGAACTGTGTTTTTACAGCACTTCACATGGTGGACATTTATCCTGTATACAGCAAGAACCAAAGAGAAGGGGGTTTTATCATTTATGACTGACATGGCTCAGACAGCCATTAGTCGCACATAATGAATGGATTCACTCTGGCAGTGTGGCACAGTACTGGGTCTGCAAATTGAGCCGTGATGTTCGGACAGATTGGAACTGTCACACACAAAAGCAATCCTTCCTGCCTGGAAAGCTGTCAACTGTGCCATCAATTTTTAGGGTGAACCATCAGAGCTGTCCATGCAAAAGGATGTTTTTCCCCATCTTAATACAGAAAAGGTGACAGTAACCCTGTCATTCAATTAGTTGTGTTTCACAGGTGTCCTTTAGATTTTCTCATCATTTACTGTGTGACCTAATCATTGTTGTGATATATGCGTGAGGGAGGACAGCAGGTTATGAACTTACTCAGATAAAATGGCTTGTGTTACCATTGCCTGCTCCTGTTTTATTTGTGTAATATGCGTCTTGGCCTTGGTCCAGCAGTGCAATGCGTGTGGCGGCAGCAGGATTATGAGCACATCCAGAACTCATTGCCTGCCGTCTTCCGTAACACTAGAGACCATTTAATGAAGTTGTGACAGCCGTTACGGAATGACACGGTTTCGATACGCAGTAAGAAACCAACCAACTGCAAAATGGCCACACATGTGCCATTACTGCTTTGAGAAATGTTATAGGGTTATCAACATGCATGGCAATTTGGTAAAAAAAAAAAATGCTTATTTAAAATCTCTTTGGATTTGTGTGGCTCTTTTCTCTCTCTCCTGTTGCAGAAGCTTCATGTTTTCTCATCTAGGGACTCCGAGCCTCTCGTCATGTCAATCTGATGTCACGCTGTCATAAAAATGGATGACCGGGACACAGAAATGTTGAAGCCGCATATATTGTATCACTGTAGACCTAATCTTAAATGTGCATACCTTAAAAAATGGCTTCATGCCCATGGAGAGATATGAAATCTATATTTTCCCCATTTAAATAACATAAATCTTTTTTTTTTTTTTTTTTTTACAATATGTACAGTGTGGTTCAAAAATGTCTACAATCCAGTAGTAAAAATGCGACATTTTTGAATTTTATAATTTTTTATTCAATTCCGTTTTTATTATTGGTATAACAGTTTGAATTTGAATTGAGAAGTATTTGTATTAATGACACTCAAGCTGCATGAACTCCAAATTTAGTGTAAAATCTAGCATAATTTATGAGCATAACGATCCAAACAGCATTTTGTGCTTCAATTCACATCAGTCAAATTTAGTATTTGATTAGTGACCTAGAATTAATGCAGCATCTGAAATATTTCGTATTAATTTTATTAACGTCATAATGTTTCATAAAAAAAAAAAAATCTTAAAATGTTGTTAATTTCCAGGTTTAAAATAATGTTTTAATCCAAGGTTATCAATGTAGTTGTGTACCCTACTCTTATAATAATGTAAAGGGCGTGACAAACAACAGTGGTTTTTGTGCATACAGCACTGGTCAAGCAAATAACACTCAAAAATGTGGTTTAGCTTCACTTGGTTGTGGTTGTATGGTTGTTTTTTATATGGTTGTTTCTGTGAACAGAACAGTATTTATCACTCCATATTACCAGTATATATGTGTTCAAGACCAACAAAATAGTTCTGCAGTTTGTCTGTAGCTGCAGAGAGCAGAATAAAGGAGAAGAGGAAAGCAGTGCAGGCCTGTCAATGCTTTGATGTATTTTAATATATGTTTCATACAGTAGTTTTAGATATAGATGTTTTAAGTCTCATGAGATGCATCTCTAGTTTGAACTGACGTTCCATAAGACTTCAAACAGAGATTACATTTAACATTTAGACAGACACTACCCCCATGATTCTGTCAATCTTTCTGGGTTGCATTCCCTCCATACATTCCTATTAATAACAATTGGTTATCAATGCTGCTTTGGCATTTAAAATTATTTTTGCTTATGTAAGTTGGCAGAACTCAATCGCTCTTACTGTATTTACTACTGCGCTCATACTGTAATATGAGCACAGAATGTTTTCTCAAAATTGAAGCAATCCATTTTCATCATAATCTCGTCAAAGGTTGCCAGGATCTTAGTCCTGTGTTCAGTTAGCTGACTGCAGTGATGTGGTTATGTGTTAGATAGTATAATAATATCTGTATCAAGTGAAAACGCATATGAATTCCATGTCATTTTTGCTTTTCAAAAGTGCAAAACAGCACAATGTTAGGGTGTTAAGTGTAGGTGGTAGTGAAAGCGTTAATATGCATTTGCTAATTTGTTCTGGGTGTTTTTTTTCCCCTGCATGATGTTAAAAGTGGTACATTTTTTATTTAGGGTGAAAGGGAACCCAGGTTATGTTCAGTAAGATATTTTATGTTTGTTTTTTTTTAAGTCTAACAGTATCTTTTAAAAGTAAACAGTAATATTGTTAAATATTATTACAATTTAAAATAATGGTTTTCTATTTTAGTATACTTTAAAATATAATTTATTTCGGTGATGCAAAGCTAAATTTTCATCAGCCTTTACTGCAGTCTTCAGTGTAGCATGATCCTTCAGAAATCATTATAATATGCTGATTTATTATCAATGTTGAAAATAGTTGTGCTGCTTAATATATTTTTTGGAACCTGTGGTACTTTTTCAGGAATAAAAATTTAAAAAGAAGAGCATTTATTCAAAATAACAGCTTTGCATTTTTTTCTATTCAGCTTTGCATCACAGAAATAAATTATATTTGAAAATATATAAGTGAAAATATATTTAAAATGCTTGAAAACACCTTTTCCTCTTTGATCGACCCATATATATATAACATCATGTTGGAAAAAACACTCAGAACAAATGAGCAACTGCATGGTAATGCTTTATTTATTTATTTCGAAAGAGACATTTAAAATCTACTCTAAACTCCATCACCATCATTTTAAAATGGAATGATGCTTCCTTGCTATACAGCACAAAATCTTGTGTAGGTTAGCTGTGTGACTGGTGCTGTGCATTCATGGCTGGAAGGATACACCCAATCAGATCAGTCATATGGCATCTCCAGAGGCATAATGCTGTCGTGTTATTATGGCAAGACTCCCAAGGAGACTTGAAGATGCAGTATATGTCATAGGAGATGCAGCATATGTCATAGGTTATGTAAATATATACCTGTCAGCACAGGTATACCCCCCCCCTAAATAAACCCTCTCACTTCCCAACCTGGGGATGCCAGTTCTTTGCACTCACTTTTGTGAGTAAGTTCAGTGATTAGTGCTGTTCTCCAGGGAGTTCAACATAGATGACAGTCTCCTTGTGTGTGACAGTAGAGGAGTCTGTCTTCCAGGCCGAGCTCAGGCTGTGGTCTGGTGCTCCAGCTTTTACAAAGCTTCTTGACTTGACTTCTTTTGAACTTTTATTTCCCATGTCCGCTTCCCAGAGTTGTTATAGTTTTATTAGGGCCCGAACACCGATGGTGCGAGGACCCTATTGGAATTGCTCCATTTATTATTATTATTAGGGCCTGAGCACCAATGGTGCGAGGACCCTCTTGGAATTGCTCTGTTTCTTCTTCTCCAAAATGAATCGCATTTTTGAGGACCTAAGCAAAAAAATGGGTGTGGCAAAATGGCTCGATAGAGACACATACACGTGCCCCTCGAGCTACGTTTCACGTACATGTACGAAATTCAGCAGACTCATGTAACACACCTATACCTACAAAAACGTCTCTTGGAGCAAAATCCGAGACCCTACAGGAAGTCCGTTATTTAGAATTTTCTTGACAAATTTTGTGTCGTTTTGGCCATTTTCAGGCGTTGTATTTTAATGAACTCCTCCTAGAGACTTATTCAAATTTGGTCAGTGTAATCTAAAGCCCTGTGTGATTTTAAATTGCGAAGATCTTGAGTTTTCGTTGAAAGGCGTGTCCGTGGTGGCCTGAAAATTGTTACTGTTTCGCCATGAAACAGGAAGCTGTTATAACTCAGACAAATAATGTCTGATCTGCCCCAAACTTCACATGCTTGATAAGAGTCGTGTCCTGAACACATTCCCATATTCAGTTAAAGTCATAGCGCCACCTGCTGGCAACAGGAAGTGGCATGTTTTATGCTGTAGCGAAGTCCTCCTAGAGATTGAATGACTTCGCCATTATATTTAATCTAAAGGCCTTGGCAATGTTAAATTGCGAAGATCTTGAGTTTTCGTTAAAGGGCGTGTCCGTGGTGGCCTGACAAAGTTCGATGCTTCGCCATGGAAAAGGAAGTTGTTGTAACTTAACCATACAATGCCCGATCTGCCCCACACTTCACATGTTTGATAAGAGTCCTGGCCTGAACACCAAACACCAGCTCTAAAGACCAATATTCAGGTATAATGCCACCTGCTGGCAACAGGAAATGACTTGTTTTACACTAACTTAAACATGCAATGTCTGATCTGCCCCAAACTTCCAATGTTTGGTAAGAGTCCTGGCATGAAGACACCTACATGACAATATGCAGTTATAGTCATAGTGCCACCTGTTGGCAACAGGAAATATCATGTTTTACACTAACTAAAACATGCAATGTCCAGTCTGCACCAAACTTCACATGTTTGATAAAAATCCTAGCCTGAAGACATCTACATGTCAGTATTCTGTTATAGTCATAGCGCCACCAGCTGGCAGCAGCAATGCCCTGGCAACTACCCAAAAGTGTTAAGCATTGTGGTGAGTTTTGCACAGGCAAGCACCACTCACATTTTCTTCAGAAAATGTAAAAATGCAGTCCATCCATGCTACCTTGGATTTACAAAGGACCCTTCAATTAGTATTTACACATCTGTGAATATTTCATGACTCTGTGTACTTAAAATAAAAAGGTCTCTAAATGATTATGCATCAGCTTTTTGTGTCAGTTTTGCCTGTTTAAATCAAGATGTCAGTGTGTTTTGCCTCAACCATTTTTCCTCCCAGCCTGCACCAATTCTCACATTTTTATTGATCCCTGAAAATTTTTATGCTAGTTTATGCTGATTTGTTCTGTATTGGTGCTGGTTTACTCCCTTAAAAAAAGGTTCTTAATTGGCATCTATGGCTCCATGAAGAACCTTTAACATAGAACCTTTCCATTGCACAAAAGGTTCTTTATAGTGGAAAAAGGTTCTTTAGATTTTTTTAAATGTTTTTACGAAAAAATGGTTCTTTTAAGTACTGTTCACTGAAAGGTTCTTTGGGGAACATAAATTGGTTTTTCTATGGCATCACTACAAAAAAATAAAAAATAAATAAATAAAACACCCTTTTAAAGCCTTTATTTTTAACAACAGTGCTCACATGAATAGTTCTTCATACCAAATTATTATTGCGATATTGTCTGATTATGTTGTCTTTGCTTTATAGCTTATGTATGTAAATAATTTTGAATGTATTGTTCCTTTTTTTTTATGGTATATTTTTTCTTTCTCCCTTTTTCTTTATTAGTATTGTTATTATTACTTTTATTGTTAACATTGTTATTATTATTTATTATTAGTAGTATTGTTATTGGTTTTATTTTATTTTATAAATTTTTTTTTTTTTTTTTTTAAACATTGTTAAACAGGTTATATCATACATTCCCCACTCAAGAGCTAAATGTGGGCAGACTTATGTTAAAACCAAGAATTTTAGTACACGCAGCTTAGTTTATACAACATTCTTTTTGGACTTGGAAAGAGGTTTTGAGTTCTAAAAGTTGCAGTATATGTGCAATGAACTCTTTTACTGTAAGATCAAGTAAAATTAGATTTTCTCACAATATGACTTCTTTAACATTATTAAACAATTTTTTTTTTAGATCCTAAAATTGTGAACCATTTGGAAAGAATAGCTAAAACACTTAAGCAAGTGCATATGGTTTGTCCAATGTAACTGATGTCCATGTTAAATAAAAATAAAAAATAAATAAAAAAAGAGTGTAGCTAGTGTTGTTTATCACCAAAATTTAGCTGGTAATGCTGGTCAACCGCAACCGCTTTCAGCAGTGATATAATGCATATAAACAGAGAATTGTGGTATTTATTCAGCCAGTATGAGTCAGTCTTTTGGCTTCTGTCTGCTGGCTTTAAACTTTCCCCTCATCAGGAGGCAGCCAGGAGCTTCATCACATCTCGATTGCAGAGAGTTAAAAACAAAATGTTTACTGCTGTCAGAGGTCACTTACAATGAACACAGCTCTTCCAAATATCAACCAATGTGCTTGTGGTTTTGTGATCTTTTTTGCCTTAGTACTGCTGGTAATTAGTCTTGGGAAAGATTCCAATTAATAGAAGGGAATTTGAAAAGATAACAAACAATGTCCTGTGGCGTGATGCTCATTCGGCCCTCAGGTGGTTTGGTTTCTGCACGTCTAACTGTGTTTCTAATAGATAAGCATCTACAGTAGTTTATGTATACATATAGCACTGAAGGAGATGAATCCATAATGCACATAAAAGCTTTCACACATATTGATCTGTTCTCCTTGAGTCTAAACCGGGCTCTTATGGAGCTAAAGAGAGAAACAGTGTAACTGAGACAAACGGCTGGGTTAAAAGTTTCCAGGTGATTTTCAAGTAGATCTTATTATTTTTTTATCCTTACAATTGTATAAGTCTCAAATTAAATTTAACAAACTATATTTCTTCTGGATAATGCATTATGCAGGTATGAGAGATATCTCCTCTGTAAAAAGTATCAATTTTAATTTATGTAAGCTGTGGTTACAAGAAATTCACCATAAAAAATGGCAATGTTTCAGGAATTACGGGATGGCATATTGGTGCCTGTTTATATTATAATAACCGTATATTTCATAAACAGATATAATGTTAATATACCATTTAACTTGAACTACCAAAATCTGCTTTTTTTCCTTAAAAGGGACTGATTATAGTTCAGCATTAGTGCCCTGTCCATAAAAACAATACTAATGCATAGACAATGCATAGGGTCAAAAAGACAAAATGCAAAGACAAAATGTAACGCACACAAAAGGGTAACACACATAACACTCAAATAATGCAATAAACATTAACTAAATGACAGAAAATGTTATATAAAACACCCTAGTGTATATGTGACCCTGGAGCACAAAACCAGTCTTAAGTCGCTGGGGTATATTTGTAGCAATAGCCAAAAATACATTGTATGGGTCAAAGTTATCGATTTTTCTTTTATGCCAAAAATCATTAGGACATCAAGTAAAGATCATGTTCCATGAAGATATTTTGTAAATGTCCTACTGTAAATATATCAAACCTTAATTTTTGATTAGTAATATGCATTGCTAAGAACTTCATTTGGACAACTTTAAAGGCGATTTTCTCAATATTTTTTTTGCACCCTCAGATTCCGGATTTTCAAATAGTTGTATCTCGGCCAAATATTGTCCTATCATAACAAACCATACATCAATGGAAAGTTTATTTATTCAGCTCTGAGCAGGTGTATACGTCTCAATTTCAAAAAATTGACCCTTATGACTGGTTTTGTGGTCCATGGTCACATATGATTCAAAAATAAGAAGAAACCACATTATTTATATAAAATGTCGTGTAACACTTAATGCAGGAAGTATATGGTAATTCAATTTAGCAAAAACCATAAATCTGACATTAGTAAGTAGTATTAGTAAGGAAACTTACTGTTAACCAATTAACCAATTTGTACTGTAACATTTTTCCATTACAAAGGATTTTTACAGTGAAATGCGACAGAAAAAATGTCAGGTTACAGAATGTTTGCTTCTGTAAAATATCATATTATTACAATCATGCCATTCTTGCTTCTCAACAAAGATTAATTATTATTTTGACCATGTTTAATAGATTTTAAATTATATGATGCAGTGATGTGATCAGTTTTAGATAGAGCTGTTCACAGACAGGGAGTTCTGCACTATTATTTGAATGGCTTTTTTTCATTCAGGTCTCCAATCGTGGTTTATTTGATTTCAGATTTAGCCAGCCTCAAACAACACAAATGGTGTGGTTAGTTGCTGTATATGTCGGTCAGACATACTCTTCCTGACTAAGTAGGCTCTGGCCAGAATAAGCTGTAAAGTGGACGATTTTACACCTATTCTTAGTCTGGCTCACAAGACTAAGGTCCTTCAGTGCAGTTATACTGCTAACAAATCACTGCGCAGCACCCTGTTTGGAGCCCTGTGGTATTTAATGGTACTAGCTGGGTTTTGTTGGATGCTCAAGAGCCTCTCAAAGTCTTAATTACCCAGTGATTAGAGGGGAGACAGTGGACAGTGTTTTATAGGCAGACCATTTGTGTATAGATAAAACCCACACCCACAGGCTTAATGGTGTCCATTATGGAGCTAGTCTTTATTATCCTTATTAATTTTATTGTTAAGAAAATCTGGACAGATCAAAAAGCATTTAAACAACATAACAAATCACAATAAGATACCAATAGGGTCAGAGGACAAATACAGGCTTCTGGCTTCCTTGAAGACAAAGGAGAGCAGGACATGTAACCTTGGAGCTTTCATTGCAGGTGTTGTGTGTGTGGATGAGATTTCCCATGAGGAGAACTCATTTGGGTAGAACCTAACAGTCTTCAACAGGAAGTGTGTGCATGTTTCGTATCTCTGAACTGTTGTATGTGGTTGTGTTTGTGTGTGTTGGGTGTGGTTGCATTACCATTAATCAGAGAGCTTGCTGCTCTCTGATGTCATATTCACAGTCTTTCTGTATCCAGGTGCATCATGGGAACTTGGGTATCTCAGGGACTATATTTTCCCATCACTCTCCTCCAGGGCCTAACTTGCCCACCTGCTGCAGAAACTGTGTGAATTCATCCTTGCAGTGATGTTTACACACACACACACACACACACAAGTCTATCTTTTATATGTTCAGGTCTTATGCCACCCCTAATCAAATTGAAACAAATGTATTATATTATATTATATTACACACAATAACATTCTTCTTAAAGAGATAGTTCACCCAAAAATGAAAATGATCCCATGATTTATTCACCCTCAAGCCATCCTAGGTGTATATGACTTTCTTCTTTCAGAAGAATACAATCGGAGTTATATTAAAAATGTCCTGCATTTCACTTTTTCCATAAAAGAAAACAATGATTTTGTGACTTTAATATTGTATTCAATATATTACATCATTTGAAAGAAATCAATACTTTTATTCAGCAAGTATGCATTAAATTCAAGACATTTTCTTTTGAACATTCTGTTCATCACAGAATCCTGAAAAATAAAATTATCACAGTTTCCACATAACAATAAGAAATGTTTCTTGAGCAGCAAATCGGCTTATTAGAATGATTTATGTAGGATCATGTGACACTGAAGACTGGAGTAATGATCCTGAAAATTCAGCTTTGCATCACAGGAATAAATTACATTTTGAAATATATATTTGAAATATGCAAACAGTTATTTAAAATTTCAATAATATTTCACAATATTGCTGTTTTAACAGTTTTGCAATGTAGTGTAAATATACATAAATATATTTTTGCTTTTTTTTTCCCCCTTTTGATTTTAGTGGGAAATGTGACCTTGACTGTTCTGGACAAGTTTGTTGAGATTCACCCATAATAGGTAACATACCGAGACATCCCTCCGTCCTCTGCAGAACTGCGGTTTCATATGGATGCAGCTAGCAGTGTCTTTTATATAGCTCATTTATTTCTTGGTATATTTCATCCATAATACAACTTCCCTCAGATTGTTTCTGAGATAAAGGTTATCAATCATTCCTCACTGGTGAGGCGCCAATTAAAACTGCCAATCAATTATCACAGTTTAGATCTCATTATATATTCCCCAGACACTCCCAAAAGCGCTGCCTCAGACAGTCTGGAAATCGCTGTTTTAACGAGGAGAAAAGTGCAAAGTCACATTTCTCTCTTCTTCTCAACCCCCCTCGGTTCAGTATCTGGAGCAGTTGTGTATGAACGGGAATTATAGTCTCTCACCTCAGAGAAACATACCGCAAGAAGAGGACAAAAATACCCTGCACCAAATAATGAAAAGAATATAGACAGACAGACTGACTGAGAAAGGTTCTTCAAATGTAGGTGCCTTTACTGATGTTATGCTTGTTCATTTGGGAATTAAGACTGACATATATTAATCCACAGTGTGCACTTCTTAGGATCTATTTAAGATTTATTTAATATCTGCTTAGGGTAACTTGTGGCCCAGCGGTGATGTTTTATCATATTTTAGGATCATTTTCCCATTTCCACATATAGACTTTAATTAGAAAAAGCACAAACTTGTCTGATAAAAAGTCTAAACAACCTAAGGGGCCTGTTTGGGATCTCCTCAGAGGAAAAGTGTGTGTGTTGTGTGCTCAGTCAGTACTGGAGGCACTTGAGGATGCAGATCAGCAGATGGATTGTCCCATACCTCCCAGCCAATTCTGTCTGCCAGAGACAATCACAGACACAACGCTGAACACACAGCTCCAGCCAAATCCGATCACAACATTGATCTGAGACAGGAACAAGGAGAATGCCCACACGCACACTGATAAATACTACCTCTTTACAATAAACCGACAAACCAAAATAAAAGTCAATATATGATATAGTGTACAATTTTTGCTATTGTCCTAGCTAACAATTTCCCAAATTTTGATTCCGGGGACGTTTTCATTATGAGTTCATTGCTTTAATAAGTAGAACGTTATTTAAAGAGATCAAAAATCACTCAAATTAAAAATGCTGTCATCATTTAGTCACCCTCATATCGTTCCAAACCTGTTTGACTTTATTTCTTCTGGGAATCACAAAATTTGATATTTTGAAGAATGTTGATAACCAAACCACTGGATACCATCGACTTCCATTGTATGGACAGAAATATCTTCAGTTATGTTTCCCAGGAGAAAGTCGTATCGTTTTGGAACAACATGAGGGTGAGAAAATGATGAATTTTAATTTTGGGGTGAACTGTCCCTTTAAGGTTACCATAATGGGAGTTCCATTCATTTTAAAATGAAGATGTTCGTCAAAACACAGCCTTTATGTGCATTAGCCAAGTTTTTGAAGTGTTCCCTATTAGGTGGACAAACGCTGTTAAGTCATTTTATGATATTACGTTGCTTCTTGCATGTTTTGTGACACTTTTTAAAAGGGAAATAGCTAGTGAGTGCCGCTAAAAGCATTTTCAGTTTTATCCAAAACAGATAAACATGAATCTGGCGTAATATCTATATAGTATATACATTTTATTTTATTTGTTGTACGTATTGTAGCATTTTGGAAATTAAATGTCCATTGAGAGGTGCTAAAATGTCTCATTTGAAAATAACATAACACCTAAACCCTAACGATAATTAACAAAAGCAAAATGTAAGATAAAACACATTTGCAGAAGCAACCATGCCATTTTAATTTGCTTCTACAAGTCTTTGAGCTCTTTTATTGAGATTCATGTTTCATGGGACTCGTACTCAAGTGCGCTACATCATAAATTGAGTGCTGTACCAGGTGAGCCACCAAGTAAGTTTACTATGTGAGAAATAGAAGTGTTATGTGATGCAAACGCCAAAATGTATTGGTTTACAAATCATGCACTACAATACGAGTGTTTTGAGGTCTTTGTTGTATGAGAAACTGCGCAAAAATAAGCATTTATTAATCAATAATCTGTCCTTGTAATCACAAATTGTGTGAAAAGGAATGAAATGTGTTGGTGTTTAACTGCCACTAGTGTTCATTTCAACTGGAATCGGCAGTGAATTGTATGTGAAGGTAAAATGTAGGCAGATGCACATATTTTCAGTAAGCCTTAGTTATTGCTTACACAATGCAGAAACAAATACTAACCCTAAACCTAACCTTATCCTTAGTTTAGTGTTGCTAGCACATCCTGATAGATACAGCATTATTGCTGTCACAATCGGATCCATCCTTTTTTTGTTGTTGTTGTTTTTTAAGAGGGGACTGCATGACTGAGTTGACCAAAGACAGCAGTACAGGGACAGCTGTCTGTAAATATATATATA
>NW_015555726.1:2013872-2030708 GCF_001515605.1 Sinocyclocheilus anshuiensis
TATAAATAAAGCAAATTAATTCCCAGTAGTTGGATGGTGTGTGGTGAATTCAGTGGATGTAGCTTGAACAGGTTATTGTTATGAGTTATTGTTGAACCTATGCTCACATAATAATAATAATAATAAGCTTCAATGGAATATCAGTATGCTGGCTTTGTCAGCCTAACATAACTTCCCACTAAACAGTAAGCATAGTTTATTTCTAAACTCCTCCGCTGATCTGTGGGATGTAGCCTACATCCTGGAATGCAAGCCTAGCTAAAATAAGATAACGCTCCTCGATTTGAAAAATTCACGCATAAATGTGCTGTTTTTATCCAAGCAGGTGAAATGTAATCAATCTCTTCCCTGGCCCTGGTTTTAAGGCCAGCTTGGCCTGTTTTTTTTACATCCCGCTAGTAAGCATTTCCACTCCTGGAAGAAAAGAGATGGTTCTCACTCAGGAGGTAGGCACCCTCCCTACAAAACACGCTGTAACAGAAATGACTTGAAAGATGATGAAATGTTGTTCAAGGCAATAAATACATTCATGGCTTTTAAACACAATAGAGATGACCCGCTACATTTGCTAAAGTGTGCAGTATTCAGCCAGAGCAAATGGCTAGGAATACTGTATCCCATAATGCAATGCACTCAAATTGACATTTAAATTCTAATTTACATTAATTTGTGTAGCACTTTTCACAATACACATCAAGCATCTTTACAGAAAATGCAATTTCAATGTTACAATCAAGAAGTGTCATGGTATCAGTCAGTGGTGACTGTCAAAGTAATAGCCATATGGCAGAAGGCTTTATACAAGTGTTTCACAAGACTTGACTTGCTAGTGTTCTTCCAAAATTGGATTTTCCGGGTAAACGAAGTTTAGAACTGCAGTACAGACACACAAGACTTAGGCTACGTCCATACGAAGCCAGAGCTTTCCCTATCTGATCTTTTTTTTCCCTCGTCTCAAGAAATATCTGCGTCCACGAAACCACAAAACCGACACAAAACGATGTAGTATACATGCCAGACCAGTATGTGGTGCTGTAATTCTGCCACAGTGATACACTAAAAGCAGAGAAGACTTGGACTATGTTTATAAACCTTGCACGCGGTATACAAACATGGAACAAAGCATTTATTAATCTGTGTTAATGTTAGTTAATAAAAAGACAATCGTTCAGTGTTTGTTCATGTTTTTGTTGCTGTTACGTGACGTAGCGGTGTCTGAGTAGGGGCGAGACGTGGGCTGATGACATCATAGTTTCAGAAAATATACGGATTCGCTGTCCACACGAAAACACAAGGGCAGCGTTTTCAGATTTAGCCACTCTGGGACCCGGTTTCCAAAAATATCGGTTTCACTCTCCCAAAACACCGGATGCTTGTGGACGAAACACCTATACCATACAAAATGTATGCGTATACAGCTAAATGCTTCTCCATGTGGATGGGGCCTTAGCAATGAATGACAAAAAAGAACCAGGCTTATATAGGGTGAGCGGACAGGGTTAACGAGACACAGGTGCAAACAATGAGTGCTGATGAGTCCGGGCAAAGGATTATGGGAAATGAAGTCCAAGACTGAGTGACAGAGGTTGTGGCTAGAAGGGATAAAGCTATGGCCGGAAAGTAACAATAAATTAAATTTGCTACCTATTAGATTGTGTTTTATTAATGTCTACACATACCCCAACCCTAAACTAGCCCTTACAATAATGCAATTACAGTAATTATTGTTGTTCAGCGTGACAAAAATTAACAATATTGATGTGCGCAAGCCCAGTGGCCGTAGCTGTTTCCCATCTAGCCTCTACCACAGAGTTATTGGGATGGAGTGACCTCTGGTGGTTATCAAGGGCACTCCAGCTGGCGATCGTGACACTTAGTACCGCAATGTTTGTGTGACATTAGTGAAATCGGAGTTGTACAATTCTGTGTGGGTTTCCAAGGCTAAGTCTGACTTCTAGTGTCCATTCTATTGCACTTTTACCTACAGTGTGTGTATGCCACCCTATTAAAGTGAAGGCCTGTTGTGTTCACATAAACTTTTTAATTGAATGTTTAAATGAAAGTTAATATTTTAGGAATGTTAAGAATTTTAGAGGCATAAAAAAAAAGATTCTAGCAAACAGTTCCTCAGACAAACAAGATGTCTGAGGAGGAAAGATGGATTAGGGGAAAGGCGGTGCAAAACAAGAAGGATATATGGGCATTATGGACACTAATGTTGATTGCTTTGGCGAAATTATATATTTATCTGCTCATATTCTTTGCTTGCTCAGCTCTACCCGTTAAGAGATTTTAAATTCATTACAGATTCAATTCAACGCACGTTGGCTGCAGTAACAGAGAGACAAAGTTGTGTGGCTGAGAATGATGAGAGGATGAATCAGCACATTGTGTGACGGCCTCTGGAGTGGCACTGTCTTGTGTGATGATGAGAGGGATCAGATCTCAGATTTGAGTCAACAATGAACAGCCTGAGCCAAGGGGAGCACACTCAAGGGAGGCCCCTCAAAGTAATTAAAAATCAGAGCCAGAGATGTGTGTGTGACTGTAGATGTGTGTGTGTGAGAGAAAGAGAGAGAGAGAGAGAGAGGAGAGGGGAAATGAGGAGGCAGAAAGACAGAGAGAGAAAGGGCATTTTGATTCTTACGTTCACTAAGGGAGTTTTGGGTCAGAGCAAAGGTGGGCGGCAGTTTGTCTAGAAAGCAAATCACAATGGTCTAGTTTTCCAGAGGGTCTAATAAGGCAGTCATGCAGACCATTCTGGGTTATTCCCAACCTAATGTCCATGTACCACATCCATGTTTTGCTGTCGATTAGCACTGGCAATAATATCGACTTGTCCCTGCAACTGAACAAACAGGAAACATGTTTACAGGAATACACTGATAATGGAAGCTTAGCATGGAAATGGGCAGTAACTCAAATAAACACTTAATATTTGCAGCTATAACACTACAGTATCATACTAGTAAACCATAATATTTAATGGTTAAGTGTAAGTACCATCACTGGAGGAAATTGCGAAATAATGATTGTTTGTGCACAGGTTTCCCAAACGAAGCTCCCCCATCTACCATTGATTTACATGTAAAGTACGTATCTAGCTCATTTTATTACCTTTTAAATTCATACTTATTTCGACCTTGCACTTCTCTTCAAGTGAAAAAGATGAAAAAGTGCTCCATAAGAAACTACTTCTCTTTTTTAGCATATTTGGGTTGTCAGCAATTTGTTGTTGTTGTTGTACTCTATTATAGATCAGTGGAGTAGGGCTGTCATTTACGTGATTCATGTAATTCATAATTATTGTGACAATAGCATTTTTTCTGTTTCACGTTTTCACCATATTAGGAATACAACTAAAATTGAATGGGTGCATATTTTAAAATAAAAATATTATTTGCAGTTCAGATTGTTTATTTTACAAAAAAAAATCTTATTCCTGTTCTTTGACTGTTTCCTGTTCTTCTTTTAATTTATTCCACTAAATCCATTTAAACCCTTTATTTAGTTAGTTCCTTTACCATTACCATAGAGGTCTGGTCTTTATATTTTCCTCAAAACAATGGTCCCCCCCCAAATGTTCTAGACATGATTATGACCTTGTTTGGTATAAATAAAAAAGCTAGTTGAATAGAATCACCAGTGTAGAAACAATGATCCAGAGAAAGAAAACAGAGGGTTTTTTTTTTACTATTCAACAATGAAAAAAAGTTTGTTTTGAAATATTAGTATATTATTAGTATTAGTACTAGTATAAATATATAGACATTTTCCCCTTGCAATATCAACCAAAAAAAAAAAGCCCACCCAAGATATCTGCCAGCCCACCCTTCTATATCTGTCAAGAACCGGGTCTGATTCTAGCCACGACATTCTAATTTATTGAGATGCACCTGTAGTATTATATAATATTTTATTTATAAATATATTTACTGTAAACATGTTTCTCCTTTATGCACACTGAGGGAGAATGAACATATACTGTATATGCATTTCAGAATATTCCTTTATGAACTCCTGACAAACCCCACGGCACAGTCAGTCAGCTCGGTTTCACAGCCACGCCAGTGATTCAGCTCATCTGATGTTCATCTAATGCTGTGCACTCAGGAAGTACAACGCTCATACACAGAATCAATCATTCACTCTGACAGCGAGTCTGATTCAGATCGGCCAATGATAGAGCACCATGAGTCAGAGTCTATATGCATTATGCACATTTCACTCTGCAGACAGAACGAGAGCAACTGCATGTTTGATGAGTGAACGGTTACTCATGACACATTTTGTAAGATAGCACTGGCTCCCTGATCTGTTTGTTTAACAGGAAGCTGTAGTGAGTGCATGAAAGTCTACGGGGAATATGGGAGATGGATTTGTACAACAGACGGCCGTTGAGTGGTATATATGTAGTGAGCTTGTCTAAAGATAAAGTCCATTAATCTGTTGTCTGATATCTAGCTCATACCCCTGACTGACAGTAATGATAGAGTGAGAGAGGACAGAGACTGGCAAGAATGCTGTGTGTGTCAGAGTGTCAATAAAACTATATGAATTCATAAGATATTAAAGCAGTCATTTATGGTAACACTTCACAATAAGACTTCATTTATCTACATTAGTTAACAGTGGGTTACTTTGGCAAATGTAGGCTAATTGGTTACAGATTACAAGTTATCCTATTTAAAATGTAATAAGTAGTGTAACTATTTCAATTACTTTATTAAAGTAATGTAACTGATTATATTTGATTACTTTTTGATTACGTCTCTAAATTTCTAACAAATGTTTTCAACTGGTAATCATTTTCACACACATTTAAACCAGGCAGGGTTGATTCCTGATTCCTGTCAAACTTTCAAAATCCTTCATCTCTTATTGAATTAAGATAATCATTTAATTTGAATAAAGATTATAATCTAATTTTAAAGCACATCCACCACAAAAACAGACTTTAGCACCTCTTTTTACTTTGAGATTGTACTGAGGTTAAAAACAGATTTGAAATCATAACAAAAAATAGTAAATATTATACAAGAAGTATTCAGATGTAACCCCCTTCGTAATTGTTAATATTTTCATAAATAACTATAATTTAATTACACATTTTTTTTCTCAGTAACTGATTACAGTTACATTTATTTTGTAATTAATTACGTAAGGCACTTACATGTAATTAGTTACTCCCCAACACTGTTAGTTAACTAACATGAACTTACAATGAAAATACTTATAAAGCATTTATTCAACTTAGTTCATATAAAAGTATTTTTTATTAAGCAATGTTAACAAATATTAATAAATATTGTAGCAAAAGTATTGCTCATTGTTAGTTAATGGTAGTTAGTAAAGGAAGACAGCCAAACACACACATATCTGAAACATACAATATGGACGTATTGACAGCTTCTATAAAGTATTAATGTTTACACATCTTTAAAAATGTACAAATATTAATTAATAACTTATTTTGTATTTATTTTATAAATATATAATTATATACATATTTTTGAGCCATACCTGTCCTAAACACTATAAAAAGGCAGATAAATTAAGTTAAATACTATTATATAGATTATTTTATGATGACTTTTTAGCAACTGATTAAAAATGTACATTTCAGTGTCTACACTGTAAACCCGAATGTTGTCCTTACTTAAATAATTAAGTAATCTTGACTAAACATTGCTTAAAATTTTACGTTTTGGACCCATAAATCTAAAAACCTAAGTTCGTATAACTTGTTTACCTACAAAATATGTAAATTTAAGATTCCAAGTGTTGTCAACTCAAAATCCTAATTCATTAAAACAGCTCACTCTGGTTTTTACTTAATGTGATTGGCCGTGCAAACAGTTCTGCCTGGCAACAATACAACTTAACCACTGATTTTTAGTTGTGTCCTCTTTTGGAAGGCCAAACAAAGTAGTTTCTCTTTCGCAATGAAACACACATTGTCACACACGGCGGCCTAGAGTGGGCGGCGGCCGGCGGGCTTGAGTGAGGAATGGCCGGCGGGCTTGAGAACGGCGCGGCCGGCAGATTCGACGAAGGAGCGCTGACTCTGAACTTTTATAAAGAATATCTCTTTGGATTTGAGACTTTAGTCTTTGCAACTTTACAGATCTTCTTTATGCAGCAAGAGCTTGTAACACTCCAAAGAGAAAGGAAAAATTGAAATCGCATCATATGACCCCTTTAAGCATTAGCATTTCTCTGACTGCTTTGACTTTGTCTGTTTTAAGCACATTCCTTAAAACAACAAATGAAATAGAAAATCTGATCAGGTGATATTGGTTATTGTTGATGATAGTCTTTGTGTAGTGGTCTTATTCACCAATCTCATTAAGAGACTATTCTACATTAGCTACAAAGTATTTAAGTGTGTGTGAAATTAACAAGTTAAGTAAACTTAATTATGTAAGTACAATATATGAACAACAATTCAAGTGAACCTAAAAAATTAAATAGACTGTACAAGAGCACTAAGTTGAGTGAACTTATACAAGTTTTAGGAGACCCATTACCCAATTAAACTGAGGGGACGAGTTTACTCAATCAGTTGAGTTGAGTCAACTTTTTAGGGTTTTCAGTGTATGCAAATATGCAAACACGTATGTGTTTTTCGTCACTTTTTGTACAAATGCCTACAATTACATTGGCCATTGAGATGAATGGAATTGCTAAGCTTTTTCCCGATATTATAGGTCTCCTTATCAAGGACTCCTTGAGAGGAACTGACTTCACACATCCTCTAACAATCATCTCAACACTAGTTGGTTAAAGGTATTTGCAAAAATTACTCAGAGAAGTTTCTCTCTTCTCATTAGAGTCTACTTGGCAGTGACTGCTGTGACTAATTCTGTCTGATTATATGGATTACTAGCCAAATAAATCCCTACGGATTCATCCATCACATTAGCATAAAAGCCATATATTAAGAATCATTCTCATAAAAGACATTGGAGTGTCCAATCTAATTTGCAGTGTGAATAGTGCTTTTGCTCTTCATTTATTTTATTTATTAATTTTTTTCCAGCCCAGAGTTAGCTCACAGCACCTGGTATTTTTAGCAAACTCTGCATTACTGAAAGACAATCAGTGAACTGCCTGGAACAGATTTAGCTCATTTACAACAGTCTGTCTTGTCTGAGATGTGGTAAAGAGCTTCTAATTGGGTGGTATTTACTTCATTTTAACTTTTTTCATGCACCGTCAGGTTTTATGGTCTCATGGGTAGCCGCTACAGAGAAAAGACAGGCACAGCAGTGTGGTTAAATAATTCCACACATAATGTTTCAATGACGTAAAGGAAATCGCACATTATAATTTATAATAAAAAAGTGTCATGCAGTTAATATTCAGTCAGCGAGGCACTGGGTTTGGTATGCTCTTGAATGTAGTATTATCCTCTAGTTTGTGAGTGAGTTGCATTCAGATTTGTCTCAGTACTGCATGACTGTGCAGTGACCTGCAAAGCTTTGTGCTGTACTCCTTTATATAGCTGTCAACATCTATCACACTACAACACTTCAAGAACCTCCTCTAAACTACTTCGAAATCTCACAAAGAGCTTCCTTCTCCCAGTGGACATTGGGGTAATAGCTCACATTGGTTGAACAAACAGGTATTCCTGCACCAAAATCATGCCATCAATGTAGTAATTCACTTTAGCTGCTCAGGATACTGAGAGATGCGCAGGATCCTCATGGTTGAGAGACGTGAACTTGAAACAAACAATCTTAAACATTCATCTGCTGTAACCCTCTTTTTACCCGTCTCAATGCGTAAGTCTGTGTGAAGCATGCCAGATGAATGCAACTGCATTCACAAAGCCAGAAACACTCTTTCCCTGTTCTATTCTTGGCTGCTTGTGCAGAGCAGATAATATAAAGGCTGGTATGGTAGAAAATGGACAGGCTGGGAAATTAGCAAAGGTCTAATGACTGATGCTATCTCAATGCACTTTGAGAACTAGCAGTCAGTCATTAGAACTGGTAAATTAGACCCCATTCAGGCTAAAGACTATCATTCACACAGCACTTATGGAACAGCGCCTAAGTGCATTATCTCTGCCTTTGATCTCTATCGAGACCTTTAGTCTCCTCATTTACAGTTATGATGGTGCCAACCAAACCCCTGCATTGAACGTTCACCATATTTTAGTCACCAACAGATCGACAGTTTCAGGCTTTGAGAGCGACTGGTTTCAAATTACTCTGAAAAGTTTAGAATCATTATAGTTTTTTATGTTTTTGAAAATAATTGTCTTGCATCAATGCTGCATTTATTTATTTATTTTAACCAAAAATATGGTTAAAACAGTAATATTTTAAAATATTATTGCAATTTAAAATAGCAGTTTTCTGTGAATTCTGGGTTTTGTGTTTGTGCAAAGAATTTTACTAATATGTACTTTTATTTCACATGTGATGCTTCTTTTTGGACAGACCTATTGCATGCCCTAAGCCATTCAAATTGGTCATGGTGACAAATTACAGAAGAGAAAAATCCTTAATTAAGTGGTAAATGTACAGAGATGTACAGTAATTCCAAACAAACTGTGGAAAGTTTGAAAATGTTGGTGGCATTTTAAATAGACACAGATATTGATTCTGACCTTCAGAAAGATTTTTATAAACCACAATGTGTACATTTTATGTAAATTAGCTCTCAGCTATAGCAAATTTGACCTTTAAGCCTTCTTCTGGAAAATAAATAAATAAAAATATTATTGGAAATTGTGTCATTTACAGTGACAGATCTTTGCCAGCTTTGATTTCAGAAGATAATAAGGTTGAGTCAAAAAATTGTTCTGTCCCAACTTTTGAATCTAACTTTTAAAGTTTAAATGAAATTATCAAGGCAGCACACTCAATTGATGTGTTTGCTGAAATGTCCAATGTTGACCTTTCAATTTATAGTAACAAATATAGAATAACTGATATTGCATACTGTAGAATCATTCTGACTTGATTGATCTCTGTGTGATGTACCTCACAGACTTACGTCTCCATCACATCATAAAACCTTGAGTAATCAATCCACCTTCATCAGAACCAGATCATGTGCTGTATCTCAGTATTTATAGATTCTGTGCTGGGCTCTGTATGCAGATTGAGCAATTGACCTGCTTCGACCTTGTTGGCATGCCCAGACTGCCCTTCCCTGGAGTAATGACAGGTTCCTTCATACTTCTGATTTTCTGTTCCATTATTCTCTTTTGTACATCCACTCAACTGTTACTATGCACCTTCTTAATTATAATGCCTCCTTTTTTGCAATCATAATTCCTCTCCTCTGCTGCAACTCCTTCTCTCTAATTGTAACACATCTACTGTGCCGCCTTCCTAATCAAATCAAAACAATTGTACTCTGCCCCTCCTTCCATCTAATCATAACTTCTCACATCTCCTTCTCTATAGCCATGACTCCTCAACTGCACATCCTCAGCTGTACAGTACCTCCTTCTGTTTAATCATAACTTAGTTGCTTCACCTTCCTTTTTAGAACAATTTCTCCTCTACTGAACCTCCTTTCCATTTTATCATACCTCCTCTACTGCACATTCATCCTATTAATTCTTATGCTACACTTCTTTCTCTATGGTCATAATGTCTCTCCTTTATTGCACCTCCTTCCTTCTAATCATATTTCTTCTACTGTCCCATTTCCTCTAACCATAACTCCTCTATTGCACCTCCTAACCTCTCATCATACCTCTCTATTGTACTTCACCTCCTTTTCTATAATCAAAACCCTCTCACCTCCGCACCTTACTCCCTCTAATCATAGCTTCCTTCATAAGTCCCTCTAATCATAATTGTAACCTCCTTCTCTCTAGTCATTATTCCTCAACTACACCTCCTTCTTTATAATTAACACCTCTCCTCCACTGCACCTACTTCTCTCTAATCGTAACTCAGCTGCTTCACCTCCTTCTTTAGATTAATTACTCCTCACTGCACCACCTTCCCTCTAAGCATAACTTGTGTATTGCTCCTCCTTCTCTTTTATCACAACTCATCAACTGCACTTCCTTTAATCATAAACCTACTTTTTATAATCATTAACTCATCTGCTGCACCTACTTCTCTCTAATCATAAATCAGCTGCTTCACCTCCTTAAGAATGATTACTCCTCTACTGCTCCTCCTTCCCTCTAATCATAACTCGTGTATTGTGCCTCCTTCTCTTTAATCACAACTCATCAACTGCACTTCCTTTAATCATAGCTGCTCTACTGCACATCCTTCCTTCTAAACATAACTCCTCTTATGCTCCTCCTCCTCTAAAGTCATTACTCCTCAATTACACCTCCTTTTTTATAATCATTAACTCTTCTCTGCTGCACCTCCTTCTAATCATAAATCAGCTACTGCACCTCCTTATTTACAACAATTACTCCTCTATTGCACCTCCTTCCCTCTAATCATAACTCGTTTATTGTGCCTCCTTTCCTCAAATAGAACTCCTTTTATGCACCTTGTACGCCTTCTCCTCTTTTATAATACCTGCTGTACTGCACATTTGTCCTCTTATTTCTCTGCTGTCTTAACTCCTCTCCTTTACGGCACATCCTCCCTTCTAATTTAATGTCTTCTACTGCACCCCCTTCCCCTTTAAACATAATTCCTCTATTGCACCTCCTGCCATCTGATCATAAATGTCTTCCCTATGACCATATAATCCTCTCTCCTCTGTACATTTAAGTTCTTTACTGCACCTCTTTTCCGCAAATGTACACTCCTCTGTTGAACCGCCTTCCCCCTAACATAACTTATCTTCTTCACCTCCTTCCTTTTAATCATAACTTTTCTGTTCCTTATCCCAGTACAGTTCTTATCACAGAATGGCCTCCACCTTCCTCATTCTCATTCATCCTTTCTCCGCCATTCCTGTGCTCATCTCTGCCATCTCTACTTACCTCCTCTTCTCCTCACTTCTCTACCATTCACATCTTTCCTTTACTGTACTGCAATGCAGCAGAGCGGAACTGGGCGCAGCTCAGGGAACCTGAGAGAGCAGCCCTCTGTCAACTCGCCGGAACTGGCAAGGATGCATCTTAATCACATTACGCTGCCTCTCTCTCCTTTACTCTCTACATCAGGGATACAGTCTACACTGGATCAGTTTGTTTGAAACTGATATTGATTCATAGATATGTGAATCAGTTGCTTCAGAAAATGATGTTTCCACAGAATTCACATACTTTTTCACAGCGGCAGAGAGAAATCTTCTAGCAAATAAGACTTCTGTATGGTTCTTTGTAAATATGTATTATTAAATTAATTAACTATATACTCTATACCATTACTATTGTTTCTGCAGTATATAGTATGTACTGTGCATAATAAAATAATTACTGTCTCAACTTGTAAAATGTTTGATTCGTGATTTGATTGCAACAGTTTTAAATGTGATGAGATCATTTCACAATAGCTTGGATACTGCTTTTTGAAACAACAGTTTCACTGTTTTTTAAGAATAGAATGCAGCATATTCTGTGTAGTATTGAGTGAATAGTACACTATTTTTACATTTCAAACATAGCCATAGACCCACAAGGGATTTGATTTTAGTTGCAACCTGAGTGCAAACCACCGTGAATTGCAAACTCTATAAACTCTTTTAAGAATCTAAGAGAAAGTGTCTGCAAAGAACATAAAGGTCTATGCAGCTCCATGATAAAAGGCCTTTTTAACAGGGATCTTAAAGCACAGCACAGTTCTTATCTAAAAAGTGTTTCTGGCGTTGATAAGAGGATCAATTGATTTCATCACAGGCAAATGCTCAGAAACTAAAATCTGACCGAAGCCTCCCTGCTTGAGAAATTATGAAACGGATTGAGGTCGGCCCTGAAGCCCAGTCTCAAAACCAAAGCGAAAAGCTTCTGATTTCATGGGTGTAACAGTTGAGAAAATATGAATGTATTCATGACACAAAAAAGCAATAAAGATATTATGGTAAAATAAAGAAGATTTAAAAACAAATCGGATGGTTTCACAATTTTTCTATCATCCTGAAATGGCAGAACATGTCTAATTTACATCAAAACAAAGTGAATTAGCAACTTGGGAATCTAGCTGCGCCTGCAGACTGCTGACTAAAGCTTTGTGCTTTAGTGTTAGTGAAACAAATAATAAATGCCATGCAAGCGTACATAATGAAAATCCTTTAATATTTTGCACATAGATATATTCATATTATTATTGTTATAATAATAACTGTAAGTCAAAAATAATAGTCATTATATGCATATAAAACTAATCCATTAATTTACTATATGTACTATGCTGTATTTCTGTATATAAAACAACATGAAGAAACACCTCATTAGCTTATATACAGGAGCTTGGAGGGAAGGAATAATAAAGCCAATAAACACACACATACACACACAGAATCAGTGAAAACACTGATGAGGTTATTCAGTCACTGACAACATGTACTGCTTTCGTTGGTGTTCATAAACCGTACACAAACACTTTGCACTGGTGTCAGTCATGTAAAAAACAATCCAAGATATGGAAAAACTAGCAAGCATGATACTGACACTCCATCATAGATGCCTGGATGAAACATGAACGATAGAGATATTTCAATTAGCTTTGGTTGAAAAGAAACTGCATAAATAAACATCAAGGGCAGGGAAGCACCTTCAGAGAAGCCACAGCATGTTGTTTCATGTGTCCTATTGCTACTCAACATGATACAGAGAAACACCGATATAGAGAAAGGGACAGCTCAAGTGTTTGATTACCCAAATGCAGTACTGTTAAACATCTCTAACCACAGGAAACATTTAGATTCTCATAGCTGTGTGTGGCTGTGTGTGTCTGTTTCTGTGGTTTGTGCAAGCGTCTTCTTTCATCCCGACAGTTGGGGAGAACATACTGCATCTCGCTCTAGTCCCCTTTGAAATTATTGCACCAGAGGGTCCACAAAGCGAACTGCTGTTATGACAACTGAAATGGGGCCTGACTGCTTGGCCCATCATGTACAAGGTGAAGGGATGGAATATCTGCCTGATGAGAGTGGGGCTCCAGGGGCCCCTGTGCCAACCCAAACCTCCAAGCAACGGCGTGGTCAAGAAGAGCCGTCAAAACTGTGGAGACAGAAATTTTGCTTTGAGCGGTGGCCATTTGAAGCAATAAAACAATGTTTAAAGACCCTAAAATTTGATTTTTGCAGCACTTAGTCTGTTTGAAACTATCTGCATGCTATTGTACGCCTAAAATTTGGCTAAATAAACTTTTATTCCATATATGCATTCAAAATATGCAGCCTTACATAAAAATATGGATGTACCCCTGGTGAAAAAGAAGTACACTTAAAAAATAGTACTTATAGAAATAATAAAGTTACTTAAGTGCAAACTGAATGTAACGTTTTCGGACTCTTAATTGCATGTGATTTACATTTAAATTAAATTGTGTTATAATTTAAATTTATATTAAGTGCAATCAGTTGAACTTAAGAGTGCTTTTTTGGTTACACGTTATTTTAAGGTGTCCTTGTTACAGTGTAATTATACATTTATGTACTGAGTAATATTAATTAACTACATGTACTTACTATATGGTTAGGATTAGGGTTTGGCTTAGGGTTACTTGCATGTAATTATGCATAATTCATTGTAAGTACATGTAACATGTGTAACAAGGACACCTTAAAATAAAGTGTTACCACTTTTTTTCCTGAGTAGGACTTCAGTTCATCTTTTAAGTAATTTCATAGTTATTCCTATTGTCCTATTGCACTATAGTTAAAGTCCACAGTCGAAAGCATTTATGTAACTAAAGTATACTTTACCTGTTCCTGGTTAATATTATAAGCACATCATTGGAAAAACTAACAAACGCTCACCAAAGTTTGTTCGTTTTGTAGAGCAATTTTGAATTTTGGATTTTTCCGTGTCGGTTCTTATTGTGTTATTATTATGTCACTATTATTGTTTTTGTTAAAACGGTAACACTTTCAGTAAGGTTCATTATTAAACAGTAGTTAACATGAACTAAGCATGAACAATACTTCTACAACATTTATTGATCTTAGTTCATGTTAATTTCAACATTTACTAATACATTATTAAAATCAAAAGTTGTATTGGTTAACGTTAGTTAGAATTGTTTGTTCATGTAGTTAATGTGAACTAACATGAACAAACAATGAATAACTGTATTTTCATTAACTAGCATTAACAAAAATTAATAAATACTGTAACAAATGTATTGTTCATTGTTAGGTCATGTTACTTAATACATTAACTAATGTTAACAAATGACCTTATTGTAAAGTGTTACCGTTAAAACTTGTATGTCGTGGATTTATTTTATTTCTAATTACGCATTTTTAATGATAAAGTTTAATTTTAGTACATTTAAAATATAGTAATTTGTGATTTGTAATATCAATGTGACACTGAATAACACACTACAGTTCAAATTATAATCAAGTACTTTACATGTGCTTTAATATTTTACTCAACGCATCAAAATAAGGAAATGGTCATAAAAATGTACTCTCTTTAAGTACACTTAAGTGGTCTTTTATTTCATTAATATAATATTATCTGCAGGTACAGTTTTTTAATAGACTTTTAAGTACACTACAAGTGCACATTCAGTACAATTAAGCACACTTCTGTTTCATAAAGGGCCATTTTGCATTACACAGATTTTTGTCCAATCAAATGCCTCTAATACCAGCAACCAATTAGCTTTTTACTTCTTCAGTAAGACAAGTAGCTTAATTTGGAATTGTATACTAGCATACTACTCTTACTATTTATGCAATATGGCAGCAATAGTAAGAGTAGATTGCTATTCCGAATTTGGACACTGGACAGAAAACTGTTTAATGTGGTCTTTAAACCCATAAATGTGTCATCATCATATACTAACCTCTGTTTTGTTCCAACCCTGTATTAGTTTCTTTCTTCTGTGAAACAAAACAAAACAACAACAAAAAGAGATCTTCAGGAGGGCTTTAGGTATTCGTTCAAGTAAAATGGATGGTGATTTATACAGTCAAGCTCAAAAAAGGCACCATAAAAGCATCATAAATGAAGTTCATACGACTTGAGCTGAAGTACCTCCGCCATATTTCACGCATATCACATGCTGCGTTTTTCAAACTTGCTTGTGTTGACTGAACGCAAGCATAAATAAGATTTGAGAATTCCAGCAAAGGGAGTTTTTGGGAGCTTGGCAGTATATATCTTTCTTTTTTTCTTTTTTTTACAGAGGAAAGGAAATAATACAGGGGTCTGAACATGAAGGTGAGTAAGTGATGACAACATTTTCACTTACAAAATGACAAAACTGTTCCTTTAATGACAGGTTCAGGTAATGAAATCATCCATATATGGCATGGAAGTTGATGTCTTTTTACCACAATTGCCACAAACAACAACAAACTGAAAATCAAGGGGGGAAAAAAAAATCAGCATTCCTGTGATCATAGTGAAAACTTGATGGGACACTGGTGAGTAATCCCTAAGGATAAACGTATGCCTTTGAGCTATTAAATATTAACAAAGCCATTTTCTGCCCCTGCTGGGCAACTTTACGAGATCACGGATAGACAGGATCACCTCTGCAGTTGTGTTCACACACATATGGGTGCATACATGCATGGATCATGGGGACATTTGGGCTCTATTTTTAACTATAGTAAGCTGCCTTCGCTGTGTAACGTCTTCATTGGAAACTCTCTTCTTTGACAGCCCTCTAAATGAAGTGAAATGCTCTATACAGGCAGCAAGCCCATTAGTCTCAGCCTCAGACAGTACCATCTGTTCATGCATATTGCACACAAAATTGGAAAGCACTTGTGAAAATCAGATCAGATGGAACTCTGACTGCTTCACAATTTCCAGGAGTCTGGGTGAAGAGGTCAGTCTGCCAAGAAACAAAATCACGTTTAAAAGGAACCTGGTTAATATAATGAGCACTTTGGTGGAAGAACTAGTCTCTAGATTTGTTTAGTTTGTTAGGTTTGCAGTATCAGATTTTTTGAAAGATTCTCTTTCTCTGCAACTTGATGTTTTCTGTAGATCTGTAGAACAATTTGAATGAGTTTGTTGGCCTGTCATTGTGGCAACACAGATTTCATTTGCCAAACTATGTGGTTGGTCATTTTAGATGTCTGTCAGACAGTTTCTTTCTTTCTTAGTGGGTGGTTCTCGGCCACAATAAACTGCAAAATGGACCTGAATGTTATTTTAGTGTTATTTATATACTATTACAGTATTTAT
Organism: Sinocyclocheilus anshuiensis; assembly: GCF_001515605.1. Taxonomy (NCBI): domain Eukaryota; kingdom Metazoa; phylum Chordata; class Actinopteri; order Cypriniformes; family Cyprinidae; genus Sinocyclocheilus; species Sinocyclocheilus anshuiensis. The sequence goes on from NW_015555726.1 coordinate 2,030,137, forward strand.
TAGTATATTGATTTGTCTTTGTATTTATTTATTTTCATTTTAATTTCTGTTTAAGTTTTAGTATTTATGTGCTTTTGTTATTATTATTTTAATCATTCTGTTTAGCTTTCATTTTTTTCAGTTGTAGTCATTTTAGTACACTGTAAAATCCAATAGTTTACCTTACTTAGATTTAGTTAGTTATCTTTACTTAGTTGTTATACTTACTAGGTTTTATTAAGTTACAGCTACTTTCAAGGCAAATAAAACAATTTACTTACTGTTTTGAGTGAAACTTACTTAAAATATTAAAGTAGCCACAAAGGAACCAATGACATTAATATAGCAGTGAGAGGCAGCAGTGCACTAATATGTTGCTAATGTGCAACATAACAACAGAAGAAGAAGAAAAGAAAAAGAGTCTTAATAAACTTTTCACCCATTTCCTCCATGTCTGCAGTTATCTTTCACTAGTTGCATTAACTCGTTTCCCAAAGTCATCTTGAATGCTGAATTTTCAATACAACTGAAATATTTGAGAGAACATCACATAAGCTAACTTCATAAATTGATGTTGATTTTCCTAAAATGTG
>NW_015555726.1:2043662-2060642 GCF_001515605.1 Sinocyclocheilus anshuiensis
CAATAGTTTACCTTACTTAGATTTAGTTAGTTATCTTTACTTAGTTGTTATACTTACTAGGTTTTATTAAGTTACAGCTACTTTCAAGGCAAATAAAACAATTTACTTACTGTTTTGAGTGACACTTACTTAAAATATTCAAGTAGCCACAAAGGAACCAATGACAGTAATAAACCAGTGAGAGGCAGCAGTGCACTAATATGTTGCTAATGTGCAACATAAAAACAGAAGAAAAGAAAACGAGTCTTAATAGACTTTTCACCCATTTCCTCAATGTCTGCAGTTATCTTTCACTAGTTGCATTCACTCGTCATCAGTCATCATGAATGTTGAATTTTCAATACAACTGAAATATTTGAGAGAACATCACATAAGCTGACTTCATATTCAATTGATGTTGATTTTCCTAAAATGTTTTTTTTTTTAATTCACCATTATAGTGATTAGCGTTCCCTTTGGTTGGGCACTTTGAACTTGGTTTATGTTACTATAATTTCTTTCCTGTTAATGTAGTAATGCATTATGAAGTCAAAGTTATTTGATTTCAAAGGAAGAAAAGTAATAAATAGGGTGCGTTTAGAAAGTGATCTATCTTCTAATTAAAGCATTAGTGCATTTATTGTGTGTTTATTAAAGAACTTTATCAAATTTCATTTTTCATAAATACCATGAGATGCTTTTATTTGGGTTTATATAATCCTTAAATACACTGTAAAAAAAATTCCGTAAAACATGCTTTTTTTAAGTAAGCCCAACTAATTAGATTTTACAGTATACTTCAAATTACACTTTTGATGCAAATATTTACATTTTTCATCTGATATTTTATTTTGTTTCAGATTTATTTCAATTAACAACAATAGAATTTTAGTTTTAGATAACAATAACATTGGCTCAAATAAATTGTGATAGTATCATCACAGTTAATTCTAATAGTTTTGACTTTAGTCTGCTGCTAAACTAAATTCAATACTCTAAGCAGCACAAAAAATACATACAATGCACAGATTTTTGGTAGGCTAGTTTAATCACTTAGCACTTCTTTCTATTGTTTTCATTGATAATTTGAATGCATTCTATTTACAATTGTCATTTTGCCAGATTTATTGAAAATCTGCACTTAATGTATTGTTGCGATGCATCAGCAAAGTATACAATGCTGCCTTAGATGTTGGTCAAAATAAGGTTTCTTATAAAGCAGCATAATTTAGCTGCCTACTGTTTTGGAATAGCCTTCACATCAGGAGCAGACCAGTGATGCCTACAAATGCTGTCTATGTAGGGCAGAACTCACCTGTCCCAGAGCTTCACATTCCTGCAGTTGTTGCTGCAACATCCTGCTGATATCAAAGCTGTGAAGATAAAAAAGATTTTTGTGAAGATTTTGTGCACAGCAGTCAGATCTGGACGAACAAAGCCCATTAATTTTCTCCATCGAGAAATACATTTTTAATGATATTATGTAAATCAGCTAAAAGCTCAGAGATTGTTAAGCAATGATATATGATTCTGTAGCCACGCTGTTAACATGAAATATATATATATATATATATCAGTTGAACAGTTTTACATCGTACCTGCATTTTTGGAGCAGTTACATAATTCGCTCATCAAAGACTTCTATACATATTCAGTTTTCATAAGCCTACTTTTTTGCTATCAATCAGAGGTTGTAATATCATGATTTGTCTTGGAGTTGGTTGGGGTTTTTTCATAACTTTTTATTTAAAAAGAAAATCCCTACCCTCTTAAAAAAATATAGGTTCCAATTTTTTGTTTTTTTCAGCAGTGCCATTAAAGAACCATTTTGGGTCCCCAAAGAAAGTTTCAGTGAACAGTTCTTAATAAAACCATTTTTTCCCTAGTGTGAAGAACTTTTTAATAATCTGAAGAACCTTCTTTCCATTATAAAGACTGCTTTGCTCAATGGAAAGGTTCCATGGATGTTTAAGATTCTTCATGGAACCATAGATGCCAATGTTTGTAAAAGTGTATTAAGAAAATGACGGGTAAAAAATACTTCTGGAACGAAGGCCACTGAAATAGTGGGGGATCGCTGTTGTCCTTGAGATGAATTATAGCTGCTCATTGTCATAATACAGTCCTCAACAGTAGACACGGGATGTAAAGCATTTGGATTTTGTCTTTTCCAACAGAGATGTTGGTAAATTTCGATGTGGTTTGTGCACATTGACATTGAGGGTGCGGTCTGTAGGAAATAAGAGGCTTCCGACATAATTTGTTGCTCTCACAGCACCTGAGCAGTTATTTTCTCTTTTTAAGGTTTAGTTGCACACTGGAGACCACAGGAAAACCCTCTTGTTTACCTGCTTTACTGAGCTTGGCAACAACATTTTCTCCTGCATGTCTGCCCAGACTAAACCAACTGTGAACTTGTCTGCTTTTCCCATATGCCACCCCATCAAACACACACACATGCAAGCAGACATAGTGACAGTCCTTTGGGCTGAGAAACCTCATGCTGCGAAGGGTGTAATCTACCAGAGTAAAACATATGGTAAGATACTATTCACAGTGTCACAGACTGCTCTGACACAACAAGCAGTATACAAGCGAACCTTTCATTGGCAAGCTAATCGGAGGTTAGCCAGCTTTTCCTGCACTCTAACCATTCAAAGTCATTCGATATTCATTCAGATAGAGTGATGGCACATCCATTCTGACTGAGCTCGCCTCCATTAAGCCGGCATCAATAGTGCTCTATGTTTCATTCACCGCTTCTGTTTTTTTCATCTCGTTATCATATTTGCTTCAGGCATGTTCACGCAGTCAGCCATTAAAGATTCATGCCAGTCTGTGGACTTCTAAGAAACACTTTCGGAGGCTTTAGCAGACATCCTGGCCGGTTTATCCGCCAACATTCACAACGTGAAAGCAGATAAAGCACAGGAACAACCGGGAACGCAAACCAAAACTGATGTCCTGGAGAGAGATAGGCACTGTGCTTTGATCAAACAGCAGATAATAAGAACGACAAAGAGGTTTAGGACTCTGATGAAGGATAAGGATCCAATCAATATTTGGTGATGAAACAAATCAAAAGGATTCCCAGTATCACAAAATCAAGATTGAGATTTCCCTCTACTGAAGCACATTATTAACAATCATTATACTAGGCTTTACATTATATTAATACCCTAAGCATGCGTTTACCTCTTGAGCTTGAATATTGAAACTGCATTGTGTGGGCTTTTATAATGTCACTGCACTTCTTGGCTGGTAGCTTATAACGTTCAATTTGCCCTGAGAGCTCATGGTCAGATATTTATACCATGTGGGGCGACTCAGATCTGTCAGAGTCTTGAGAGAGGCAGCGCGGAGGTCAAGATGTGTGATTTCATATTTGTACAAGTTCAAAACTTTAGTCAAGATGAATATCTCTTTCACATTCTCCCATCTCTATAACAGACACACACAAACACAACACTACCACAAATGCAGACAGACTTACAGATTTCCATCATCGTAAAACAGGGATTATGGGAGAATGTCCTATATTTTTAGAGCTCATGGGAACGCTTAAGCTCTGACAGCGGGAGGGGGATCACAAAATTCACTTTTCGCTGAGAAGAGCAGCTACTTGCTCTCCTCACAATTGTTTAGAATTCATTAAAATAAAACAGTTATAAATAGATGCAGACATCATAAGGTACATTTTCACATTAACTACACACTTTTTTTTAACAAATTATTGTTTTGGTCACTGCTGTCACACAAGGACATCTGCCTGCATCATATTTGTAGTGTAATTTCATTATTCAAAGTCATAATTCCAAGTACTTTCATAAATACTTGCCTATAAAAACACAGATATTGTAGTTCATCATTTTCACACATCTGCACTCCTAATGATCATAGTTGGAGATTCTGCATGTACTTATAAAAATACAGCTTAGCCTTGCTCCATATGTTAGCCTTGGGCTCTGTTCACACTGCAGAGGAAATATAAGTTATATGCAGCCAGATCTGATTTTTTTCAGTCACTTTTGCACCATTTTGAGACTTTAGCAATAGATGTAACAAAAATGCATAAAAAATGACAAAGTGTGTGCCGTACGCTTTAATTTCTTGTTGCAATATAACAACTGTGCAGGAAAAAAATAAATCTGTGAAATTGGACTGAGGTTAACCAAAATCTAATTTCTGATATTTTTTCTGCCAGTCTGAACAAGGCCTTAGACTCTGTAAACAGCACACAAAAAAAAACTATTCAGCACCCATGCAAAAAAATAGGCAATTGGAAATTCTCTCTGAATGTTAATTATTTTGTCTGTTCAGGTTTGCTTACGTTAAAACAGCTGAAATTGCTTACAGAACATTTAAACACACTAATGTCATTCTGTATCATCCAAAAATACCCACAATGCTCCTGACAAGGTATGCAAACTGAAGGTTATTGCCTAATGAAGCTCACTGTACATTCATGCATCTCATGACTGTTTTAAACCATATCCCTTCAGACAGAGTCACGTTCAGTTCAGCCTGCTGCTGGCTCCACTATAGTGCAGATTTTGTTGTCTTAATCAAACGCATAACGTATTATTTTCAAATTTAACACAAAAAGAACTGGATTTTGCTGTGTGCTACTGCTGAAATACATGGAAACATGATCTAAATATTTCACGTTCTCACTGCAATATTGTAGGTGGCGTGTTTGGGAAACCTGTCAGAAAACAGTTGTTTTTGCAGTTACATTTAGTAATGCTAGTAGTGCAAAAACACATGTGGTGATAGAGATGCAAAGTAGAGTTTTTTTTGTTTGTTTGTGAGACGCACGATCCTCACACATGACCCAGCAAAAATTATCTGAGCCTGTCGTGATGATTCACTAGGGGCCCGTGACTAAGAGCTCACTGTAATATTCTTTCCCAGGGAAATAAAAATACTCAAATATGGTGCACAGGAGAATTATAGGACGTTTTCTCACTTGACAGATCCTGTTTTTGTTCACTTCATCTGCTTAAACCGGACCACTGCTGAAATGTAAGCCTATTACTCTCTATAGCATTTTTGTGCATCAGTTAAACACTGCTAAAGAAGACAAGGAGGCCACATATATCATTCAATACATTTCACATGCGAGTCAGTTCCTTTTTTAGTCTTTTCCCCTTTTTATTTAAAATATTATTTTCATATTTTTGCCACTTATATTTGTAAATTATATTGTACAAAGTTGATTTGTTATTGCCTAATTATTTTTATATTTTTATAACTGAAGTCAATGGGGTCAACTGAAATGAAAATAAAATAAAATGCAACCTTTAATAACAATTTGTTAGAGTATAAACTGTACATAAAATTAAATTAATTTTAACCTACTAAAATAAAATAAATAAAATAAAAATAAAATGTAAACTATTCTAAACTTAACTAAAAAATGAATAAAATAAAATGTAAACACTAAAATTATGTAACCTTTATGTAATTATACAATAGTTTATTAAAGAGTTTAAACTTTCCTAAAATTTTAACAAAATAAAATAACAAAAAACTAAAATGTAACCTTCACTATACAATCATTTTGTAAACTTCGCTAAAAATAAAATATAAAAAAATAAAATAATAAAATAAAATAAAAAACTAAAATATAACTTCCGCTATACAATAATTTGTTAAAGGGTGTCAGTTTATCTAACATAAATAAAATTAGATTTAAAAAAATAAAATGCAACCTTCATTATACAATAATTCATTAAAGGGTGTAAACTTTACTAAAATAAAATAAAATTAGATAAAAAACAAAAACCTAAAATGTAACCTTCACTATACAATAATTTGTTAAAGGTGCCATAGAATGGAAAACTGTATTTACCTTGGCATAGTTGAATAATAAAAGTTCTGTACATGGAAATGGCATACCGTGAGCCTCCAACACCATTGTTTCCTCCTTCTTATGTAAATCTCGTGCATGCAAAAGACCACTGAAAAATAGGCGAATCAGAACATAACACCGACTGTGACGTTACAGTCGGTATCACTAATAGTTGCGCCCCCAACATTTGCATATACCCGCCCATGTTCTATGCCAGCCGCCAGCCGAACCTGCACAGCCGAATTATCAGAAGTTCTGCAGGTAAGTACATAAGATTTCACTTACCACATAAACAGGTAAGGAGAGATGACGAATGATGATGGCGAATGATTTACAGATCCTGATCACCACTGACAAGCATCTGATCTTGTAAAATGTATGTTAAGTACTGCCGCTGTAGTTTACACCGATAACGTTCAGATTGCAAATCTCGAAAGTGAAAGTAAAACGCAATCGTGCATTCGAAAGCAGTTTCAGTGCCCTGCATATTAATAGCAGCTCCCTAATGCCCGCATTTTATATACAGTATAATTACCCAATGATATAACTGTTTTCCCTGTGTTTCCTTCCTGCTGTGTGAGCTACTGAAATGAGCCGCACTGTGAAACAGCCAATCAGAGCAGAGCTCATCATTATTAAGGTAAATAACAGGCCATTTCATTCTAGGGACAAATCCTAGGGTTGTAAATGGACATGTAAAACCGTTTCTGGAGATTTTTTGCCCTTACCTAAGCCACATACCTTCTATGTAGATATCAGAGAACAATTTAAAATATTGTATCAATGCATTCTATGGCACCTTTAAAGGGTGTAAACTAAAATAAAATAAAATAAAATAAAATAAAATTGAGCAAGGGCTTGAGTTTTTACCTGATTATTCAGCAGGACACCTGTAAGACTGTGTTAGAGGAAGTGGGGGAAAGGTCTTTGGTCTACTGTATGTGTGGAGATAAACATTGAGAAAACCGTCCGCTTCAGGGCTAAATTTAGAGCTGGAGTCAGAGGGGGGTATTTCCCAAGGTCACAGAGAAGCACACACAACACAGCGTTCACGCTCACACTAACACACACCCACACACACACACACACGGCAATTGAGATACAGGTCTGCCTAAACCACAGGCTTCCCTGGGGACTGGAGAGTTTGAGTCTGAAGAGGTCTTACTTCTGTATTGTCAGGAAATGGCTTTTTTTCCAGGAGTTGTGTAATGGCACCTTTGTCTCTTCTTTAAAAGCCTCGCTCTTATGTGGCATTAGGAAGGTCTCAGATTTTCCATGGTTTAAACTGAAGTGAAAGTAGCTGAGAAAGAAATCTCACATGCATAAGAGTTTCAAGAGTTTTGAAGCAAAAAGCTTAGATGAGCATGCTGAACATGTAATTTAACAGGCTAAAAAACATGATCATTTCACTGAGTTTATAAGAGAAGTAGTGATGCCAGCTTCAAAGACAAATCAGAATCAGTTCATGATACTGATTTGGTTCATGAGCTCACTGACTTACTATTAATCAGTGAATAATATCAATTCAAATTTACTTCCCAATCACACAATGCTATTGTATGGCTTCAGAGTCACATGGACTACTTTTATGATGCTTAGTGTCCATTAGAAGTTTGAAAGCTCATTGCAGTTTGATGGAAAAGATTGACTGTATTATTAAAAATGTCTTTTATGTTCCACAGAAGAAACAGGAGATACGGGTTTAGCATGACATGTTGGTGAGTAAATGATGACAGAACTTTCATTTTTGGGTGAACTGCTCCTTTAACCTTGCTCTGTAAAAAAACACTCTGGTCTTCCCATCTGCTCATAGTGCGGGGTCAGCAAAAAAAGAAAATAATACAAATCTGAGCCAAGAGAAACAAAGAATAGAGCACCCATTTTTCTCTACCTATAAAACAATGCCCTCATTTTTAATGTTCAGACTTTTCAAGACACGTTTTCTTCAGCATAAAGCTGGATATTGACAGATGTTGTCAGCTCAGTGTAGCCACATATACTGTACTGCCTGCATGAAAACAGCTTTCATGTGAAATCTAAAACCAGCAGCCAAATTTCCGGCATGAGCTGACAGCATTAGCTACTGTACAACGTGATTCCCATGCAAAGTCCAAATAAAGCCGCCCTGCACCTTAACCAGAAAAAAAAGCTAGCAGCATGATGGCATAAAGATTAGTTTAGAGGAGGTCAAGAGGTGCTTGTTTTCATGCAGGATTTCGGCGAAAAATGCAGAGGGATTGTCTTGTGACGCTGTTATTTAGATGCTCATTTATCTGAACTTTGTTGGCTGAAGTCACCGTGATGTTTATAATCATGTGATTTGGCTTTCTGAATAAGAGCCACATGCTAAGAATGCAGAAAAATAATAATTCTCTGAAAACCTCTTACAGGATTATCCAGATTATACATCTACGCACAAGTTTAATTCCCACAACAAATACTGCGTTTATGATTTGTAGCGACTGCACACACTGCAACACACTCCATTTGAATGGATTTTTTTCATAGCTACACAATGCGATGTCAATGCGATAATGACTTCCATCATGCCGGTCTGCAAATAGACAACTAAAGCTCTTATGTCACGAATTGTGATATAATCCTGGTTAAACTGTGATATAACTTCAAAATTCTGTTTAAATTCACTACAGCTGAGTGAACAAAATAAATAAATAATATTGGCTGTCTGGGCACTGTGACTGCAACAGTAAATGCTGACAATGCTGATTCTCTATAAAAATGGTCACTGACAGGCACATCAACAAATACAGATGTAAGAACAATATCCTTGTTATCTAGGCAATAAACACAAATGCTAAAGTAAACTGGTTAATTTTAAAGGGATGGTTCATTCAAAAATGAAAAGTCTGTTATTCACCCTCATGTCATTTTTACAGTCTTTTACCATTAAATTCACTGTCATTTTTTACAAGTGTACATTGGACCCCTTTGACTTTTAGAGTATGGACAAAAAAACACATGTATCTTCTTTTGTGTTCTACAGAAGATTTAAAACGAAATGAGGGTGAGAAAATGTTTATAGATTTAAATTTTTGGATTGTACACCCCTTTAAAACCTAATACTTTACACACACTCTATTAGTTCCTCAACACTGCAAAGCATTTCAGATCAGCATTTGGGTCGTTCAGGGGAAGATATGGATGATCTGGAAGTGTACAGGGTTAGTGGATGTGCAGTTTTCCCTTTGGGACCAACACCAGAACAGGCTGTGACAGTGACAAATGTCTACAGCAGTATTACAGACACGTAGGACAATGCTGAAACCACAGCATCCAACAACAACAGTCATCTTGTTAGCAATTACCTTTTATTGTTAGTGCTTAGCTGAAAGCCATTCTTGAGGTTCTTTGCCATTTGTAAAGCTAATATCTTTCAACAGCTATTATTTATTTCATTTCGACCGTGTCAAGTGAGAGAATGTTATTTCAAGAAGGTGCCACCTTAAACGTAACAAATAAATCTTATCTGAAAAGATGAGGGAGGCTAATTCAACCGCCAAGAGTCCGCTAAAGAAGTTCTTCTGTATTTTGAGTTATTTAAAATGAGGACATCAATCTGATCTTTCTTGGTTCTTATTTCATCTTAAGGGGGCATTTCCTGAAGCTAATGAATGCAAAGTGAGTCACATCTTTCACCTTGAGGTGAGTGTTTTATGGGCGGTGTGAACTATAGGCTACTCAGCATGTTCTCCTGTAGAAATCGTTATCTGCAGCTGAAGGATATGCACATAGCTGCCTAGTTCCTTTGATTTGCAGCATTTCTCATAAACAAAGTAATGCGTGTTCATGTGTGTTCATTTAAAAGCATGGGATTTTGTACAGTCAGCACATCTTTTATCTCATGAGCTAACAATTTTGTAAAGAACTTATGTAAAGCAGCAAAAAGACAAAACTTGAGTTGTGTTTGAATATGCCAATATACTTCCCTACTATATAGTGTGCAAAAATAAAAATAAAAATGTGAGATTTAATGGACATTTTACTATCCCATGAGGCCATGGGAGAGGAGCTGTGAATGGCAGTGAAGTGATGTAACTGATGCGTTAGGTCACATGACATAGCCAATATGGCAGATATAGCATACTGCACACATATAGAACATACTTTTTTAACAGATGCAAAGAACATTCTTCACCAAATGTAGTACCTACTCAGACAGTATGCGACTTTAAATGCAGTGTTTGATTTATCATTCAGCTTTTTTAGAATTGTACCTTTAGCCTATATATATTATTTCTGTGTAAGCTGAGGTGTTTGTCTCAGTTACAAAAAAGTACCATTGCATTAGCATGATCTTTGTGATGCTTTTTGCTAATGCTAATCCTATGGTTTTTAGGACATAAACCATGGTAATTCCATGGTATTCTCTAAAGGCCTTTGAGTACCCTACCATAAATTTTTGTACTATGGGGCTATATGTCTTTGTAACTTTGCACAGAAATTTGCATGTCATAAATCAGGCAAAATAGGACAATGTCTGAAAGGGAAAGTCTAACACAGTGTCCAGTTGCTTAGTTTTGATTCTCAGTGATACCAAGCATAGGTCTGGTTTCTCTGGAGGAATTATTAACTGTTTCAAGGTGGATGACCCAATCGTGAGTAACTTCAGCAGAGTCCATGGCAATCTGACTGTGGGTGGCAGGCTAGTCTGAAGGAAACTGCAAAGACCTTGACAACAGCAACATGTGACAAAAAAAGGGTTTGGTTGATTTCACGTGTCTTACGCTGCCTTCATGTGCTATCTGAGTTATTGCAAATACGAGTTACCTAGTCAGAAATTGGACCTAAATGCACAACTGGGAAACTCATAGATTTTGATATCCAAGTTTCAAGTTAGCGGGCCATAAACTCCATGGCGGAGGAGAGAACCAACCTTTCTCTTGCCATTACAGTCATGCATATTTATGTATATAAATAACCATTTGATGCATGTTGTATGTATTTTACACAGTGAAAGTAGCATTTATTGGACCATCGATTGCAAGATCAGGGGCTGTCCAACCGTGCATCTAGAGGTCGGATGTACTGCAGGGTTTAGATCCAACCTGTCCAAACACACTCTCCCGGATGTGTCTAGAAATTTTGATTAGCTGTTTTTGCCTGTTTTGGAGGTGAACACAAGACAGTGCCAGGAACAGGATTGGACACCCCTGATCTAGATAGTGTTTATATTGTTGCCAACAAATAGGATGCAATATTTTATTCAAAGTCTGTTGGATACTGACTAAACATCTTGTATGTAATTTGGCTTTAATAAGATTTCTCCAAGAAATAGGCAAGAATGAACTTGCCATCCTCCATGATTCCTATTTTTTCTGACAACAAAGCATTTGAATGTGACAAACTCGTAATTACAACTTCAGAAGTGGGAAGTAGGACATAAGAACGTGCATAAGAATGTGCACAGTTTTTGATCAGACCCCTTAATGTTCTGTTTCTCATTTTACCATTTATCAGATCATATATTTGACTTATTAGCTAATACTAAACTGGTGACAGTGGGATAAAAATACAGCAAGGATAAATATTTCTCAGGCATAAAATCATACCTTCAGTGTTTTCATATATGTGTCATTTTGCAAGTCAGACCCACCATTCATGCCATTGTAAAGACTCCGATGGTGTGGCGACAGCTCGTCTCCTGCCAGTCTCCGCAGTGACGTCTCTCTACCAGGGCTGCTAAACTTCCCATGTTCAGGGCTCATGCTGTACTGGTGCCTCAACATCTCAGGACTACTTCCTCCCAGCTTGCTTTTGTCATGGTGGAGCTCTAACGTTCCTAGCAGCACGTGTCTAGCTTCTGGACTCCCAGGCCCACTGCCTAAGCTGCCCCTGTGCCTCTGGATGTAGAGCTCAGGACTCATGGGCTGTCCTGGAGCCAGATGGTGCTTTGGATGAGTCTCTGGACTCCGGTGGCCCAGGGATCGACCGTACTTTTCTGGACTCAGCCCTCTAATCAATCGATGGTCAGGCACAGATATGGAACCACAGCGTGGTCGGCAGGGCTGGGGCAGTACGAAGGGATACTCCAGGCTGGTGCTTCTGTGCCGGACAGGAGGGTCAGGGCTGGAGATCTCACCCCGATCTCCTTCCCCTCTTTTCCCAGGACGAGACTTCTGGATCTCCGGGCTTTTATTCCCAGTTCCTCCACTAGACGGCGGCTGTGGCTGCTTGTGGTGTGGATGTTCAGAGCTGTCGGCACTTCCTGTGCTAGAAGTGCTGCTTCCGTCCCCCACGTCCCGCATCAAGCCAGGTACCAGAAGCCCACTCTGGCTGTCAATGGAATTGCGACATCCAATGGACCCCGTCCCACCTTGGCCTCCATCCCCTCCGCTGCCTCCTTTCTCCTCATCTATCAGCAGACAAAGTTCCCTAAGCTCCAGGTTCTCCCGAATGACCTCCTCCTGCTTGTGCTCCAGTTCTGTTAGCTTCTGAAGGTACAGTGCCACCTCCTTACGCATAACGCTGGCACTGAAGCGACCCAGACGCTGCCATTCACGTGACACTCGCTTACCCTTTTGCCGGTCATCATCCAGGAAACAGCACAGGTCTCGCAGTTCCCGATTGTCGTCCTGCAGCTTCTGGTTTACCTCCTTCATCACGATAGAGAACAGACAAAAAAATTGTGTTTAGCATTTTAAATGTTGCTATTCAAGGACAAAGAATAAAAGACATGGACATTCTGAGGCCACACAAACTATATGACATTTCTTTGATTTCATAATTCATTATGAGACTAGAGTTTAAAGTTTTGAAATGGGTTGATCAAGCCGAGCTCTCATGTATTTCTGTCATTCATCTAAGATAGAACCGTCTAAAGGTATGATCTTCTTATAGGTGTCAAACATCTATCTGTCATTCAATTAACTGATTCAACTAATCACTGACATACGTGAAAACCAATTGCATATGGCATCAATGATACCAAACTTCGCATAACATATGACGACTGAGATTAAAGAGCTTCAATATATTTGCAGTGAATGTCAACCAAGCTATTGCATTGCTTCAAAAGACTTATATAGTGCAAGTGTCATATGGATTTTTTTTTAATCTGGAAACAAAATTAAAATATTTATGTATTTTTTTACAATCTGTTCCTATAAAGGGTACATTGTGCATTTTTACATAATTGTTTTATTTATATGCAACATTCATGGTTAAAAATTGGAAAATGCTCATATTCAAACACAACAGGTGTTTAACATTACAGTTCAAATATCAAAAATATGATTCCTGACTGGTATGAACAACAAATCTAAGAATTGCTTATATAAGTGCGTTTTGTAAAGTTTTTTTCTTTCATAAGCTTTTCGTTTTAATCAGAAGATAAGCATATATACAGCAAGACATTATTCAAGGCGTTATTCCCATACAGGAAGAATGATGTGCACCTAAGTGCTTCTGGCGCATCCTCAGAGAGCGCAGGTGTGCTCCAGACACCCATGATCCCATCTGCTCACCTTCAGCCCCCGGATCTCATTCAGATGCAGCAGGAGGCTGCGGTTCACCTCCCGAATCAGATTACTGTGATCCAGAATGGCGCTCATTTTATCGGCTTCAGATTTTCGGAGCCGCTGCACCAGCTCCTCTTTGCTCCATTGGAGGAGCTCTTCATCCGTAAGGTTGGAGATGTCTTCTGCTGGACTTTCTGGCGCCTTGGATCCAGGCTGTGCTTGTAGAGATTGCGCTTTCTCCATCAGAAGAGGCGAGCTGCTGCTGTGATACCAGGTGCTGATAAAATATTAATGAGGCAGGCAGCATCCGCTGTGTTAGGAGGAGTCAGGGAGACAGAGGACGCATCGTGGAGTGATGCCCGTATCCGATGCCCTTAGAGTGGGAGTCGTCTCGACTTTTCCCAAAGCAACAGCTGATGCAGCTGACGAGTAGAAGGAAGGGCGGCATACAGAACAAGTCCGCCCAGATTATTCAGCATCAACTCCCATAGTTCTTGTAAATTTGGAAAAGTGACGGTAATGGTTAGCCGGTGAGATATGGGTGGTTTCAAGCGGCCCGATGCGCTCGCCTCCGTCCGCCTCTGCGTGCTCCAGCATCCTCATGGAGATGGAGGAGGAGAGACAGCAGCCAGCATCCTCAGACAGAGCTCCGGAGAAATGAGCGTGACTGCAGACTGAGTAAATCTCTCTCTCTCTCTCTCTCTCTCTCTCTCTCTCTCTCTCTGTGCTTGTGTGTCGTGCATGTTTGTGTGTGAGTTGCCAAGAGCTGATGCTGTTCAGAAAGCATTTAAATTTGTATCGAGCGCCGTCTATGAACACATTGAGGTACTACAGATGAATAGGCTAACATTTTTCCTTCTGTTGAAACAATGTGTCAGACATTGACGGTAAAGTATTTATGTAATTAGGGTATAATGTAGGCCATTCACTGTATACATATACGTTTGATTATACAGCTGTATATTGTCTACCTTCATTGTACATTTTGATGTAAACCCTCTTTCAGATTTTAGAGAAGTTACGTGTTTGTATGTATTTTTCATTAACTACCAGTTCATATTGGCCTCTGAGACAGAACTCTGAAAGAGAAAAGAATATAAATATATTAACTGACATTTACATTTAGTCATTTAGCAGACACTTTTATCCAAAGCGACATACAAATGAGGACAATGGAAGTTAACAAATCTCAGTTAGCCTAATTCAGTACACAAAGCAAGGTTTCTTTTTCAAGGTTCAATGTTTTTTTTCTTTATTATTATATAATAAATAAAAAAGAAAAACAGATAGAATAGAAAAATAATAGCGCAAGCTAATGTTAGAGGCCTTTTTGCTTTTGATAATTGCATAATATTTTTTTTTAAATAGAATTAGAATAGAGAGTGCTAGAGTAAGAGGGTCAAAAAAGATGGAAGAGATGTGTTTTTAGCCGATTCTTGAAGATGGCTAAGGACTCGGATTGAGTTGGGCAGGTCATTCCACCAGAAGGGAACATTTAATTTAAAAGTCTGTGAAAGTGATTTTGTGCCTCTTTGGGATGACACAATAAAGCAACGTTCACTTGCAGAACGCAAGCTTCTAGAGGGCACATAAGTCTAAAGTAATGAATTTAGGTAAAGGGGTGCAGAGCCAGTGGTGGTTTTGCAGGCAAACATTAATGCCTTGAATTTTATGCGAGCAGCTATTGGTAGCCAGTGCAAATTGATAAACAGAGGTGTGACGTACATTCTTTTTGGCTCATTAAAAATGAATCTTGCTGGGGCGCTGCAGAGGTGCGAGTATGTAAGACGTGTTTTGCGGCGGCTCCTCGGATTTGCGAATTTAATGTTATTTTTTTGATAATCGTTTTTATTTGTGCTCTTTTATTGCTTTGGGCTTTGTGCTGAAGTTATACGAACTGCTTGTGACATTTGTGATGGCTGGCAAAGCAGCTAAACTTGACTCCGTAAAAGGCCGCGGGAAGCATCGAGTATCTCCTGAGCGGATACCGGGGGCTAACGAGGATTTGGTGTCGAGCATAAGAGAAATGATGGACGAGATGCGGTCAGATATTATAAGCAACTTCAATTCAACTGTGTCCGACACCGTGAAAAGAGAGATAACGGCAGTTCTAGAGCCTTTTGAGAGACGGATGGGTTCATTGGGAGAGACGGTTACAGGCCTCGAACGGGCTACCAACAGCCACAGCGACCATTTGGATGAGCTACAAACAAATGTTAACAAGCTGACTGCTCAGGTGGAAAGTCTTTCCAAGAAATGCGAAGACTTGGAGGGACGATCAAGGTGGAATAATATTCGTCTGGTAGGCTTACCCGAGGGATCCGAGGGCCCACGTGTCTCCGAATTCATAGCGCAACTTCTTAAGCAGATATTGGGTCTCGACAACCAGCCGGCACTTGATCGGGCTCACCGATCACTTCGAGAAAAACCTGGAGCAGGAAAGCCTCCTCGCCCATTCATTATTAAGGTCAGCAGTTTTCAAGTCCGAAACCAAATTCTGCGTCGTGCATGGCAGTCATCGCCTCTTCTCTACAATGGAAAGAAGCTCTCTATTTTCCCAGATTTCGCCCCGTCAGTGGCCAAGAAACGGGCTGCTTTTGCACCGGTGAAGAAGGAACTTCACTCGTGTCCGAACGTCAAATTTGGTCTTCGCTTCCCAGCGACCTTACAGATTACTTTACCCGGAGGTGACGTGCACAGGTTTGATGATCCCAATTTGGCTTTAGACTTTTGTCAGGAAAAACGTTAAGAAAGGTGTGTTTCCGAACACCGTTGAATAACAGCACGCTGCTCGATCTGACTATTTTCTAATATCTCAGCAAAATGACTTGATTAGTCATGACGTACGCTTTTCTTTTTCTTTTTCCTCCAAACGTTTGATGACTGGGGCAGCCTGGTTTGAAACCTCAATGATGCACATTTCCATACTCTGGATGTATCTCTGTTGTTTGATTTGAGTGGATGTTTTGCACAAATTATTGAATCGCAATGTCGCAATTCCTTGTACGCTGGGTTAGCTGTGAGTTGTTGTTTTGCAGCTAATATGAGGTGAGATTTTTTGTTAGGAGAGGGGTACGCCGGGTTAGCTGTGAGTTTTTGTTTTACAGCTAATATGAGGCGAGATTTTTTGTTAGGAGAGGGAAATGCGCGCGCATCTCAGTTGGGGAGATGCTTCAGCGGGGGTGGGGGGGGTTGATTTATATGTTAGTCTGTTGGGTTTTGTTTTGCAGTCAGATGTGTTTTTTATCTCATTATACAGTTCCTTGCTGTTACCTAGTTTGGTATATATTGCTCCTTTCCTGATTAATATTTGGTTTTGTGTAATGCCTCATGCCTCATCCTAGATCTGTGCCACTGTCCAATGGGGGTGATATACATTTTATCAGTTTTAATTGTAAAGGCCTTAATAATCCTATTAAACGTAGTAAAATACTACATCATCTGTCCCAATTGGATGCTCATATAGCCTATTTACAGGAGACCCATCTGAGAGACAGATACCAACACAGGCTGAAGGGGAGATGGGTGGGGCAAATGTTCCATTCATCTTTTCCTGGGAAATCCAGAGGTGTAGCAATTCTATTACATAAATCTATTCCTTTTCTACATTCAAAGGTGATTTCGGATTCCTCAGGGAGATTTGTCATCGTTACTGGGCAAATTTATAAT
>NW_015555727.1:0-139 GCF_001515605.1 Sinocyclocheilus anshuiensis
AATGTACTGTGGAAGTGCGCTGAGGATGACAGCGATGGTAAAATCGAATCGGGATGCGGATCCATCACTCATAGTGCACCTCGGTGTCGGACAAACAAAAGAAGTGAGGAATATTTAACAGCAGCGGTCACAGTGATGA
>NW_015555727.1:219-1273 GCF_001515605.1 Sinocyclocheilus anshuiensis
GCCCGCTCCGTGTGTCTGCTGGGCGGCGATCAAACGGACAGGGCAGCGCTTTTCACGAGCGGAGATCGCTACTAGACGAATCATGTCATTTTTTTTTTTTTTATCTCTGTTCTTTTGTGGCAAGTTATGCTATTACTCCATTAATTTATACTAGCCTATATATCCAGCGCTCCATGAACGCAGTCTCTGGCTTATTGCCAGTCAAGCGCAACGCTGCAGGGACGCGTCTATAACGACTCTGATCTGATCATAAAGTCTTTCCGAGTCACAGGGCTCAAGTCCAAGTCAAGTCTCGAGCAGAGGCGGACAAAGTCTAAGTCGAGTCTCAAGTCTTCTTTAATTATTTCGAGTCGAGTCGCCAGTCATCAAATTTGGGACTCGAGTCCGAGTCGAGTCTCGAGTCCACACCCCTGGTATTGCCCTGAATTTCACCCTCAGGCAGGAAGTGGGGGGTTCGGCGAAGTACGTATGCAATTATCCAGCCACGATGAAATAAACTTTCATTATGGCCAACAGCTGCAGAGAGGTCTTCATAAGTTCAAGTGCTTCTGAACATGATGGGGACGACTGTCTGATAGGGATGATCCTTAAGTATCGATACTTTCGATACTGATGTTGTATTGAAAGGATCGATCCTCACATAAAAATATCGATTCTAAAGTGCATTTTTAACCATTAATTGTATTTATTTATCAAGAAATTCGGTGCATAAAATAAGCGTCTAAGTTGAAAAATAGACTATATTAGCGAATAATTGTGTTGGATAGAACCATTTCTCCTGCTCATCGGAACCTCGCAAATGCATTGGGGTTGATTAGAACCATTCTCCTGGTTATCGGAACACACGCAAATGCTGAAAGACAGAACCAGCCAATCACAGACAGTGTTCGCTGCTGACGCATGGCTCACAGTGCTTGTTTTAATAGGGCTGCGTTTCCCAAAAGCATCAGAAGCGTAAGTAGATCTTAAGAAACCATTGCCACATCATTACATTACATTACATTGTTACTATATATAAAATTAATTCTGAAAAATGCATCACGGTTTCCACACA
>NW_015555727.1:1374-1542 GCF_001515605.1 Sinocyclocheilus anshuiensis
AATGATTTCTGAAGGATCATGTGACACTGAAGACTGGAGTAATGATGCTGAAAATTCAGCTTTGATCACAGATACATTTTAAATTACGTTTTAAAATATATTAAAATAGAAAAGTTATTTTTAATTTTTATATTTCTCAATATTGCTGCTTTTACTGTCCCACCCCCC
>NW_015555727.1:1576-4822 GCF_001515605.1 Sinocyclocheilus anshuiensis
CTCTTTCCCAGCTGTATATCAGAGCACGAAAGAGAAGGGATCAAACAAAGTGTGAATCTGACAGCGCTGCTTCTAAACATGACCAATAACACAGTCAGCGGTCGTTCACACAGAATTGGCTAGTTTGTGCAAGTAAATTTATTTAAACTGGTTGTTAAAAGTTCAAATGGATTGTGTTATGTTCTGTAAATGCTGTTAATAAATATGTCAGAAAAAAATATGATAAAGTTTCACCTTTAGGGGTACAACAGCCTGGCAGCCTTTTACAAAAATTAACCATGGTTTTATTACAGTAACCACAGTTTACCACAGTATTTGTAGTAAAACTGCAGTAATCACAAATTTACCATGATAATAATCATAATAATAATAATACATTTTCATGAGGTACCCTCAAAGGTGCACCTTTGTAACTTATCTACCCTTAAAACATGCATACTTGTATGGTACTAATATGCTCACTTTTAGGGGTATAGTTGCACCTTTGAGGTTACTGCCCCAGTAAAGGGCTAAAATATACAATTATAGTATATTTTATTTCTAAAAGTGTAAACAAAAAAGCAAAAAAACATGGCTTTAAAATCTAATATTAAGTGAGTATAATTTCTGATTATATATTCTTTTAATAATTTAAAAGATCAGTTTAGTTTAGAAGTTTCGGTATCGATATCGACGATACTGGGCTTGAAAATATCGGTATCGGATCGAAAATAAAATAAGAGGTATCGCCCATCCCTACTGTCTGATCGGTTCACTACTGGATAATGCCTTCATATCCCCACACTTTTTTCTGCTTCACAGCAACTATTTGTCATTTTGTATATATTTTTTGCAACTTTGGAGCCCCCTGCAGTTAAGTGAGAGGAATTCACCGTCGTAAAATATCACATTCGTAATTACGGTGATAGCTGTACAGTGGATTTGTTGCTGCCATAAAGCAATCCGCCCTTTTCGCCGCTCACCAAACCTACATACTTCCAGAACAGACGTTTTTGGGGAGCGTGGAAAAGAAACAGAAGCCATTCGCCTTGTTAGAAATTAGTTTACCATCAGAATGATTTTGCAACTTGTATTTAAAGGTAATATATATATATATATATATATATATATATATATATATATATACAGGTGTGGTATTTAATACACGAGTTTCACAATTTGAGTTGAATTACTGAAATAAATGAACTTTTCCACAACATTCTAATTTATTGAGATGCACCTGTATATATATATTTTCCCCAGAGATCTCCTATGTGCCCGTCCATTTTAAAGGCTGTGATTTTTGTTTCGAAACACAACAATGGCCTCATTTAAAATTATTCAAGGCAGCCTGGATTGTTTAATGATTGTAATTTTATACTTTTCAAGCAAAGCATTTCACAAACAAGGTTTTAAACTATAAAAAAAAACTCAAAATACTGTTGAGAGTGAAGACAAAGAAAGTATTGTGGCACTTTGTGGTTGTCAAATATTAGTCTATCATGTTCTTTAAGATAATTCCAGATTCAGTATAATTGGCAGAACTTGTGGCATAATGTTGATTTACACAAAAAATATTTCCCACCTGCCCCTCTGTATTACAGTGACACACTTGAAATTTGAAGAAATGGTTCACCCAAAAATGTACATTTGCTCACCCTCAGGCCGTCCAAGATGTAGATGAGTTTGTTTCTTCATCAGAACAGATTTGGAGAAATGTAGCATTACATCACTTGTTCACCAATGGATCCTCTGCAGTGAATGGGTGCCGTCAGAATGAGAGTCCAAACAGCTGATAATAACATCACAATAATCCACAAGTAATCCAGTTCATCAATTAATGTTAAGTGAAACAAAAAGCTGTAACAAATTCATCATTATAGCATTTTAACTTCAAACCATTTTAAACCAAAATAAGAGTTTGTATTCTAGAACACCAGTGATAAATTCCATCCCGTTGTCTTCACATCAAAATCCACCAACCTTTTTTTTTTTTTTTTTTATTGTTATGGGCTGTTTATGCTTATAACAGTGCTTGTTCTGTGCAAATTTCTTTCCTGATTCAGATGAGACAATTGATAAAAGTCAATATTATGGATTATGGACTCAAATTTTAGCCAGAAGCAGCAGTTTGAAGTTAAAAAATGTCTTGATGGATTTGTTTCTTACAAACATGCAGCTTTTTTGCTTGTTTGGACATTCTGACGGCACCCATTCACTGCAAAGGAATTATTGGTGAGCAAGTGATGTAATTATACATTTCTCCAAATCTGTTCCAATGAAGAAACAAACTCATCTACATCTTGGATGACCAATGTATAACAGTAGGAATATATTTTCAGCAAATTTTTGTTTTTGGGTTAACTATTCTTTTATGTGAACAGGGCCAATCCTTTAAAAAAAAAAAAAAAAAAAACATTAATATGATGTAAACAATATGAGTGTCAGTATTATTTGTGTAAAAAAAAAAAAAAAATCACTGTCCTGTTCAGTGTATCAGTATCCAGTACACATTCAGACGATTTTAAGTGTGACTTAAAGGGTTCGTTCACCCAAAAATGAAAATTCTGTCATTAATTACTCACCCTCATGTTGTTCGAAACCCGTAAGACCTTCGTTCATCTTCGGAACACAAATTAAGATATTTTTGATGGAATCTGAGGGCTCTCTGTCCCTCCCATAGACAGCAAGGTAACTACCACGTTCAAGGTCCAGAAAAGTACCAAGATGATCGACAAAGTAGTCCGTGTGACATCAGTGGTTCAACTGTAAAGTTACGAAGCTACGAGAATACTTTTTGGCACAAAGAAAAACATCATCACGGCGGATCTGGGTCAGCGCCGGCGCCGCCACACGCTCGCGTCATGATACTGTCGTGAACGTGCGTCCACAAGTGACGCAGTAGAGACGAAAATGTGGAATGAAGTCGTTATTTTTGTTTTCTTTGCGCAAAAAAGTATTCTCGTAGCTTCGTGGTAGTTACCTTGCTGTCTATGGGAGGGTCAGAGAGCCCTCAGATTTAATCAAAAATATCTTAAATTGTGTTCCGAAGATGAACGAAGGTCTTGGAACAACACAAGGGTGAGTAATTAATGACAGAATTTTCATTTTTGGGTGAACTAACCCTTTAAATCTCTTTTGAATGAGCGTTCGCGCTGGTCACTTTTGATTTCGCGATCGCACGCACAAGATCAGGATCTGTTGAGCAGCAAATACTCCAGCATGGTCTTGTCAGTCATCTCTCCTTATTCTCGACCTGAGATCAGT
>NW_015555727.1:6565-24949 GCF_001515605.1 Sinocyclocheilus anshuiensis
AGATGATCGACAAAGTAGTCCGTGTGACATCAGTGGTTCAACTGTAAAGTTACGAAGCTACGAGAATACTTTTTGGCACAAAGAAAAACATCATCACGGCGGATCTGGGTCAGCGCCGGCGCCGCCACACGCTCGCGTCATGATACTGTCGTGAACGTGCGTCCACAAGTGACGCAGTAGAGACGAAAATGTGGAATGAAGTCGTTATTTTTGTTTTCTTTGCGCAAAAAAGTATTCTCGTAGCTTCGTGGTAGTTACCTTGCTGTCTATGGGAGGGTCAGAGAGCCCTCATATTTCATCAAAAATATTAAATTGACTTCAGACTTTAAATTGTGTTCTGAAGATGAACGAAGGTCTGACGGGTTTCGAACAACACGAGGGTGAGTAATTAATGACAGAATTTTCAATTTTGGGTGAACTGACCCTTTAAGTATGCAAACATGTCTAGAGCAACAGTAAGTGCAGAAGCACAAGAATATTTGGTTTCTCTCCTAAACCTACATTGGCAAAAAAACTGACCATAAAAGGAAAATGCAGTATATGATATGAAGCTAGAAAATACACATTCACACAAAATAAAGTATCTGACACAACACGTTTTCTTTTTTTTACAATTTTCTTTTTATTTATTCAAAAGAAACAAAAGGCAAAAAAAAAAAAAAGTTAAGAAAAAGGCGAGACATTTAAATAAGAGCGACTGTGTGCAGGTGTGTTCAGGAGAAAGAGAACATGAGTTCTCACTGCGGGTCTGACGAAGCCCAATGCTCAGGCTAAAGCAGCAAGCCAGAGACACTGTCACACACCAGAGAAAAAGGCACTAATCCAGAGAGAAAAAAACAAAAACAAAGAGGAGAAGGAGGGGGTCAATAATACATGTGGACGAAACAAAATACATAAGAGCTAAAACATACAACACTGAAAAGACAAAGAGGTAAGAAACCAAAAAAACAAACAGAACGCATCACATTACTCAATGTGACAACTCAAATATAACAAAACTCTCTGGTTTCTTACTTCTTACTGGCTTAGCTGGCATCTGCCAGTTTTTCGACACCAAATCTCATGATTTTAAATAGTTTCGTTACGTGAACAGCTTTTCCACATGGACACTGTGAACAGATGCGTCTCTGAAATCATGCAACTGTGGTGAAATCTGACGACCGTCGTGAGGAGAGTGATGTCGGCTACATTCACATCCCAAGACAAAAGGTGGCTGCAATAAATACATTGGCTTAAAATGGTGGCTAGCCGCCTGGTTTTTCACATTAGATCAACTCCTGCACGATCGGAAGCTCCTTGGCGATGAATCGCTGTCGCCAAGGATCTGCTCCCCTATTGGTTCTAAGAATAATGTCAAATGGAATACATGATGCGTAAAATAATACGGTGTTACATCTGAGATGCTCATAAAATTAGCACGTCTCAGAGCTACTCAGTTTCACCTGCCCTCCCCAAAAAAATGAACAATTTACAATTTGGAAAAAAAAAAAAATGTGTTGAAAAGGTAAAACAGACAGACACATACAAATATATAATATATATATTCTTTAAAAAATGGATTCTCTCTATAGGTGATTTTTTTTTCCACAGCCCAGATGTACAATGCGTTTGCAAGTTTTTACGCTTATATTTTTATATATTTTTTAGAATGTTTTTTTTTCCTTTTTAAAAACAGCTTCAGGATTTACTATTATAAAGAGATTTAAACATGCAGCCAAAAAAAAAAAAAATCTATTCGCAGACAAAAAAAAGAAGCCCGAAGCAGCAGGATGAATCTACAGACAGAATTGTTGTTTTAATTTATGTGTGTTTACTAAGCTAGGATTCAGCCTTTCCTTCGCCCTAACAGCTCAGTCCGGACTGCAAGCGTTCATGAAGACATCACGATTCTCAGGAATAATAGTTTCGCCCGGGCACCACGGCAGAGGTGGAAACATCCAGCCTCTCCGCTACGTTTTTTTTCCTCTCCTTGTTTTCAGTCACGATTTCCATTCCTCTGTGCCGCTTTAAATTTCACAGGACTTTACGGGTGTTGACGGGGAGATGTAGGGTAGTCTGATTGTATGTGAATGTGAGGGGCCGTTAATTACAATTTATTCACTAATCGCTTGGTTTTTTTCCTTTACATGTTCCGATTGACAGGCGTGACGTAGTTGCGTGGGAACATGCCCGTCTGGCCGTGACAGGCGCCCTTCCACCAGTTGGGGTCAGAGTTGTCCAGGACCTGAATGAAGTCTCCGCGTCTGAAGCCAAGCTCGCCGTCCTCCTGAGGGTCGAAGTCGAACAGGGCCTGCACGTATGTTGGATGCTGCAGATGCACAATAGACACGTGTAAATAACACCATGGTTTAGTATATACACTACTGTACAAAAACTTGGGGTCTGTAAGATTTTTTTTATGTTTTTGAAAGAAGTCTCTTATGCTCACCAAGGCTGCATTTATTCGATTAAAAATACAAAAAAAAATTACAATTTAAAATAACTGTTTTCTATTTGAATATATTTTAAGATGTAATTTATTCCTGTGATGCAAAGCTGAATTTTCAGCATCATTACTCCAGGCTTCAGTGTCACATGATCCTTCAGAAATCATTATAATATGCTGATTTACTGTTCAAGAAACATTTCTGGTTATTATCAATGTTGAAAACAATTGTGCTGCTTAAGACTGTTGGAAACCACAATATATATATATACTGTATATATATTTTAGGATTCTTTGAAGAGTAGAAAAGCATTTATTGGAAATAAAAAATGTCACTTTGCGGTCACTTTTGATCAATTTAATGCATCCTAGCTGAATAAAAGTACTAATTTCTTAAAAAAAACAAAAAAAATCTTATTGATGCCAAACATTTGAATGGTTATATAAGTGAACTTATGGAACATAAAAAAGCAAAAACCACCAACACCAAAAATATTGAGAAGGATGTTAATTTCCACAAATCAGTTCTGGATTGTTCTATATAAATGAAAAAGAAAAAAACAAAACAATGATTGAACAGTTTATTCATCTGATCACTTCAAAATGTTGACAGAATCTCCTGTTTGGCATTTCACAAGCTTTCAATTTTTTTTAACAATAAACAAATATTAAATGTACTATTATAAATTGATAAATACAAATGAAAATTCTTAAATATTTTCTTCGGCTTCATTTAGTGTGTACAGCATGCCTTTTTTCCTAGTGCTACTGTAAACAACTATTCAAGTGCAGGCTATTCCAAAGAAAAAATTTAAATGAATCTTTAATCAAAACGTAGTAACTTGCTCTTCCCGTGAATCTACTTTCCTTTTCTGCGGATGTCCCTTAGGCCAAATATCCTGTTTCACTAGGAAGTGTTACATTAAAGAAGTCAGCGCTCCAGACAAAAAAAAAAAAAAAAAAAGTAGGCACCATAATATATATTTTTTTAGGTGCCACAGAATAAACAGGTTTTATTTATTTATTTAACACTTTAACATTTCAGTCATACTGTCATGTGTTTATGTCTCCCCTCCTCTTACAGCATCAGCATTTGAATCCATCTGGTAGATGTCCTGGGAACTAACGTTCACTTAAAGTGACCACTGAATGTCTTTTCCAAATTGAGAACTATATGCAGTCACAAAGAACTCTTTATGACACAGAATCTGTGCCAATATTAATGGACCATAATCTGTCAGCATCACTTGGCCACTGAGTGTACTTTGGGCTCCTCCTCAATGCATCTTATAAATGTAGTCACATGTCTTGCACACATCCAGTCTGTTTTTCTTCATTAGTAACATGCAATCTTATAGGAGGTGTTGAGTTTCATCTTTTGCTCCTTACATCGTTTCTTATGTACACAACAGGTAAAGTAAAAAATATGAATATGCAATATAGAGCATATATTTAGCAAAAAACTCCTCTTTATAGTTATTTTTCTAGCTGACTGATGAGCTTATGGACGCCGAATGGTTATTCTGAGGTAAATGTATTGTCACATAGCATTGTTTACAAGCATTACGCGTTTTCCGCAGTTTGAAACACCGAATGAGCGATTATATGAAACATTTCAGTAATTTATCTTGTATTACACCTTTTGATGTTCATTCATGTTTATTTCGTACTATAGTAAAGAGAAAGATCTTATGGGTTCACATGCCGCTTGAACTGAGGCGATAAAGCTATCGCTCCTGCCGCATTAAGGAGCGCCAAAACCATATTTATTGTTCGAATTTCGTTCTGAATTTGGCAGAATTTTAAAACTGATACTTTGTTTATTAAAAGGTATCAAAGCACAAAGCTTATTGCGATTATTGGACGGCAAGTGTGCTACAAATATAATGAAGTTCACGTGTTAACGCAACACAGCATATAGATATAAACATCTTTATAACAAGGAGCCATATTAGTATCGATTGTAAACGAGAAATGTTAACAGTCCACACAGCTGAAAGCTTTACCTGTTGTGGTTTGTTCAAGTTGTGCATGAAATAGACACTGCTTTTCTGCACTTTTACTTCACACGTCTCCGTCATTTTCGAGCTCTCTCATGCCGCCACAACTAGAGCTGCTTTTGTGCATCACCGCTGGTGTTCGGCAGAGATGAGGACTGTTTGA
Organism: Sinocyclocheilus anshuiensis; assembly: GCF_001515605.1. Lineage (NCBI taxonomy): Eukaryota > Metazoa > Chordata > Actinopteri > Cypriniformes > Cyprinidae > Sinocyclocheilus > Sinocyclocheilus anshuiensis. The sequence goes on from NW_015555727.1 coordinate 11,154, forward strand.
AAAGCTTTTTTCCACTAAAACATTGATGCGCATCGTCTAACTCAACATAACAAAAGATTCGATTGCAAAACAAGCAGGAAAAAAAGGCATTACATGCAAATTTTTAAATCATAACATGTAAATCTGTATAGTCGCCAGTGGCGATCTCAGCAAAAATATCACTCGCAAATTGCGACCTTTTTAGGCGCAGTTTGGAGCCCGGAAGTAAACGTGTAGCTAATGGTGATTCACTTACACTTTAAGGATTACAAAGGTAAAAAGCAGCATACAGACCTGAGGCACCTGCTCGATGTCTCGTAGAAAGATCTGTTGGTTTCGGGAAACGGAAGTGGTGCGGTGATAGTCCACCAGCTCGTTGAGAGAGTTAAACTTCACGACCCACAGGAAGTACTTTCCAGCCCCGTCACGCAGCACTTTAAAGTGCTGTACATCATTGCCAAACCTTCAAAAACAACAAAAGACTTGAATATAAACACAACACTTTGTAACCTGCCTGACAACTTCAAGCTTTATTTAATACTAAAGAGACATAAAGCACTCCTCCTGTGCCATGATTCATACACAAACGTCGCAGACTGGGCGGCCGGTTACATAAGTGAACAGAGATCAGAGCACATATTAACATGTATGCAAACACAGGCGAGACGGACAAGATAAGACGGGGGATGAAATGTGTGATTGCCCTGATGTCTATCAGAGAACTGACTGAGATGAGAACAGATGTGATTCACACGAGACGCGTGATGACATTCATGCTACCTGTCTTTGTATCTACATTACTGTACAGAAGACTGGGGTTAGTAAGCTTTCAAGTTTTTGTTCACCACGGCTGCATTTATTTGGTAAAAAATACAGTAAATACTGTAATATTATGAAATATTATTATAATTTAAAATAAATGTTGTCTGTTTTAATATATGTTAAAATGTAATTTATTCCTGTCATGTAAAGCTGAATTTTCAGGATCATTACTCCAGGCTTCAGTGTCACATGATGCTTCAGAAATCATTAATATCAATAACTAATATGCTGATTTGCTGCTCAAGACACATTTATTATTATTATCAGTGTTGAAAACAGTGGTGCTGCTTCATATTTAGGTGGAAACATTGATACTTCTTTTTCAGGATTCTTTGATGAATAGAAAGTCCAAAAGAATAGTATTTATTTTGAAATATTTAGAAATTTTGAAGCATTTGAAATGTCTTTCACTTTTGATCAGTTTAAATAGTCTAGAATTTTATTATTGATGATCAGTAGATGGTCTATATTCAAATTCTATAGTATTCTGTACTATTTATATACAAGTTTGGCTAAATAAATGAAAAATAAAACGGTAAATATGAGGAATAAAAAAAAAAAAAAATGATGCATTTCCTTAAAAACAGAAAACATTTAAATAGGGTAACTTGTAATCTGTAATCAGTTACATTTCTAAAGTAACCTTCTATATATATATATATATATATATATACTAGGGGTTGCACAACTACTGATTTCTGCTAGTCGATTTCTTATTTAAAAAATACTCGAGGTACTCGACTACTCGTGGTTCATGCTGTAAATGAAAAGACATGAAATAGTTCTTATCAATAAACGTTTAGTATTTCATAGCCTAATGCAACAATTACATAACATACGTAAATTGTCAAAACTTTATAATTATGACATTACATATTTAAATTTTCATGTAACAGTCAGTATTTGCATCTGTATTTGTATCTGTAACAATCACAAAATTATGCGTATCTGAATTCGGATAAAACCAGGTGGAACTTCTTACAGTTACTTGATAAGACCGTTATGACTATCTTTTTTTTTATCACTGAACAAATATGCCGTGTTAAACTAAAATAATTATTAATTTCTAAAAATATATTTATCATACAAGCAGAGAGATGTCATGACAAACGTTTAGTGATCATTTGAACACGAATGAATTAATTCAAGGTGCACATTTTCATTACGCAGAATTCTTTAAGCGAGTCTTTTTTTTAACTTCACTAAACAAATGTGCGTGTGCCACGCAAACCAGCAAAAGATAAAGAAGTAATCATGTAGGCCTCGATTTGACTATCTTTTTTTTTTATCACTGAACAAATATGCCATGTTAAACTAAAATAATTATTAATTTCTAAAAATATATTTATCATACAAGCAGAGAGATGTCATGACAAACGTTTAGTGATCATTTGAACACGACTGAATTAATTCAAGGCGCACATTTTCATTACGCAGAATGCTTTAAGCAAGTCTTTTTTTGAACTTCACTAAACAAATGTGCGTGTGCCACGCAAACCAGCAAAAGATAAAGAAGCAAACATGTAGGCCTAGTAGAAAATGTATCTGCATCTAAGTTGATTATTACCCTACTCCTGAGAGAGAGAGTTTGGTTTTTGAGAGACTGAGGGTGTTTTCACACTTGGTCCTTTTCAGGGGTCTGAGCGCGGTTCACATTATTTTTGGCCTATATGTGAACACTCCAAACGATCTCAGACCCCTCAGAAGCGAACCGAACCGAGACCATCTCGGGAGGTGGTCTGAGTACGGTTCGCTTTCGGCTAAAGGACTGTATCTTAGATGATTATTAGCCTACTATTGAGAGAGAGCTGGTTTGGTTTTTGAGAGACTGAGATGCACAACACGGCTGTTTGATTGGTGAGCGCGCTGTGCTTATTCCATTCATTCGTGTATCATATCATAGCCTAAGGTTTAAATCATTGCCTTTTAAATATACACAAATAATAGAACGTGCATGAAGTATTATTTTAGTTGATATTAATTACTCTTGCCAAGCTTTGATTTCTGAGAGATGCACGGAGAGGCAACAGCAATGCGGTGTTTGATATGCGCTCTTTTCATTCATAAAGTTTACATTTATTCACTTCACACACTCATTATTGCGTGACTTTAGAGGTCTGTGTATAATATTGCGCTGATCCCCTGGCTCAACTGTTATCTAGCAAACACCAGACTGTGCCAGCCTCAGCCGAATATTCAGGCAGAATTATTCCTTGTCCGTTATTCCGTTTTTGAAGCCATTATCCGTGCCATTCCGAATAAGGTATTCGGCTTTGCGTGTGCCACGCAAACCAGCAAAAGATAAAGAAGTAATCATGTAGGCCTAGTAGAACATGTATCTGTATCTTATTTGATTATTAGCCTACTATTGAGAGAGAGAGCTGGTTTGGTTTTTGAGAGACTGAGATGCGCAACGCGGCTGTTTGATTGGTGAGCGCGCTGTGTTTATTCCATTCATTCGTGTATCATATCATAGCCTAAGGTTTAAATCATTGCCTTTTAAATATACACAAATAATAGAACGTGTATGATGTATTATTTTAGTTGATATTACTCTTGCCAAGCTCAGATTTCTGAGAGATGCACTGAGAGGCAACAGCAATGCGGTGTTTGATTTGCGCTCTTTTCATTCATAAAGTTTACGGCAACAGCAATGCGGTGTTTGATATTCGCTCTTTTCATTCATAAAGTTTGCATTCATTCACTTCACACACTCATTATCACGTGACTTTAGAGGTCTGTGTATAATATTGCGCTGATCCCCTGGCTCACTTGTTATCTAGCAAACACCAGAATGTGCCAGCCTCAGCCGAATGTTATTCCTTATTAGAATTATTCCTTATCCGTTATTCGTTTTTGAAGCCATTATCCATGCCATTACTTATTTAAGTTACAAATACTGCATGCATTTGCATAGATGTAATATATGTAATTGCTCTGTTATTTTTTAAATAAATCCTTTTAATTTATCAGGTTAAGAAATCCAAATTACTCTATAAATCAAAGTAAATAATAAAGACAAGTATCATCAAACACAAGTCATTACATTAACTTGTTACATTTATGGCACAACAAATAATTGTGAGCTGCTAAGAACGTGTGACAGATATGGTATGAGCCCGGTCTCATGAAAATGTGTATCAATTGCACGATTTTCTGTTTCTATTTGGCATTTATACGCAGAAATTTACTTTGGTGTGTATATGATACGCAATCAATGCTTGTAGTAGAAAAAAAGAAGTGGTGGTACTCAACCCCACTCCCCCACCCAAAAATAAATAAATACAAACTAAAGTACTAAAAAAGTACTTTTTAATTTTCATAATTCGCAATGAATGTATATAGTGCCACAATAAATAAATAAATTCATTAATAATTGTTTGCAATTCAATTCACATTTATTTGTATAGCACTTCTCATGATACACTGTTGCGAAGCAGCTTCACAAAAAATGAAGATTTCTACATTACATTTAGTAGTTTACAGCATTGAACAAATCAATCTGCGATACCAAACAGGAACACAGGGGGACGCCAAAAGACCACTAAACGAGCTACCTTGACCTCACTGATCCAGATTTACTAAACCACTGACTACTGCATAAACTAAAACACTTTCAGCCAGCGTCCAGTAGAAAACACTCGTGCTTTTAAGCCAAATATGAATGCATTCGCTTACTGGATTCTTAGACTTTCTTAGGAGTTTACTGGTTTATCTGATCGCAAAAGACCTGCTTCTTTTCATTTTTATAATGTATTGTTTTCGTTAAAATTTTCGCATAGGCAATATGCGCTCTGAACATTTGTCATTAAAATAACTCCATAGAAACAGTCTCAAACGAACTATTAAAACGAGAAGTCGTGTCTGAAAGCTGCAATCGATTTTTTTTGAATTCGTTAAATGAAAGGAGAATATCGTGTTTTTACGGTGGTGCTCGAGCACTTGATGAGGTCCGCTTTATTCCTTTGAGCCTTCCACGCAGTCATCATCAACAGAAAAACCCCACACCCCTAATCCTAACCATTGCGTATCATATGTACACCAAAGTCAATTTCTGCGTATAAATAGAACGCCAAATAGAAACAGAAACTTGTGGTATTGATACGCACTTTCATAATTTACGGTATAAAGCTGCATAGATTTTTATTTTAAGACAATCATATGCTCTCGCGGGCCACATAAAATGATGTGGCGGGCCGAAATAGGCCCGGGGGCCTTGAGTTTGACACGTGCATTAAATTGATAAAAAGTGACAGTAAGGAGTTTTATAGTGTTACAAAACGTTTGTATTTCAAATAAATGTGGTTCTTTTAAAAGTTCTCTTCATTAAAGGGGTCATATGATGCTGCTAAAAAGAACATTATTTGGTGTATTTGGTGTAAAGCAATGTGTTTATGCCCGGAATAGGCCCGCGGGCCTTGAGTTTGACACATGTGGTGTAGAACCTGAAGCACTCTCTATGTGAATGCCTCACGAGCTGGATCTTGGGCAGGTGAGGACTCTGACTTGATGAAGCCTGCCGTGCATACAGTAGTTATTCTGGGAATAAGGAGAGGTGGATTTAATGTGTGTCAACATACTTGATGGACAGGGAGAAGTCCCCAGGCGCGCTCTCGCTCTCTCTAATGAGGAAGGCTCCGTCGTGCCTCTGTTTGTTTAGGATCTCCTCCGCTCTGGCCCTGGGGATTCTCCCGAAGAACCACCTGTGAACACACACCGACATAAACGTTACCATTATATAAGACATGATATTATATAAGTGATAATGAGGACAGAGATCAGATGATTTTCACTGATTTACATGGAAGTGTGGATGAATAGAAAGACAAAACATCTTTTGCAAAGCACTGGCGCTGAGAGTAGCAGCTTAGGAAAATGAGATGCCAGTTTTCTGTCTGATGGAAAGCCAAGAGAGCAATTAACACTGGCAAAGATAATGATTGCACAGACAATCAACAGAAGAAGAAAAAAAAAAAGCAGAGCAGAGAAAAATCAGCTCAGAAGAACAGCTACATTTAGAAGATCAGCAAAACACAGAAGTTCAGATGATCAGCACAGAATGCTTCATTACAGCATCTATGTGAACAAAAACATGCAAAACCGTGAAAAAAGAAAGCTGGTTACAAGCTAACCACCCAACAATATATGTGGCTACTGAATGAAATTGAAATTTGAAGTCGAACGTCACTAAGGCTGGCTGTGTTTGTGGATGTGTGCAGGGTGAGGTGAACTGGGTTAAGCAAACCTGACAACCGAAGGCCTTTATTTACCGGAGAGACGAGAAACAATTACTGTGTGCTATTATAAATGATAGCCAGTGTCACCACTGTGCTTACAGACCTTGGAGCAGATGCTCACATTTAATTGGATGTAAATAGTTTCATTTTTATTAAACAAGATTTAAATGTAAGAATAGTTTTTAAATGATTTACAGTTCTGCTTGTTTAATTATTGAGATATGTCGTAATTACAGCTTATTCAAAAAGTCAAAAAAAGAAAAAAAAGAAATAGAAATTATAGACTAAAATAAAAAACAAATATAAATTGGTGCATTTCATTTAAACAAGATTTAAATGTCAGAATAGTTTTTAAATGACTTAGTTTACAGTTCTGCTTGTTTCATTAATGAGATCCAATGTCATATTTACCATCACAAAATCTTGATCAAAAAAAAAAAGTGGATTAAAAATGATAAACTAAAACATACATAAAAACATAAATTGTTGAATTTTAATTACACACGATTTAAATGTAAAAAATAGTTTTACAAAAATTATTTACAGTTTTGCTTGTTTCATTAATGAGCTCCGATGTCATAATTATGGCTCATTCATAAAGTCAACCCCCCCATTAATTCCAGTGTATTAAAAATAATAAATAATAAACTAAAATATAAAAATGATATATTTTGCTGTAAATTGCTGTACTTTAATTAAACAAGATTTAAATAAGAATAATTTCTGCATTAATGTTTTACTGAAGAGATCCAGTGTCATAATTACTGCTCATTCAAAGTGGAATATAATATAATATAATAACCTGAAAAAAAAAAATACAATAACCTTAAAAAGTCACACTGAACAGACTATTATTCCAACCCTCATATTTTCATTCAAATCAAATTAAATATGTAATGGACATCTAGTTTAATCAAAGATAAAGCGAATTCTTTTACTCTATACTTGCTTGAAACAGTGCGTCATGTGAAATTATAATACAGTTCTGCTCCCAGAGGGTCTGTTACGCAAGGCCAGGAATAAAACCACAGACTGTCTCCGCTGTACCTGCCTAATCTCTCCTGTCCGCTTTGATGTGGACTGCACAAGCCACAGACACACACAAACACAAAGAGCATGTGACCAGGAAGTGGCATTAAAGCACTCGAGGGCAAATTCCACTCTCCGCATCCCGCTCGACAACAGCCTCTCTCTGCTCAAACACGTGGACGGCATTTACATCGCCTGTCCTGACAAGAGGCCCCTACCATAAACCTGGCCAGTCTTGTGTACCTGATGGTCAAAAGCCGCTCTGTTTTCTGGGATGCCAAAAAGTGAGTCCAAAAACGCTGACGACAATTAGTTCCAGTGACGCAAATGATCAATATTCAATTATCTGTTAAAGAGAGGAACTATTCATAACAAAGAGCCTCACAACACAGGAAAAACTAATATTATTAACGCTCTTTTATTTAAAACATTACTTATTACTGTAAATATCAAACTAAATTAAAACAATGGAATGCGGCCTTCAAATATTTCCATCTGCAAGTGATAATTCAATTAAAAGTAAAAGAAATAAATGAAGGTCGGCTAGTTTGGCTTGGGCCCACAAGAAACCACCCAGGACGACTTGATTTTTACCTTGACACACATTGATTTTAGGAAAAGGGACTTTGAATGGTGGATCATGTTCTCGAGCCTCATTGTGTGTCATTACATGGGTTTCAATTCTCTCTCAGGCAAATATTAGTCAATTATTCATTCATTCATTCATCCTTCCGGCTTTGCTACTGCACACAGGACAATAATGAAACTCACTCGCATGGAGACCAGTGAGGAACAAACCAAACCAAACCATCCACACGTACAAACACTTGGAGCTCAAACAAGCTGCCTGGTATCAAAAGGGCAACAAAGCGTTCCCACGAAAATCATCAAGAAGTCAACTGAGGCCATGTCCACATGTATTTTTATAGACTGAGTTTTTCCTTCTTCCGTTTTTAAAAAAATCTCCGTCCGCATGAAAACGCAAACGCATGCTGTGAAGCACTGTCAAGAGCATGCCAAACCAACAGGTGGCGATATAATCTCAACCGTAAAGCCATGTTGGCCAATCAGAAGCCTGAAAAAGTTTCCAGTAGGCGGAGATAACAGCGCAGGCTCCAACGTCACAAGCCAAAAACTCCAGGTTTCGCTGTCTACACAATAACACTGCAACCGGAGTTTTTGAAAATCTTCACCCTGGCAGGTGACTTTCAGTGACCTGGTGCTGCGTTTAAGTGTGGACGAACGGCTAAACTGCATTTTTCTATGCGGTTTGGCTGCGGTTTTGGACAGGGCCTGACAGAAAATAAAAGATTCTGCAAAATGCAGATTAGGGATTAGGAAAAGACCTGAGAATCTGTGATCTGAGACCAGAAGTAATTACTGAAGTGTTCAGATTAGAGCTCACACAACAGCCTCAAGGCTGACACAGTGTAAAGTACACTTGGTGTGCTGTGAAAGCTAATATATTATCAACCATATACAGTGGATACGGAAAGTATTCAGACCCCCTTAAATTTTTCACTCTGTTATATTGCAGCCATTTGCTAAAATCATTTAAGTTAATTTTTTTTCCTCATTAATGTACACACAGCACTCCATATTGACAGAAAAACACAGAATCGTTGACATTTTTGCAGATTTATTAAAAAAGAAAAACTGAAATATCACATGGTCCTAAGTATTCAGACCCTTTGCTCAGTATTTAGTAGAAGCAACCCTTTTGATCTAATACAGCCATGAGTCGTTTTGGGAAAGATGCAACAAGTTTTTCACACCTGGATTTGGGGATCCTCTGCCATTCCTCCTTGCAGATGCCGTTCAAAAGTTTGGGATCAGTAAGATTTTTAATGTTTTCTAAAGAAGTTTCTTATGCTCCTTAAGGCTGCATTTATTTGATCAAAAATACAGAAAAACTGTAATTTTGTGAAATATTATTGCAATTTAAAATAACAGTTTTCTGTTTTGATATACTTTAAAATATCATTTATTTATTTGACGCAGCGCTGAATTTTTATTAGTCATTACTCCAGTCATCAGTGTCACATGATCCTTCAGAAATTATTCTAATATGCTGATTTATCATCAATGTTGGAAACTGTTGCACTGCTTAATATTTTTGGGGCCTGTGATACTTTTTTTCAGAATTCTTTGATAAATAAAAAGTTTATTCAAAATAGACATTTTGTGTTACAATATACACTACTATTCAAAAGTTTGGGGTCAGTAAATTTAAACTTACATTTTTAAAGAAATTAATACTTTTATTCAGCAAGGATGTTAAATGGATCAAAAGTGATAGTAAAGACATATATTGTAAGAAAAGATTTCTATTTTGAATAAATGCTGTTTCTTTTTAACTGTTTATTCATCAAAGAATCAAAGAAAAAAGTATTACAGGTTCCAAAAAAATATTAAGCAGCACAACCGTTTCCAACATTGATAATAAATCAGTATATTAGAATGATTTCTTAAGGATCATGTGACACTGAAGACTGGAGTAATGATGCTGAAAATTCAGCGCTGCGTCAAAGAAATAAATTATATTTTACAGTATATTAAAATAGGAAATCAATTTTAGAAATTGCAATATTTCACAATATTACTTTTTTCTGTATTTTTGATCAAATAAATATAGCCTTGATGAGCATAAGAGACTCCATTAAAACATTAAAAATCTTACTGATCCCAAACTTTTGTGGACACACACACACACACGCACACACACCATTCAAAAGTTTGGACACTAAGATTTTTTTTTATTATTTAATTAATTATTTTAATTAATTCTTTTGTTTAGCAAATATGCATTAAATTGTTAAGTCACAATGAAGACAATTTTAATGGTTCAAAAGATTTCAATTTCAAATAAATGCTGTTCTTTAGAACTTTCTGTTCTTTAAAGAATCCTGAAAAAAGTAGAAATGTTTCCACAAAAATATTAAGCAGCACAACTGTTTTCAACATTGATAATAAATGTTTTTTGAGCAGCAAAACAGCACATCAGAATGATTTCTGAAGGATCATGTGACACTGAAGACTGGAGTAATGATGCTGAAAATTCAGCTTTGCATCACAAGAATAAATGACATTTTACAATATATTACAATAGAAACAGTTATTTGAAAATGTAATAATATTTCGCAATATTTCTGTTAGTTTATTGTATTGCAGCCTTGGTGAGCATAAGTGCCCCAAAACATTTAGACAATAGTGCAATACTTGTAAATACCTGCAACTGCTATAAAAAATATAAATAAAAAAATAAATAAAATTAGATATAAAAACTGTGGAATATCCATTTGTCAAGGCTGCTGGTGTATTTTGAAACTGACACTAGGGCAGAATGGCAGGGTTTGGAAACACTGATTCACTGGTCTGTGTGTTATTTTGAGATATTCTGATACATAAATATGAAGATGTACATTTTGAATGATGTAATAAACTAACAACATCTCTTCACTTTGGCTTTCATTTTGCTTCTGATGCCAATTTGAATTCTTGAGCAATACTTGAGACCCTCACTCCCTTGTTTTATAACAGCTGTACACAGCTCTGTTCAAAGATTTCCAAACATGATTACAGTAAAGCTCCTCATTAATACCGACAGACTCGTAAAACAGATGTCTGCAATGATGGGAAACACAGAGCAGAGGAGTTTCTCCCAGACTAGGGAAGTGAAGTCATGTCAGAGAGGGGTTAGATTGAGTTTATTCAATTCTCTGTAAGCCTGAAAGAGCTGTACACCAAGGAAATGACTCTGACGATTCAGCAAAGTCGTAAACAGAAAATTCAGAAGAAAAATGATTCTGAATAAAAACAATCGAGCAATATTTCTCAAGGTGGAAAAAGAGGAACTGCATCGTTTAGTTTGGTAATACTAGTGGCACAGAAATGACACACACTTTACCTTTAAAGCCGTGAATGATCTCATGGTGCTTTGAAAGAGGTGTAAACGGAAGTCAGGTTGTGGTGGCTAACGTATCTTAATATACTTACGGATGCGCCTTCATCTCGATGTAGTTTTTAGGAATGAAACCGTCTTTGCCGTTTAATTCTGCCTTATACCAGTTCTGATCGCACTCTTCATTTAATACCTGTGGAAAGAAGAGAAGACGATTCATATTGATTAAACATGACTCATTATCCTGCTGTAATTATACATTATTGCATTACACTATAATTTGCATACAGCATTATTCTGTTACACATAACAGCATCCTGCCGAGTTATCACAAGCACATGAGTTATTTTAGCCAAGACCGCTATCAAGAAAGCTAAACATCACAGCAGCATTGGAGAGTTCAAACATCTGTGTGAAAGTGTAATGCAAGAGTAATAGTGCTAAGGCCCAGCACTAACCACCAGCATTCTGGTCAGTTATCTTATTTGAGCATCACAACATATGTGAAGATGGAAAAAATAGTGTGTGGTGAGGTGTTTGAATTTGATTGGATGCTAAATGTGTATGTGGACTGAGGCTTTTTCAGTTTAGGCTTCAGACAACCACCAATCTGATTAAAGGTATGAAGTATTACATACTCAATTCCACAAAATGCATGAAAAACAGTTTCATCTTTGTCCAGTATTGCAGCTCTTAATTTTAGGGATGCACGATATTATCGGACCAATATCAGAATCGGCCAATAATGGCTTGAAATGTACATATCAGCATCGGCCCAATATGAAAAAAAATATGCCGATATCTCTTGCCGATAAGAGGAATACATTAACTCACATATGCTCAGGGTGTGCTAGCGATTAGATCATGTCAGCAGTGTGGCTCATTCTTGAAGCAAAGTTTTGCCTGAATGATGATTAGATTCACTGTTTTGGATCACTGCATTTAATTTGAGAATGCACGTACCGAATGACGCGTTTGGTGTGTGATAGACTAAACAGTAATGTGCAGTGGCAGCAGCGCCAGCCTCCTGGGGTCCTAATGCAGAACGTTAGGAGTTTTAGTTCTGTAGGGGGCGCTGTTGGCCTACTTCTAATAAAATGAAAGCAAAATACACAAATAATATTTAGACTGTGTTTCTGATTAAATAAAGCAGTAATTGATGCCATAAAATCATGAGTATGTTTGGATTTAAAGTTCAGAAGCTATAGCTTATATGAAATAAAAACACAAACATGTCACTTAAATTAAATAATTTTATATATATACTGATTTATTCATTAATGTGTAATATGTTATTTTTTTAAACAAATTATGAGCTCTAAAAGAGTTTCAGAATTTTTACAACTCTTGCTTTAGACCATTTACAAATGTTAAATCTTAAAATAAAATGTTAAGGTTACCACTGAATCTTTCTGGGAAAAAAAAAAATGCAGTGATTGAATATAGTTTATTTATAGTTATTTTCAAATCTTCAATGTTCTGTCATTATAAAATAACTTAATTGTTGTTTTTTAATTCTAACAAATAAGTTCTTGTTAAAAAATAGCCAAAAATAAAAATGATTTACTTATAATTTCTGCACAGCAGAGACTTGGAGTTGTTTCCAAACAAAAGGAAATATATCGGTATTGGCTATCGGCCAAAATTAGTTGAAAAATATCGGCATATCGGATATCGGCACAAATCCAATATCGTGCATCCCTACTTAATTTAAACAACAAAATGTGAAATTTCATTGTTTTTTAATGTCTATAAACAATGCTGTTGGAAAATATGAATTCACCAAGAGCAATGAGCAAGTCCTTTAAATGGAAAAATTCTCATAAAATAGTGCTCTTAAATCTCTGAAATCGAATACTTTTAACTGTAGATGTTAAGCTATCTGTAGATGAAAGCAAAAGCAAAAGCATGTAAAAATCTAAAAATAGGAAGAATAAATATCCAATATGGATAGACACTGAAAAAAATTAATAATAATAATAATAAATGCTAAACACGAACATTTATTGTTTTAGTTGTTTGTTTTAATTTTCTGCAAAAAAACAAACAAAAAAAAACAATAAAACCTCTAAATGTGAAAAATATTCTCAAAAAAAATAGTGCCCGTAAAGGGTTAAATCTTTGCTGTAATCAAACATTATCCCTTTAAGTTATCTGTAGATGAAAGAAAATATCTAAAAACAGAAATATTGGCTGATAGATATCTAATATGAAAACATACCGATTTAATAATTATTAATAGATTTACATAAAATTAAGTGATATTAAATCAGTATAAAATATTATAATCTTTACAACAGCCCATAATATTAGCTGATAATTGATAACATATATTGTGCATCCTTAAGCATCACATTATGTTGAGACTGTCACAACAGATCAGCTTTCAATTAAATTTGTTCCAAAAGGAAAGCATGGTGCCTGTATTCATATTCTCTGCATTGGCCAACATCCTTTTCAACAGCAGTCAAATGTGAGAGGGAAGGTGGGGACCAAATATCTGCCAGAGAACAGACTCAAAACTGCGGTTTGGAGGAAACGGAGCGTGCAACATCCTTCCGCTTAGGGCTGCACGATATTGGAAAAAACTCACATTGCGATATTTTATTTTTCTGCGATATATATTGCGATATGAAAAAAAAAAAAAAATCACCACATGACTTGAATAGTTTATTTGGAAAAAAAATGTTGATTGGGCTGATTTTGTAGACGAGTAAATCAGCATAGGAAATAAACAAGCATATTACAAGCATATTGCATAGATAAATATAACAAAACAAAGATACAAATGAAATAAGCAGTGCTTTATATTTTTCAGGTAAGTCTAA
>NW_015555727.1:25180-31957 GCF_001515605.1 Sinocyclocheilus anshuiensis
TGTTCACGTGCATCTGCGTGGCTCTCACCGTGTCTACACCGGACACGAGCGGCGCGGCGCAACAAAATACCATGAACCCATTATAATCAGTGATGCTGTGTGACTGTCTACACTGGCTGCGGCGCGGCGCGGCACGGCACGACACGACAAATCCCCGACAGTAAGCTGATGCCGCGTTCTCTTTATGACGTACTGACACAAAGTTCAAATGATGTGCAACGGTCGCTTGATCGCGTCTAGTGTAGACAGACTTTGGGGCCGTTCACATGTCGCGCATAAAAACGCGTGGGAAAACTCCAGTCGCGCCGCTTTCTCCTTCTTTCCAAAGCGCTCGGGAGCTTGCGCTTCCGTGGCATCTGTCGTTGCTAAGCGACCGTGACCTGCGCTCTCCACGACGACGCGGAAGTTTCAACAAAGGATAAATGGATTTCCAGCACTGAAAATCGCGTGCAGTAGCTCTGCCACTAAACGTATTTAAAATGGGTATCTCTGTACAGCAGTCGCGTCCGGTGTAGACACAGTGTCTGTGTGTGAGCAAAGAAAACAATCAGTATAAATATAACGATAGTAGCCTATACTAAACATCGCACATCCTGCGATGTGACTATCGCAGATGCACACATCGCGATATCAATGCTGAAACGATATATCGTGCAGCCCTACTTCTGCTGCAAAGATTGATGGGTAGACAACCAAAGGAAGAGGACAGAAAGAGAAAGTCTGACGACAAGGGATGGAGCATTGACCAAAAATGGGTTGGGAACCATTCAAACGTGAGAATATCCACTAAATGCCCAAACTGATGTCAATTTCCACTCTATATGGCAGCACACGATCACAGAAAACCCTGGCGGTGGTTTCCATATGTGGTTTTAGCATATGGTTAGCACCTTTGTGGTTCACTTTTACTTTGCAATTTTGCTTGTGAAGAATAGCCTATATTAGAAATATAGCCATCCAACTAGTCTAACAGTCCCAATGCAGGACAAATTATACCTGCTGCGAGTAGTTGAGAAATATGCCAGTCTTCATGCATGCAAACACTGCCGGGTCATTTTAAATCAAGTTGTAAAATAAAAGTCATTTTGGGCTAATGCAATCTCTGTCCAAGCATTTAAAACTTCATACTCCTTACAGTTTTTGCAAACAACGATTGTCTTTTTTTGACTTGCGCATTCAATTTGTCATGCTCATAACTGGAATTAAGTGGGTGCACAGGCAGAAGACAAGAATACAGGCGGTTTACAGGACGCTTTCGGTGCAGCAACAAAGCCACAAAGAGAAATACAGAGAGAATTGATTGTGCAGTCCTCTCCCTGGTGCATACTTAAAACATAATTGGGCGCTAACAGCTCTCAGCTAAACCCAAAAGACAACGATGAGATTGACACCATCCACTCAGCGGCTTCAATCTGGAGTGAAAGCTACAGATGCCTATCATTTATTTATTTAGAGAGAGAGCGCGATCTCGCTAACTGCCTGCATCAGGCTTGGATCTGATCAACCACACGTACAGCAAACATATTTCTCACGCGTGATGGTTTATCTGCACTAAAGGCCACATGGTAGAGTGACTTTCACAAAGCCGGTCAAAAAAAGTGATTTCACAGCCTATGATAATTATTTTAAAATGACATCAAACTTGGATTACATTCAAATAAATTAAGCTTTTCTGCATTTTAATTCTCAGTAGCCTACTCTAATGCATAAATAAATACTACATACACTGCTGATCAAATGTTTGGGATCAGTAAGATTTTTTATGTTTTTTAATGGAGTCTCTTATGCTCATCAAGGCTGTATTTATTTGATTAAAAATACAGAAAAAACAATAATATTGTGAAATATTATTGCAATTTCTAATATTGGTTTCATATTTTAATATACTTTAAAATGTAATTTATTCCCGTGATATTAAAGCTGAATTTTCAGCATCATTACTCCAGTCTTCAGTGTCACATGATCCTTCAGAAATCATTCTAATATACTGATTTATTATCAATGTTGAAATTGTTGTGCTGCTTAATATTTTTGGGAACCTGTGATACGTTTTTCTTTGATTCTTCGATGAATAAAAAAAGTGAAAAAGAACAGCATTTATTCATAGTCTTTACTATCACTTTTTATCCATTTAACACATCCTTGCTGAATGGAAGTATTAAATTCTTAAAAAAAGAAAAAAAATGTACTGACCCCAAACTTTTGAATAGTAGTGCATATGAAGAGTTTATTTGCAAAAACAGACAAGTCTGTTTTTTTTTAATTTTCAAAAATCATGTTTTTATTTATGTTTTTATTGTGTAAGTTAGCTGTATTTTTTTTTTGTTATTTTTACTTCATCAAAATAACCCAACTGCACTTTGATTGAGATTGACTGGAATGCACAATGAAAAAAAAACTGATATTTGAAAATTGTTAAAAACGGAGTTATCTATTTTTGCAAATGAACTCTTAATATTGTAACACAACATTTCTATTTTGAATAAACGCTGCTCTTTTTAGCTTTTTATTTATCAAAGAATCCTAAAAAAATTATCACAGGTCCCAAAAATATTAAGCAGCACAAATGTTTCCAACACCGATTATAAATCAGCATGTCTGAATGATTTTTGAAGGATCATGTAACACTTTAGACTGGAGTAAGGATGCTGAAAATTCAACTTTGCTTCACAGGAATAAATGATATTTTAAAATATATTAATATAGAAAACTGTTCTTTTAAATTGCAATAATATTTCACAAAATTACAGTTTTTTTCTGTATTTTTGATCAAATAGATGCAGCCTTGATGAGCATAAGAAACTTATTTTAAAAAACATTAAAAATCTTACTGATCTCAAATGGCAGTGTACATAAAGGACTGTGATTTCAGCCACCAAAAAAGGGTGAAAATCCAATCACAAGCCACAAATCTTTGACATTATTTTATTTTATTTTTTTAAATGGCATGCATATTAAATAATTTAGATTTAAAACTCCATCTAATAAATGAAAATGATATATTTACAGGAAAGACTCGTGAGGAAATGAGATGCGACATCAAACGTGTCTATTTTTACTCCAGTCTGAAAATAAGAACACTGAAATTCACAAGATCAAGAAAGACTGTGGAAAGTTCTAGGGCCTAATGGTTGGCTTGCAATATGTGATCCTGGAGCACAAAACCAGTCTTAAGTCGCTGGAGTATATTTGTAGCAATAGCCAAAAATACATTGTATGGGTCAAAATTATTGATTTTTCTTTTATGCCAAAAATCATTAGGATATTAAGTAAAGATCATGTTCCATAAAGATATTTTGTAAATTTCCTACTGTAAATATATCAAAACTTAATTTTTGATTAGTAATATGCATTGCTAAGAACTTAATTTGGACAACTTTAAAGGCAATTTTCTCAGTATTTAGATTTTTTTTTGCACCCTCAGATTCCACATTTTCAAATAGTTGTATCTCGGCCAAATATTGTCCTATCCTAACAAACCATACATAAATGGAAAGCTTATTTATTTAGCTTTCAGATGATGTATAAATCAAAATTTAAAAAAATTGTCCCTTATGACTGGTTTTGTGGTCCAGGGTCACATATTGCACAGCTTCATTTAATGTAATAACAGATTGTGTTCACACAGGTAAAATACATTGGTCTTACGCTTCTGGACCAGTTACAAATGGAACAAGATGGAAGATCATGAGCGAACAAGATCAAGCCAACAAGCTTCAGGGAAGTGGCCTCATTCTCTCGTCTGAGAGGGAAAGATCATAGAGAGGAAATGAAAGTAACCTAAAAAGTGCATCACAGGAACGACACAAGTGTTCTTGCAGAACTGCCATTATAAGCTTCAAGCAGCTTCAACATTTCTACATAAACGCATGGGATGTCTTTTGTTTGACATTGTGTCATCATAAAGGCGACTATCCTCAGACTGTGTTTGTTACAAAACCGCAATCAAGTCTGTTTTCAGAATACTTTCCAGCAACAATATTACAAATTAGACATTAAAAACAGATATTTACACATACCACATACAGATGGCAATTATTCACAGTCATTGTTATGATTATTATAGGCTACACAAACGTTTAGAATTTCACTGACAATACTGCAAATATCAGCAGCACACAATATTGCATACGGTGCGATTTTCTATGGGAAAGACAAAAGCAAGCAGCTTATCCCCCAAACAAGACATTTAACAAAACGCATGTGGTTTTCAAACAGCGATGCTGGGAGCTAATAATTATTTGCACTTCTCGCACAGAAACAACACTACGCCTACATTGCGACTGATCAAAATTAGATAGTGCCAGTTATAATCAGAGGAGATGTCAAGCGTCAGTCGAGCCACATCTTGATGCCTTCAGTTGATAAATACCACTTTTCTATTTCTGATGCACAGCTAATTTACTTTGTCTTGATTGCCAGCAATTATTTTATTAACAAATATGTGAACCGATTGACACGTCAGTGAATTTCATTCATTATAGATTTAATTAAGATCCATCCATCAAAACAGTCGGCTTGTGATGTTTTTGGTCTCTTGCTGTAAATCATCTTTTCTTCTTTTAGCATATTTACATAAATAAAACTGGTCTATTCTAGAAAATCACACACAGAGTTAGTTTTAAAGCAATGGATTTCACTGAAAAAGAAAGAAAATCAAAAGTAACTAAAACACATGGCTATCAGCTTATGAATTAAAATAAAAATAAAAAACAAAGATTT
Source organism: Sinocyclocheilus anshuiensis (assembly GCF_001515605.1). Lineage (NCBI taxonomy): Eukaryota > Metazoa > Chordata > Actinopteri > Cypriniformes > Cyprinidae > Sinocyclocheilus > Sinocyclocheilus anshuiensis. The sequence continues at coordinate 29,903 of NW_015555727.1, forward strand.
AAAATAAAATAATGTTTAAATATTAAAATATTTTTAAATTATGTATACTGGGGTAGCTATTTAAAGGCATGCTCCTATCTACATAAATCTCCAAAACTGTAGGTCAAGATTACTTTAAACTAACATAAAAAAAAAGACAAAAATGTTATTAGAAATTGTGCTTTCTTAGTCCAGAATTTTTTGCGGCTAGTCGAGATAATGAGCATGCAAGAGTAAACCAATGCGATTAAAGCAATAAGCCCCAAGAAGCCGTGGTTTACAGTGAATTTATAACAGCTAAGGGGCGTTGTTGTATAACAGCTAAAACCCCCTTAGCTGTTTAAATTAACTGTAAACCACGGCTTCACGGGGCTTATTGCTTTTATAAAACGGTTATTCCATATACGTAGTAAGGTTTCACAAAATAAAACAGAGCAAATAAAGTGTAATGATATTAATAAAAACAGTATTCTTCCACCAAACAATGTAGTTCCTCGGAAACGGTTGTGGTTGCAACAAAATGGTTGCCGAGCAACACACAAACGTAAACAAAGGTGTATGTTTGTAGAGTAATTTACAACAGCTTCGAACATGGCTCAGCCAATCAGAATCAAGGACCGGAACTATCCGTTTTATAATGGCTCTTTTAACTCCTCCCCTTATAATATCACTGATGGCAGATCTATAGCAGAGATACACTGGACAAACTTGTTTACTCACAATACCCAATTTTTCACGCAATACACACAGTTGAACATCTAATCAGAGAGAAAGCGATTTGCTTTGTTGGCAGTTTCATCAGTGGACACAAGTGCGTTCTTGTGATGGTCCGTTCGCTGTAGCCTACACGTTCTCTCTCACTTACAAACACAATCTCTATCCATTGTCAAGTCAGCAGCCCCAGCACTCACCCCCGCTTTTAATCAGTCTATGGCACAACAGTAATGGCGCTTTCGTTTTGTGTGGCAGAGATAATCTCATCCACAGCTGTCGTGGCCTTCTGCTCCAACCAATAGCCGCTGCTTCACAGTCTGAGATGAGAAGACACATCGGGATACCCACACAACGCACTGCAACCACCGCATCTTGAGCCAATACCACGGATGGAAATGACGCATTTGCGGTCAATTTGCCGTCATCAGATGAGGGTCAAGGCTAAAGTTTACATAGACTGATAGAGACAGGAGGGGTGGCAATGCAGTCCGGAGAGGATTGCGACGCATGAAGGCAGTAGATTATCTGAACGTGTGGATTAATCTGGTGTGCAGCCCATTCTCTGTTGTTGTTGATGGTGACAAAAAAAAACAAAAAACAATTAGTGCTGGGCAACGATTAATCGCGATTAATCATCCAAAATAAATTATTGCGTACATAATATATGTGAATGTACTGTGTATATTTATTATGTATATATAAATACACATGCATGTATATATCTAAGAAAAATGTTGTTTATATATTAAATATGTAATATAAATTATATGTATATATAAATATAGACATGTAAGTACATGTAAATATTTTCAAAACATATACTGTATGTGTGTGTATTTATATATACATAATAAATAAACACAGTACATACACATATATTATATAAACAAAAACTTTTATTTTGGATGCAATTAATCGCGATTAATTGTTGCCCAGCACTAAAAAAAATAGATTAAAAATCAATTAAGAAAAATGGCAACTTCTTATGAATGACCCATTGTACTAAAGATACAAAATAAAATATCAATGGATAGAAACAAATTAAAATGTGAGAACTTAAATTAAAATACAACCAAAAAATTTAATAAAACAATAAAAAAATAACAAAATAATAATACAAAGAATAAAACATATAAATAAAAAAAAATTAAATGAAAAAAAAAAAAATAAATAAATAAAACCCCCCAAAAAATTTGAAGTTAAATTCTGAAGTTGAATATTTAGGGTTAACCCTAAGTACAAGCAGTATTAAATTAAAATAATAGAACAAAAATAAAATAAATAAAATAAAATATAACCAAGAGTAAAATACATTAAATAAAAATAACATTAAATAATAATAAAAAAAAAAAAAAAAAAAAA
>NW_015555727.1:32044-34730 GCF_001515605.1 Sinocyclocheilus anshuiensis
CTAAAACTAAAAGTTGAATGCTGAAGTTAAATATTTAGGGTTAACCCTAAGTATAAGCAGCATTAAATTAAAAGAATAAAACAAAATTAAAATAAATAAAACAAAATATAACCAAAAGTAACAATAAACAAACATAAATTAATAAAATAAACTAACGTTAAATGCTGCAGTTAAATACTTAGTGTTAACCATAAGTATAAGCAGTACTAAATTCAAATATTAAAACAAAAATAAAATGAATAAAACTAAATATTAATATATACAATACATACAATACAAAATAATAAAATAAAATAAAGAACAAAAAAAAGAAAGCTAAAGTTGAATGCTGAAGTTTAACGCTTGAGGTTAACCATAAGTATGGGCAATAATATAAGTGATGCTTCCCGAAGCAAATGAAAAGTTTAATTTTAGAAAAGGGTGAAATGTGTGCAGGAAATGAGCTTTGAAATCATGCAAACTGTAAGCTTACATAATAAAGGCCAGTCATTCATATTATAACCCATGTGCTGTTATCAACACTGCCATCCAGGACTTCACAAAGGGTCAGGGCACGCTACACCACCATAGACGCTGATGTGTGCTACAACAAGGCTTCTTTTCATCCCAGACCCGCTTTCACAAAGACACCAGTGTGCACACTAGTGTCAGTCTCTGTTTATGACTGACTGGACGACAGTTGTACAGTCGGTCAAACACACACACAAAGACTCGACATGACATTTTAACATCACAGCCAGTGAAAGACTGCTGAGAAAGGGGAACGGATAAGAGACAGTCTCGATAAAATAAATAATTAATACAGAAACAATGGACACATGCAGCATCTCGCCATCTGTCTCAACCCAGTACCTCAGGCCCGACCCTGGGACGCAATGTGAGCACAACGACCCTCCAAAAAACAAACCACATCCAGCAGAGTATCTGAAATGGGACGGCCTTTTCTTAAAGGGGTGGATTCCCCAATACGACGGGACAACCATTGAAGGGACATGGACAAACTCTTCTTTTATTCAATAAAAATATCGTTTTTATTACCAAATGATCAATACACTCAAATCGAGTAATCTCTTATTTAACAAAATATTAATAGGATAATTTATTTTTTGACAATATTCTACTATCATTCAAATTTAATGAGCAGTGCATGCTGGGACATAGCAAAATAACACACATCCTCTTACACAAAACTAAAAAAAATGTCAGAAAATGTATCTAAATAGCCAAGTAATGCTTTTGTTATGAATATAAAAACTTAGCCTAATATAACACACCCTTTCATTTTTGTGTTACGTAATCATGGCAAATGAGTTATTTACAGGACACCAAAAGGCACCCTACAGTGATATTGACCCATACATCAACAAACCGCGAGAACCCTAATCTTAATCTATAAAGATCAAAAAGCAAGACATCTAGCACTTTTGATGGCAGCATTTTATTCAAAATGCTCATATTACTGCAGGCAGCAAGACAAATGGACAAAACCCATTAAATGAAGCTGGCATAATTATAAAGTTTGACCTCATTATGGAAGCAAAGAGTCCTTATTGTAGAATTACTCCCAAGAGTCCTTCTCCTGCAGAACATCGACTGACTCAGCACTCGATCAGACATGATGTCACTGCGCTTAATTAGCTCTACAGATGAGGAGGCCAAGGTCATGCCGCTGCCGCAAATTACAGCAATTACCAGGCTTTGATTACGGTTAAGTGGCATTGTTACACTTGGGTTTGCTTGCGATGCCGCTTGTGCTGACCCTGGAGAAAACATTCAAATGGAAACTCTGAATGGAGATGATGGTACAGCGTCTTGCCTTTAAAAACAGCATTTTGCATGTTCATTCACAACAGCGCTCGCCAATCAGTCAATCAGCAATAATAATTCTCATCCTGATTCGCAGCTCTCCCGCTGGGACTTGTGATTGCTGATTAAATACAGCTCGCTTGCACTTGTGCACCCAGAATCCATTTCATCATATTTCAGGGAATTAATGAAGTTTGTTAGAATTGCTTTCCTGAAAGTAAACGACTTTGATCAGATACTTTTTTCAGATTTTTATAAAGAAAATGCCCTAAAACAGCCCTACAAGTCTCTATGATAATGGCCCGTGGCCTTCCCCTAACTAAAGAGACTTTTCTAGGGATACACATTATATCGGTTATCGGCCAATATTTGTCAGGTATTTATCATTATTTAATGTTTAAATGCTTATTTTTTCTTGTTTTTATGATTAGATTACCTTTGCTGTCATCTAATGCCAAAAGTTTACCAAAATAATTTAATCTAATGTAATCTAATGTATTAATTTTTCATACCAAAATTGACTTATTCAAAATTATTTTAATTTTTAAAATGTTTAAAATTTTATTTAAATATATATATAGGCAATACAGTGATCTGTCATGACACATTAAATAGCCACAAAAATAAAAAGTATTTATCGTTTGAATTTCTTACAAAATGACAAAATTCGAAAGCTCAGTCTTTGTTTTATGCTCTGTCTTGTCTGTCAGTGTGTTATCAGTTTCCTCTTTGCTCCAGTATGTATTTTTCACTGCGTGAGAACATGATGTGTATTGTGAGAGCGGCATGGCTTGTCGGTAGGGCTGGACGATATGGACAAAATTAATATCACGATATATTTCTTAATTTCGGTCGATACGATATAATTCTAATATCGGTA
>NW_015555727.1:35704-36623 GCF_001515605.1 Sinocyclocheilus anshuiensis
ATGTATGGGAAACTGGTAATGTATATCGAAATATCGGAAATGTGTTTAAAAATCATATCACCGTTATTGAAAAAAATAATATCGCGATACATATTGATATTGAATTATTGTCCAGCCCTACTTGTCGGACATAGCAACCATAACGAAGGGGGGTGGGTCTTTGCCAAGGGTTTTTTTTTGTCCACTTGACCTTAAACATTCTCCAAAATATCATCTTTTGCCATATCATCTTGTTTGCACAAAAGAAAGTAAGTGAACAGGACACATGGCACATGTACGGACCGGTCATCTGAACTATACTTTAATCTATCCCGCTCAAACCAGAAGATTACATCAAACCTGTTTGGCTCCATAGGTTGACTAAGCCTTTCTGCTTGCCCATCCGTGAATTATAAATCACGGATTGTGCCGTTACATAAGCCAGCGTCCTCATGACACTGACACATGAGCAGAAATCTATGATCACAGTTACTGACAGGACAGTTTATGGACAAGTCTTGCTGATGAGTCTGCCTGATACAGAGGCAGTGAGAGAGGATGTTCCTAACAAGCCAAAGTGATGAAGACGTGATGGGCCGTGTTAATCGCTGCTTTAGGAGGCTGTTCTAATGAGCTTTGCGGACAGCACACACGGGATTGTGATCTTAGCCACCTTGTTGAGTACCTGCTACTTTAATCATTCCAAATTGGATTCTTCACGGGTCGCTGGTCCCTCTGTGGTTTTGACGTTTAATTATTTTTCTAAATGAGTTTGCTGCCTTGTTTAAATCATTGTTTCCATTCAAATAAAAGAAATCTGTATTTGGCAAAACATAGAATCTAAAATAAAATAGTTGAAACCTATTTTCTGTCTTTTATTACATTAATCTAGCATACAGAGTAGCAAGACTTTTTTTTCAATGGACTATATATATATATA
>NW_015555727.1:36637-40138 GCF_001515605.1 Sinocyclocheilus anshuiensis
TGAATATAAAAATATATATACAGTATATATATATATATATATATATATATATATATATATATATATATAAATTGTATTTTAATTTATAAATGTATGTTTTCTTTCATTTTTAATCACTTTAATTTATTTAATATTTATAAAATACTGGAGAAAATTTTTTTTTTGGAGAAAAAAAGTCAAGTTTAAAATAATTAAAGACCATAAATAAAATAGACTAAAAACAAAGAATGACACATTTAGGTAAAAAAATAAAAAATAAAAAGTTCAGCATTTTTTTGTTATTTCAAAAGGTCTGAGAAGTAAATGCCTACATAACTTGGCTGTAGTTTCTCGACACGGAGCCGATGAGTAGCTTAATGAGCCGTCTTTGAGTCACCTTAACTGCTACCCAGGGACGTCTCGCCATGATGACTCAGTCCCTAAAGACACCGGCGGTCGATTAACACTGCTGTGGCTGCTGGAAACGGCCCTGACGAGGGCAGCAACCTCATCCTTCATCTGTGACGCCACCTATAACTCACTCTCCATGTGTCGGCTTATAGCGTCATTTGAAACACGGTGACGTAATGTATCATTTCAGCAAACATTCATGTAGAATGCATGAGTGCGGCTTTTGCTAATGCAGAGCTCACAGACTGCATACAAGAGCTTTTTTATGCTTCACACAGAAAAGATTAAAGACAGAGCGAGGCTGTTGTTCTATTGAGGGCAACTATCAACTACTTAAACAGCAGAGACAGATTACGTCCGCTGTGAAACTGCTAAAGTAAGCATGCATAAACACTGGTCAACACACAGTAACACAATGTAAAGAGTGTAATATAAACATGCACACTAGCGCTCAACCAATATGGCTCTTTCAGTGGCTGATGACTATACAAGAGAAAGTGTGATGCTGAAATATGAATCATACAAATGAATGACAGCAAATGAAATGCACACACACAAAATAAACCCACAATCTCAACAAAACTAGGGTTGGGTACTGAAACCCGGTACCAATATGGCACCGGTACCTATGTAACCGGTATGTACCGGTGCCATGCCTGAGCGATCGATTGAAATATTTGTCCTCTGGTTCTCCGAAACGGACGTAAGAAGCATCATCACTGGCACCGCACATTAAAAAAAATTTCCGACTGAGAAAATGCACGTGAACTCAAGTCAGAAAGCTCTAATAATACAAATCCAACACATCTTTGTAGTAACGAGAGTGTCCATGTTGTTTTCACATTCCGACTTAAAAGCACAACTCGGGAAATGAGAGCATCCGAGGAGCGCGTGAATGCAGTAATTACACTTGCTCTGATGGCAGCAGGTAGCCTTCCGTTAACTAAGCTAAACATGCTTAAATTAAAATGCCTAAAGCTAAACCTCCCTTGTATTCACATTTCTAAACCTGTTGTCCAACAAAAGAGAACATTATAACCTTTTTACTCCACAACACCAGTCAAATGCTTCCTTTTGTGATCTGATGAGGCTTCTTGTCACAGAATGAGGCAGAAAATATGTTCCATATGCTACTTTAAAAAGAATACATCGATTAGCAATAGATTATAAATTAGGGTGACCATATACGTCCTCTTTTCCCCGGACATGCCCTCTTTTTGGATCTACAAAAATGCGTCTGGCCGGGATTTCTTAATTGCCCAAAATGTCTGGGATTCGGCTGTTTTCTTAATCCCACTCCCGCTGAATCTCTGACTCCGCAACATGATTCGCTCCCGCGATTTTCGGGTCCACTTCTTTAAACATTCTAATATTGTATATAATTTTGGCGCAATTAATCGCGATTAATCGTTTGACAGCACTAGACTAAACACATATCCATAAAAAATTATGACTTAAAAAATGTAATTAAAAAAGAAAAAGAAAAAAAGAGATGAATTTGATATGAACAGCGTGTTGTAGAATGTCCTAATCATCCCTCCCACACACACAAATTAAAATAAATCACAAGATATTTTCCATGACTAAATACATATCCACAATAAACTGACTTAAATGCAATTAAAGTGCCTCTATTATGGGTAATAAAAGCTTAATATTTTGGTTTTGGGAGTCCCCAACAACAGGTTGACATGCATGCAAGGTCAAAATATAACTTATAATATGCATTTATTTTTACCTTACTTTCTCAATGACTCCCAAATGATTTGCTCAACGATTCATTTTTCCAAACCCCTCCTTTTAGTGACGCTAATCTGCGGTGACTGGTCCGATTGGTCGATTTCATTTCCATTTCATCATGCCTGTAATGCCTGATAAAGCAGAGTTTGTGAGCGCATTGCTGCTTTGTGTACAGTGTTACCGGGGAAACCGCTATTTTTACCACTCCAAAAGCGGCACCTAGTGGCCATTTTCATTCAGACCAACGCGAAAATCGATTGATGGTCAAGTTTTCCGGGTCTGCGTGTGCAACAATTGGGCGGGCAATATGCTAATATTTCATGTTGACGTCAACATGAAACGGCTTGGAATTCGTTTCAATGATTCAGAGTCGACTCTTTCTTTTGAGAGACAATAACTTTATACACAGTGCACTTTCAGATTTAAAACTTTGCAGGATGTTTTCATTCACTTAGAGCTGTGTTACACACTGCATGAAAGGTCATTTTCAAAAATCCATAATAGGGGCACTTTAAAAAAATATTTAAAAAAAGTAATATTTGATATGAAAAGCATGCTGCAGAAAATCCTTTGATGGATGTGTGGGTGAATCTCATTAAAAGTTCAAAAGCGCCGGATTTAATTACAACAAGTGCACAATTCATCTGAGAACATAAACCAAAGTGCATTTTTAGAGAGCTCAGCTGAAGTGTGACGATCGAGACGAGTTCCTTCTCCTTTCTGCTGGCAGTGTGATTCAAACCCACAAGACCCTTGTGCTGAAAATTTCCATGCGAGTCCATTTTTGGTAAAATCTGAGAAATCATGATAACACCATGACATCTGATTATGACAGCCACTTGAAAACCTCATGCTGTTGATGATACTCGATCTATCATAGATTCAAGCGATCCAAAATGCTAATTATACAACCTATAGTTACACTAGCTGCTTAAGGGAAGGTCGGTCAAGGTTTGTGGGCACTAATAAACAGCCTACGCAAAAAATGGGAAGTCCAAAGAGCTGAACAATTTAAAGGGGTCATATGATGCGATTTCAAGTTTTCCTTTCTCTTTGGAGTGTTACAAGCTGTTCGTGAATAGATAAGATCCCTAAAGTTGCAAAGACTACCATGTCTTGGAGACGCTGTGTTTCATTGTGAATGCGAAACTACTTTGTTTGGTCTTCCAAATGAAGACACAACTAGAAATCAGTGGTTAAGTTGTATTTACAACACTGTTCCAGAACAGTTCAACCCAAATATTCAGATGTGTGCATCACATTTTATGGAGGACGAGGGCTGTTTCTTGGGAGAGTAGCCTACAATGCCAATGTTCTGACAAATAATGCTGACTCACAGCCTGCAAGTACGTTTTCATATTTAACGGATTT
>NW_015555727.1:40340-54844 GCF_001515605.1 Sinocyclocheilus anshuiensis
GCTTAACATTTCCGTCTCACGCTTGAGGTATTCAGCCAATCACAACACACTGGATAGCTGGCCTCGCTTTTCAGACCGATGAGCTTTGTAAAAATCTACGCGTTTCAGAAAAGCGGGGCATAGAGGAGAAACAATAATGTACAGTATGTGGAAAATAATGTGTTTTTTTTACCGTAAACCGCATAAACACATTTCATTACACCAAATACACAAAATATAAAAAATAATGTTCTTTTTTAGCAACGTCATATGACCCCTTTAAGATTGTTCAAGTGGAAACTAAACTAATGAGTGTTTTGCACAAGGAACATGTATGACAATAAATAAACTGAAATCAAAGCATCAGTATAGCCCGGCTCACACTGTGCGATTTTGGCCACGATTTTGGTCGTCTGAGACAAATTTTTAAAATCCTAAAAGATTCCTATAATCCTGGGCTAAAATCTGTAGTCTTTGATTGCTGGTTTGACATGTTCACCCGTTGCCTTTGCTATGATAAGCACCGGTTGCGCCGCTGTTTACATGTGGGTGTGTAGAGCTGCTTACACTATTCTTCTTAAATATGCCAGTATTGCCGCCATTCATATACTTTTAATTAGGGATGCACCGATACCACTTTTTCCAGTACTCGCCCGATACCGATACTTTTATTTTTGGTACTTGCCTGTCTGTTGTTGGTGTTTCTTTGTTTGCATATGGCGCTTAACACATGCTGTGTGGTATCGGTGTTTGGTATCGGGGCATTTTAACGAGTACGAGTACAGGAGACCAGTATCGGGCCCGATACCAGTATCGGTGCATCCCTACTTTTAATGATAGCCAACATTACAGCCCCGCGTGCAATGCAGCTCGCAGTCACTGTATGTGTATGGGTTGATAATGTAAAACTCCAGACAAATTTTCTTGTGCGAACCCGTTTTTAACGCGTCTTGACTGTCGTACAGTCTGACATTAATGACAACTGAGATCCCACAATGTGACATGATCATCATGTTCGTACAGTCTGACAAGTACAATCCTAAAGGACTTTTAAAAAAATCACAGTGTGAGCCCGGCTTATGGCGGTGGCAGTTTATTTAGCTTGTGCCACAACAACTGCTACCAAATATATTACAGCACAGCCAAATAGTGCATCTTTACATGTGCAGTCATAAGACATTCACAAAGGCAAGCTGTGCAACATTATGTCATCATTGCATCTCTGCTTCAGAGAGGAGAACCCCATGCAGTCATCATGATCAAAATTAAAAAGCCTCGAAATGTGGTCTGTAACCAGACCACTCTGACTCTGTGGCACAGAAGTAAAGACACCAAACATAAATGCCTGATGTAAAATGGTAAAACAAACGTGGAAGATTCCATGTGTTTGAAGAAGCAACAACAGTTTAACATCCACATGAGGCTTATTGACAAAGACAAGAACCGATAATGAGTTTCTCCAAAACTGACAGTCAGCTTTTAGGTTCATTTTCAGCTATGGGATAACAAAAATCGATTTGGAAAGCTGAAAGCTATTCTTTGAAAAATCTGCTGGTTTCATGCAGAAGAGACAAAGGCTTTACAATTTTCAGCTTTGAAGCGATTAATGCCAAAGGGGAAAAAAGGGGGAGTTTGAACTCTCTCAACAGCAAAGCTACATGAAACGACTGAATTACATATAAAACATGATGGCAGCCAAGAATCAAGAGTCAAGTTTGGCATTGTCATGTAAATTATGGTACGTCTTCACTATGACTCCTAATTAGAATAAACACAACATCTTTGCACTTCTTTGCAAGGAAATCAGCTAACTGGTTGCTTTCATTGTTGTTGTTAGTGAGAAAAATAAAAATAAAAAAAACTTTTAGATATCTATCTGCAAATGTGATTGACATCAGTTGTGATCATCTTTGGTATCTCCTTTGGAGACATCTTAAGTAAAACAGCTCCACGTGCAAAAGACCCGAACCAGAAGTGAAGTGACACGTTTTTCAGAATACGGAAGTCTGCTGCGCATAACCCTTATAATACGTCTTAAAAAGCTAATAGTACTTTGGTCAAAAACAGAAATTGTATGCATCCATGTTTCTAATGTATGGCTGACAGAAATGTAAAACTGCTATTGCTTTGTTTCTAGGGGTTGAACGACTTTTGATTTTTTTGTGTGATGTTTTTTATCTTTTATGTGATGAAAGTCGAGTCAAAGTCGACTAGTCACTGATGACGTCATTAATGAACAAATAAGTCTGGAGCTGTGATAAACAACTTGTGCACAGCTATGGCATGTGACACAGCGCTGCCCATATGGCTATTGCTCCTATAACAGCTAATTTTTAACAGTTCTTTTGTCTTTGATTTCTCACAGATTTCTGCTCGTTCTAAATCAGATACAGATAAAGTTGCACAGTAAAGATTACATTCATATGAATGCATTAGTGAGAGCGATTGCGTGTGTGAATTAATTCTACCTGGCAGCGTCTCTCTACTAGTAGTGAAGCTGTGGGATTTAGTTAAGAAATATATGCTTGAACTTTTCAGTTTCAAAGCTATTTTATTGAGAAATCACAGAACAGTGTTGATAATACATTTCCGCGCTGAATGATTCTGTGCGCGCGTGTGCGTGATGTAGGAGCTACTGTCTGTAATGTGTGTGCGTTACAATGCAGCAACGCATTAGATTAGAACAGCGATTAACTTACCTACCTGTACAATAAGCTAGGGCTGCCACTAATGACTATTTTTATTTCAATTAATCTATCGACTAATTTATCGATTAATCTAAATGATTAATTTCCCACAAAAAAAATCAACAATTTTAAAACAATTATAAACTAGGCTTGCCGCGATACCGGTGTTAAGCCGCAACGAGCTGACTGACAAGAAGAGTGAGGTGAGACAGACAAGACGATCGCCGATTATTTAGTTTCGAACGAAATGCAAAAGCGCCTGTTTGGCAATATTTTGTGATTTTGGAAATTTTTTTTAAACATTCTTTTCTTATTTAATTGGCTCCACATTATTTGCTGATTTTTACTTTATTTCAACTTTGTGTCATTTATTTTATTTGACATCAAGGTGTATGCCGTGCCTCCAAGCTTTCTTACTCGTTTTGCTAATAAACGTTCTACGTTTCTTATTTATTTGGTTATATATTATACATGTTTACTTAGCCTATTTCCAGTTTTGTATACCTATTTAAACTTTATGTAAGTTATTTGTTATTTTATATTAGGCATAGCCTGCCCTATAGCATGGTGTATTTGTATTTGTTTTGTTAATAAAAGTTCTATGTTTGATATATACGCTAAAGTGAGTTTGACATTGTATTTTGTTGTTGCATTCAAGCAATTGACGCCTAACTGCCGCTAATTCAAAAGTGAAAGTAAAATGCGCACGGCGCTTTTAAGCTATTTAAAAGTGAAGGAAAGCGAGGAAAAGAGGGAAAATTCAAACGAACTAAAAACGAACAATTGCTTTACGCCGAATTGCCGCTATTTCAAAGTGAAAGTAAAATGTGCACGCCCGCTTTTACAAGCTATTTAAAAGCGTAGGAAAGCAAGGAAAAGAGGGAACGCCTCCGCCCCCACGGTGATACCGGTATTGTCACACGTCGATTAACCAGTGGGAAAATTTCCTCTTTGTCACAACCCTATTATAAACCAAATGAAATCCAAAAGTAAAAAAGTAAAGTGAAACATAAAGTGCAAGAAGTAAGTGTCCATCTCATAGTCCAAATCACTGAAATCAAAGTTCAGTATTATAGTGTAAGAATGACAACATATCCACGTGTTCTAGGTAAAAAACACCTTTTAAAGGAGTATTTACCAGAAATATTATTTACCAGAATTTATTTAGGAGAAAAATGTAAATGTGCAGTATTTCTGAAAATAAATTTTTTAAATCTAAATTTTTTTTATTTTTTTTTATAAAATCAATTAATTGGAGATGATTTTGATTATTAAAATTTAATGGAGCCATTAAAATGGAATCCAGAAAATAATGGAAAACAGAATTTGATAAAGATAAAACTGTAAAACTCAAATAATTAGACAGGCTTTTTGATTAATAAAATAAAATTTAATTTAACCATTAAAACAGAGTATAGAAAAATGAAAATGGAAAAAAATTAATTTGGAAATAAAACAGATTTCATAGTGCCCTGTAATTATAATAAATTTTTTTGTGGTAATAAAAATAGATGTAAGTGAACAATAGCCTTTAAAATTACTTAAAATACATATAATAGCAATGCGGCAATAATAATTCAATCAAATAAAGTATCAAAAGCAAGAAATCATATGGTTTTATTGAACAAAATTGTTAAAATACGTAATGTATTATAAACAATAGAGCTAAATGTACATTACGCATTACAACAAAGGCCTGCAGGGGGCGCCAACGAACCACCAGGCATGAGAGCATGTTCTAGTACATCCCCAAAACAAAATCAAGACTCTGTAAAAGAGCATAATAGGACCCCTTTAAATGAATATGTGGACATCAAAACGTGTTAACTCAGAGTGAGGGTTTGAGCTTTTATTTTGAAACCGAGATGAGTTTGCGTGGATTTATAAATTATTTACCTTACAAATCTGATGAAATGGCGCACGTTGCGTTCCCAGATGAACGCTATAATAAACCCAAACTCACAACAACATGCAGAGATGGAGTTTGAGACGCTCCACACATGTAAATGGTAAATGATAATAATTCCAACTACTGTGAACGGAGCCGCTGTGTGACGCACGTACTTAACCTACACGCATGTAAATAATTAAAGCGCATATACTGTATTAGAACTGCATCGCATATAATTATTTAATTAAATCGTAGCGTTTGTGAATTCACAATTATGCTTAATTATGTGTTTCATACATTCTCGTCTGTGAAATGCGCCACTTCCGGTATTTCGCCGGTTAGTCGACGCGAGCAAAATTAAGTCGAGGATTTTTAAAAATCGAATAGTCTAATAAAATCGACCTGTTTGCGATCCTGTTGCGCCCTCTATAGGACCAGCGACTAGTCGACGTCAAGCTTAAAGCGTCATGGCAGAGCATTGAAGTCGACTAGTCGGTGCAACCCCTAACAGTTTCATAAATAACTTCTCTATTCCATACACACATTAAAAATAATTTAGAGCAACCATTGCCATAAATGTGGTTACACTTTGAAGTGCTTGTGTAAACAAATAACAACATAACATAATGACACGTGGAGGTGTGGCATCTAAAAACTGTATCCAATTGATTTTCATTCATTCATTCAGCAGACACTTTTATCCAAAGTGAAAAATATTTATGATATATAAATGTGCCCGGATACTTTTATCTGAATGAATGAGTAAATAAAAGTTATTTTTATTATTATTTAAAATAATGTAAAAATGTAATGTATACATTTTTTTAAAATGATTTATTTATTTTATTTGACAAAAGCATTCTTTAACTGCTTGTGTTCTTACATTTAAATTTATTTCATTTTAAATAATCACAGTATCCATAATGCTGCTGCATGATACATCATAAATATTTAATTAACTTAAACTTTAAATCAAAATATTCCTTAGTCAATTAACTATAAATAAATGCATAAAAAAAAGGTTTCTCATAAGTAGGAGACACTTGTTGCAAACTGCATTTCATTATGAGTGCTTACCATGCTGTGTGACAGCAAAATGCATCAAAACCAGTTTACTATGGTTTCTGAAAACCTCACCTACCCTGACTGAGACAACATCACACCTTTAGTTCCCACGCTCAAAACTTTTTCCCCAAACACTTTATTCACTCTTCGTCAGTTCCCTTTCAAGCATTCATCATTTAGAAGTTTGTGGAGGAAAACAACCTAAACCATCTAAAATATATGACTAGACTGAACATTAAAATAAAGTGCGCATTGCCTTTGTGATGGCTGCTAAAACAGACTTGACTAATTTTGTCTTTTGCCATTAAAAATTCAACATATTCGTGCCTGTAATGAACGAACAGCTCTTTTCAAATTTACGGCACACGGACAGACGGCCACATTAAACCTTCCGTGACGGTCTTATACACGAACACATTAACATTTCATCCTTTCCTGTCCTCAACCTCAGTGTTATTTTAAACATTAGGACTTTCTGAGAACTGGCTTCGAGTTTTCAGTCTCAATCCAAAGCCACTCAACTACTTAATATCCATATATTTTGCTTCTGCTCTTCGCAATAGGTAATGAATAGTTTAAAAGCAAGCTTGGCTTTCAGCGAAAATGATTGAGAACTTCCATTAAATCCGAAGGAGGCGACTTTCCATTTCCCTTTATTATATTTTAAGAGACAGTCTAAGGGGAAGTGAGGAAAATCCGACCGTGTTCCAGATACTAGTAATCGTACATGACAGTTTCCACTAAGTGACGAGTTCTTTCTAAGAAGCTCATCAGTAATAAGCGAACTTCAGTTTTAGTATTTAAGTGAAGAACCTGACGGTCACGTGGCGTGTTTGAGTTACTTCAGGGGGATTTCTTAGAAACGTGCAAGTGTAGCGTGAAACTGGGCTATGTTTGCAGAGCAGTTCAGTCTCATGATCACATTCTAACTAAACCAGAATAATGACGTATCCCAGCTCACACAGCAACCCAAAAATAAAAGGCTATGGTTAATTTGGGCCGAGAGGAATGTCAACATCACCTGGTGTATGATGGTGTAGTTCAACATTTATTTAAAAAGTGTAGATCTACCCAGTGCAGGAAAAAAAAAACTGGTATTCTTTGTTGAATTAGGTTTTTTAATTGTGCCTAACTGATAAAATGCATTATCTAATTTTCCAGAAAAGCTTAGTGTCATGAAATCCTTCCAACAAACAGCAGCCAGTCCTGACTCAACTAAAATGTAATGCAACAAGATGCTTCCAACTGGTCCCCCATGCATCTCATCCTGCTCTGCTCAAATACTGTAGAGGAAAAGACACTTAAATTAGAGCAGGTCACAAGGCCAAAGCCTCGCCATCAGTTTGAAGAGCACCTCTATTGATCACAGAAAAATCAAGGTAAAACCATTGAGCTGTTGCTGTCGTTGAGCAAGCAATCGGCCAAAGAGTTTACACAAGCCTATCCTCATAAATAACCTGACTGTGGCTTCTAACCCCAAGTGCACCGTAGAAATCAATGTCTTTTATCAACAATGACAAAACTGATTGCAAATCTAAAATCTGACTAGATAATTAGTAGTAAATCATCTATTCTAAACAATAAAAAGTAATGTTTATACATTTTAAAATATTGATTGACAGTTTTTGACACACTATTGTCAGCATTTTAAATTAAATCTTGACTAAAACAAAAGATTTACAATTCAAAAATCCATGTTTCAAATTGATGCATATGCATCGTCAGAATTTTTTATTGATGCATCGAAATAACAAGTGAATTGTTACAAGCCAATAATTTATTATAATTACTATTATTGTTATTAATGTGTATTATTATTATTATTGGTCACACTTTAATTTGAGGACCAATTCTCACTAGGGATGCACCGATACCGATACCGGTATCGGTATCGGGCCCGATACTGGCCTCCTGTACTCGTTAAAATGCCCCGATACCAAACACCGATACCACACAGCATGTGATAAGCGCCATATTCAAACAAAGAAACACTGACAACAGACAGCAGAAAGGAGTTATGGATGTCTACTACGAAGTATATGTATGCAATGAATATAATGTTAAACATTCAGTATTAACGCCTGTATAGCTGATGTGTGCGAGCGGATAAACAAAGCGCGCTGAGTGGATTGAGCGCGCGGCGGTGCGTACTGGAAAAAGTGGTATCGGTGCATCCCTAATTCTCACTATTAACTATGACTTTTGCCTCAATAAACGTATAATTTGCTGATTATTAATGGTTCAGTTTAGGTATGGGGAAGGATTAAGGGAGCTAAAATATGGTCATGCAGAATAAGGCATTAATATGTGCTTTATAAGTACTAATAAACAGCCAAAATGCTAGTAATATGCATGCCAATAAGCAACTAGTTAATAGTGAGAATTGGCCCCTCAACTAAAAGTGTTACCTTATTATTATATACAATTTTTCCAAATATGTTGCGTTTTTTTTATCACCTGAAATCAGCTTTGACTTGTATTCCAAAGCGACTGATATAATGCAATAACTGTCAAGCATTCAAAACATGTGAACGTTTTTTTTTTGCACATTTGCCACACGCCAGAAATTTCAGTATCGCTTTAAATAATTTGCTTAGGCTTGACGTTTTTAGAAAAGTTGCTTATAATGAATGCTCACACATTTTTAATTCCTGTTCTGAATACGATTACATTTAAATGATTTGATGAAGTGAGAGGAACAAAAATACTTCTTTATAATGTCTGGTTTTATTTCAGTATTTTACATTATTTCTGAATGCAATAATACAATGTAACTTATACACAGTGTTTTTGTTTCTCTTTTGTTTAATTAAGCTGTAACAAACACCTTTGCAATGCTTTCTACTTCATTACAAAGAGTTCAAAGAGCCAAAAAAGGAAATCAAATTCAAATCAAATATCAAAACGTGTTTCACTTCATATTTGTGCCACCTGCAGCACGACCTGCTCTCTACAGGAATGATGTGTTCAGGATGCTGCTGGGTTGAAGAGGTAACAGCCCCCACCTCCAGATCTAGGACACAGCAGAAAACTCCAGAACAGGTGGAAGAAACCACAAGCCTGCTGCCATTTCCCTCCGAGATGCTGATGATGAGCTTCAGGACGCCAAAAGCAGCCTGAAGCCCCGTTCAGACTAAAAAAAAAAAAATCACTGGAGGTTGCTAGCAGATGTTCCTGCATTAACCAAAGGTATCATATTTTAGCACTTTTATTTCATGCGTGGAGCAGGTCCGAGCTGCTGTGATTGAGTGGAGGCGGGGCTCTAATTTGCATATTCATACAAATGAGGTAAGGGTGTGGAGTTATATTCAAGCCAAAAACTTTGAAATATGCCAGTTTGATTATCAAAGATAAATCTTGAGGGATAAAATTGGTGACCGCAAAGGGACTTTAAATATAAAGTTTCTAAAAGAAGGTGCCATAGAAGAACCTTTGAGTGATCCGTTCTTAAAAGAACCATTTTTGCTCTTTATTGTGAAGAACGTTTTAAAGGGGTCCTATTATGCTTTTTCACTTTTTTAATTGTAGTCAGTGTGTAGTGTGTATGTTTGGGCATAAAAAAGATCTAGAAAGTTACAAATCTCAAAGTCCACTCCAAAGGGAGATATTCTCATAGAAAATAATGTATTTTAATTTTAAAGATGTGGTGCGACACGACGCTGTGCTTCTCGTCCGGTGCGCGACTGCCTGAAACGCTGTTTTTCGCTTTTTTTCACCTCCGTGTCCAAACGTCTTTGTTTGGGCTTCCGAAAGCGGATGATGTCAGGAAACAGTGGTTGCAATTTATTTTTTAACTCTGTTCCTGAGCATTATAACCCCGATTTGCTATTGTGTGCTGCGCATTTTACTGAGGACAGCTTCCACATCACGAGGGAGTACAGTGCCGGATTCGCCCAAAAGTTTTTGTTGAAAGACGGAGCAAGGGGCGTGGAAGTAATGAAACACTGTCTAAGCTGTTCGCCAATCACAACACACTGGGACAGCTAACCAATCACAACACATTTTGTTTTTCGGAAGGCGGACCTTCATCAAAGCCGGAACTAATCGAGCCGTTTGTGCCAGGATGGGGAGAAAGGTATTTTAATAATGTAAATTATGTGAAAAATAATGCGTTTTTCGAACCACCAAGCATGAGAGCATGTTCTAGTACACCCCCAAAACAAAATCAAGACTTGCATAATAGGACACCTTTAATAATCTAAAGCACTTTTTTTCCACTATAACACACCTTTTGTGCAATGGAAAGGTTCCAAGGATATTAAAGTTTCTTAATGGAACCACAGATGCCAATAAAGAACCTATCCTTAACCGTTTCCCCGCCATTAACAGAACTTTCTTTCATTTATGAGACAATGCTTTCCCGCAATTCAGACATATTCTGCACCAATAATGCGTTTTTCTTGCATTTTTAATTAAACTTGCCCACATTCAAGTGTTGATAAAAAAGAATGCATGTAGCTAGAATAAAACTTTTGTTTGTTTGTTTGTTTAAAAGCAGAGGCTCTGTTCTTTCTTTTGATATATTGCATGTTCAGATATTTATACACCACGAAAATTGTGTAAAAGATCAAAAATGCTGGCTGTAACTGGCAAATTTTTTAAAACTCTGGCGGGGAAAGAGTTATCTGCACTAGTATTGTATGGAATAATGTACTAAAAAAATAAAAAATACCATAGTATAACATCATAATTTTCAGTAGCTGATCCATGTATTATAACAGTCGCATTTCATAAATGTTAAACAAGTGCAAATATATAAAATAACATGATGAGAAGACCTTCAGATGAAAGCAGCTGTGTGTCAATAAGACCTCAAAACGCACAG
This sequence comes from Sinocyclocheilus anshuiensis, assembly GCF_001515605.1. Taxonomy (NCBI): domain Eukaryota; kingdom Metazoa; phylum Chordata; class Actinopteri; order Cypriniformes; family Cyprinidae; genus Sinocyclocheilus; species Sinocyclocheilus anshuiensis. Next base: position 50,788 of record NW_015555727.1, read on the forward strand.
GACGTTACTGAATCCATTGACAATCATAGTTGCACTTCATCAGTTGCGCAAGACTGTTGTTGCATATTTCTTGCCCGAGGTATCGATTTAATGCCACAAGCTGGAATTGTACAGAAGCCAAATTTTTTGCATCCAACCCTAATTTGAACTATTTAGGAGCCGCCACGTCGCATTGCTACTCATGTGCATTGCGTTGAACTCTGCTCAACTTTGTCAAGGTTGAAAAGCAATGACTTCTGGTTATTTTGTCAGTGCAAATCGAGGTCATTTTTTAAGATGAGTGTGTGTGCTTCTACACCCACTTACACTCTGACTTCATAGCAAAGCAGACAAGAACAGATGAACTGAGAGGGAAGCCTAGACTCTAATAGCCGACATGCTAAATTCAGCTTGACTAGAGGCCGAGGGCAATGGAGCATGGGCCTCTTAAATCATGTCTGTCTCTACCGACTCATCTCAAGGAAAACATCAGAGCGTGTGTCACAGTCTGGGAGGCGAGAGAGAGAGAGACGGATGAAGCAGTTAAGCAAAAGACAACACGTGAAAGCAAATGCAGGCTATTGATGTCAATGTAAATTGCGTCAGTCTATTACGGCATCAGCAAACTGTACTTTATTATAATTTCCGTGATTATTTTACCTCACTTCCACACCTAGAGGCAAATGTACCCGACAGATAAAACAGACAATGTCAAGAGCAAATGACAGACATTATTAGCGCACTGTTCATAAAGCATGCGGCAGCTTTGTGAGGTCGTCAGAGGTTAAACGCAGGGGATGCCGAATGGCAGCTGCTGAAACGTTTCTTTATTCACCAGGGAGAAACTGAAACTATGTGGAGGAATGAAATGAAACCTAAAGAAATGTGGCTGGCAGGTTAACAGCCAGCATCTGCAAGCACTCATTAGTAAACCTGCGACTGACTTTTGACCTGACCCGTTTAAAATCCTCTGATCTTGTTTTTTTTGGCAGCAGTTTAACCCTTGAATAGAGAACAGGCGATAGTGTTAACAACAGACACCGATTACGAACAATAAATGCAGAACCAGTTTTTAATAATTGTTTAATTTCTGCTTTTAGGCCCAATAGGAAAATTAATTAGAAAGTCATTAGATGACAACAGCAAAGCATGCATTAGGAATAAACTGATAATATTTTAAAATATATTCTGCCATCGTATTATATACAAGTAATGTTGGGCTATGTCAAATTGTTTAAACGGGTGCAATGTAAAAATTTGAGTAATTCATGCAAACAATACGATAAACCAGTATTAAATTATAATTGAATCAGTGGCATTGAATCAGTATTAAATTATCAAGTAGAAAAGTGTGAATTATTTTAAATTGTATTTAAAATAAGATATGTCTCAGCCATATCCCACCTTAAATGTTTATTCTGACAATCAAAAATTTGAAAACTAAATGTTTACAAACTTAACAACATTTGAGTGTTTCCCCTAGGTTTAAGGCTTTGGGGGGGTTCTGTTTTTTTCCGTTTAAATTTTTCTGGACTCCTTTTTAATGGTTAAATTAAATTTGTATTAATCAAAAACATGTCTAATTAATTAAAATCATGAAACGTAAACAATTTAACATCAGTGTATCAAAAGTTTAACAAAAATTACATGTTTAGGGCCCTATGAAATGTTTTATTTTTTCCAAACTTATGTTTTATTGTTACTACATTTACATTTACATTTAGTCATTTAGCAGACGCTTTTATCCAAAGCGACTTACAATTGGGGGATACATAAAGCGATTCTTCTTAAGAGGCAAACAGACACAGGAAGTGGTTGTAATACCAAGTTCTTAGACATTGTTCAAATAAGTACAAGCTAGAAAGAGAAGGAATAAATAAAGAGAGAGGTTTTTTTTAATTTTTTTTTTATTTATTTTTTTTTATGATGAAGTCAAGTAGCTTCGAAAGAGATGGGTTTTCAGCTGTCGCTTGAAAATTGTCAGGGATTCAACACAGAGCCGTAGTTCATTGACAAGCTACACAAAATCGCAGGCGATTCATTGCCGATCTTGAACGCGATTTTGTGTAGCTTGTCAATGAAGCACAGCCCTAATATGAGGATAGTTTTACTCAAATGAAACGGTAAAATGCTAATGAAGTGACTCTCAGAGCAGTTCTGGAGATGTTGTTCATGTATTTATGTCCTCATTAGTGAGACGGCAGATGTTAATATCACCGGAAGCGTCACGCGCGCTTCAGTACGAGTGGTAAACAAAACCGCGAGTCTGCGCCATTCATTAACACAGAGACACGCAGAATTCATATTTAAATAGTCGTTTTGCGGCTTAATATTCACAAATACTACTGGGAGTGGGAGTGTGCTCACTTGTGTGTGCCCATCGGGGCGGAACTCCGCTGTGCGCGATGCAGAGCGCGACCATGTAACGTAGAGACAGAAATGACATGCCGTCTGTAAATAAGATAAATAACATATAATGCTATTTAGTTTGTTTAATAAAAGAACAAGGTATAGACCTGTTCTATAGGAAAGATAACTTTAAATGACTTCTGTTGTGAATTTGTGATCTGGTGCTATAGAGAAAACAAAATTAAATAAAATTAACTTGACCTTCAAGGGGGGTGCCTTTGAAGGGGCGGGCCGCCCCCCTAATATAATGGCAGGGGAAACACTGACATTTATATTTATATATAAATATAAATGTAATGTTAAGTTTGTAAACATTTAGTTTTCAAATAAATCAGTATATATATACATGAAACTCTTTTGGCTATTGCATCAGAACAGAAACCAAGACAAGATGACTGGAGCATGTTCACCACTGAAACAATGAGGGTACGGTGATAAGGGTCAGTCTAGCTCTTCAGACCAACAGATAACCTGCGGGTTTTCTACATCACCACCTTTTCCAGATATGCTCATGTTATACTAGATGTTATATTTTTAACATGAGAGGCTGATAAGTTCAAAGATAAAGGTTTCGAGAAGTTCTTTTAAAAAAAAGACGTAAACTGCACATGTGGCATCAACAGAGACTGTAGTTGGAGCCACTTTGCTTAAACACAGACATCACCACACAAAAGACCACATATAGCAGATGTACTAAAAACCCACTCAGAAGACCTTAGCAACTGCAAAGCATCACCTTGACAACCACCAAGAACCCTGCTGCATTGTGGCGGTGACTTCTGCATGGGAAAACACTCTCAAAATGTAAATCTAGTTTCAAACATAATGCTGACGGAGGATATTAAAGATAGCCTTTAGCACCTTTGCTGACTTATGGTCCATTTTTTGCACGCTTTGAAGAATCACTTCCTCATAAAATCAGAGGCACAAATAGAAAAAGAACATTTTAACACCAACTCTACAGAACTACATAGAACGTACAGCGCTAAACATCTTGACAAGAACATGTGTAAACAGGCTCCTCTTTGTGCTTTTACATTAGACTGCAAAAAAAGCAGAAGAAATTGTGGGAAGAGGCTGGATTTGGAGTCAGCAAGTGCCTTAAAGGGGTCATATGATGCGATTTCAAGTTTTCCTTTCTCTTTGGAGTGTTACAAGCTGTCCGTGAATAGATAAGATCCCTAAAGTTGCAAAGACTAAAATCTCAAACCCAAAGAGATATTCTTTATAAAAGTTAAGACTCGTCCACATCCTCCTAAAACGCCTTGTTTAAACACGCCCCCACATGTCTACATCACTTTTCGGATTTCGGCGGATCCGCGCCAAAACAATCGGTCCAAGATCGCCTGAACGAGGTGGTCTCGGCTCGATTGAAAACGAACTCTGGAGCGGTTCGGTTGTAGTGAGAAAGCAATCCGATCTAACGGACCAACGAACCAGGCTATATCACAATGTATAATGGGTAATTACCTAAGTTCCGTGAAAAGCATTAGATTTGTTGTTTTGATAATACTTCTAAACGAACCTGTGAATGTCTGTGGGTGAGCACGTCTTCGCCATTCAAAATCAAAGCGCACTTTTTCATTTTATAATGCCATCTTATTGCTCTTCTTCCTAGTAGGTGCATTTTAAAAATGTTTTCCCGATGAATCCTGGACTCCTGCTCAAA
>NW_015555727.1:55243-55876 GCF_001515605.1 Sinocyclocheilus anshuiensis
TCAAAATGAACCTGTGAATGTCTGTGGGTGAGCACGTCTTTGCCATTCAAAAATCAAAGCGCACTTTATTTTATAATACCGTCTTATTGCTCTTCTTTGTAGGTGCATTTTAAAAATGTTTCCCAATCAATCCTGGACTCCTGCTCAAAATAATAAATTATTATAACGACAGCTACAAAAAAACAAAAACAATAAGCCCACAAAGCTGTTATCATTCTGACGGATGACAGCCGTGACAGCGCAGTGGAATCCCAGAAAATAAACCATGGAACTTTGACCAATGAGAGAACAGTTTACTCGCGCGCGACTTGTATTAACAAATTTGGCCCGTTTAGAAACTTTGCTGTGTGAAAGTGAACCGCACCAAGAATAAAAAGCAACATTGTAATCATTTTAATCCGTTTCGGAACAAAGCAATCGATCTACAGGTGTGAAAGCACCCTATAAATCATTATAATCCGTAATTATGTCCCCACTGGATGCAACAAATGCCCCATTTGTAATGGGTTTTATTGTTTTTGTCCCGTCGCGCCGGAACACGGCATCACAGTATGGTAAGTAGGGTTGGGTACCGAAACCCGGTACCAATATGGCACCGGTACCTATGTAACCGGTATGTACTAGAACCGAATC
>NW_015555727.1:56575-60305 GCF_001515605.1 Sinocyclocheilus anshuiensis
AACTGAGGTCTAGGGGCTATTTAACTACCTTATAAGTTTCAAAACAGTAACAGTCCACAGTAAAATGCACACAGCCTGCATAAAGTAGTGATTTTTCACAAACCATTGTGACTTCCGTAAACAGTTGACGTCAGAACTACCACGAAACCAGATCGGCCGACCTGTAACGTTACACTCTCACTCAAAGGATGGACGATCTGACAGGATTGTTACTATGAGGTGGATCACATCTAACGTATTTCAATTTCAGCAGGCTACTATTTTTACAGCTACATTATTGTTCCAGCCACAATTAATCACAACAATGTATATACAATTACAAATGATTATATAAAAGTCGTCAGTTTATTGTTTTACACACATGCACACAGACATTATTTCTTACACGACATAGTCGTAAGATGCAAGAAACATAGACATATGGCAATAAATCTGTAGACGCGCCCATAACAACAGAAGACAATACTTTATTGAACCTGTTCTGATAAGAAGTGTGCGCTGCAAACGCGAGCATTTTTGACGATCGTTTCTGTCCAGTCTGCTCGTTTTATCGCATTTAACCACAGCTGTCGTTGGTTTTTTGTCTGGCAGTGGCAGCAGATATGCAATCAAATGTCTAATTTGAGGCTGTATTACGTCGATTCTGGCACCCAACATCACAACAAGATGATATTTTAAGATCCTTATGTAGCCGAATCTGCGCTGGTTTGAATGGGCTGCCTACAGCTAGCGCTCAACATCACAACAAGATGATATTTTAAGCTCCTTATGTAGCCGAATCTGCGCTGTTTGAATGGGCCGCCTCCAGTTTCCCCTTTGTTTTGCTGCCTCCAGCTAGCCCTGTGACATCGGCTGACCCTAGTTATCTGTGGTTGGCCTGGCCGTGTGTCACTCAGAAAACAACAGGCCAATCAGAAGAGAGGCTCATGAATATTAATTAGACAGGCCAAAATCAACCTGTTCTCAGCAGAGCTCCTGAGAGAGGAGCTGTAAAAATATATTGAGGTGGTTTTTGGTACTTATACCGCAAATATATATTCTTAAGGACATCAAAACCTAAAATAAAACTCCAGAAAGGTGTAAAATATGTGACCTTTAAACCACAAACACATTTCATTACACCAAATACACAAAATAATGTTCTTTTTTAACAACGTCATATGACCCCTTTAAACCTATGATGTTTGTAATGGTAAAGTTATGTAACTTACTTGATGTTTACTGCACAATGTTCCAACAAACACCAAACTGCAATGGTTGTTGGGTCAGTGTGAACTAGCCCAGAAACACACCAATAAAACATCAATAAAAATGTCAGTGAGATCCAGTACATTCAAAAACACATGGCCGACATCATATTTCTTGCCGCTTCTGTGTTTTTAAAGATAAAGTTGTGTCATTGTGGCTGATGATCAGCAAAATTGAAGACAGTTTATGTTCACGTGCACAAAAGCATGCTATCTTCCTGATGCATTTCAAAACACAACAACAAGTGAAATTTAAGGAATAAATCACCCAAATGTTTATTCACCCTCATGTCATTCCAAACTCTGTTTTTAGGGTTTCTGAGGGTCTTAAAGTCTGAATTCGACCTTTCACAAATGAAGATCTAAGAAGGTCTTAAATCAGAGCAGAACGTCTTATTCATAAATTCACAGTCACAGCACTACTTCTCAGTATTCTTATTTGTTTTCTAATACAAATATCTAAACTTCCTTAAATCAAGATACATTTACTTGAGATGAAAATTAAAGATATCAAGTCTTTTCTAAAACATTGAACAAAATGAAGCGAATTCATGCTTAAAGCAACAACAAATATCTGTCAATGGGGAATAAAATCTTGTTTTCCTTTTGAATTAAAATTTTTGAGTTTCCTGAGCCTATTGGCAGACATTTGTTCTTGTCTTTATCATAAAATCATAAGCAAGGCATATTTTAAGTCATTTTGCTTCTCAAGTAAATCTGAATTTATCTTAATTTAAGAATCCAGGTCAAACAAGACAAAAATACTGAAGAACATTACTTTTTTGCAGAGATACTGTACAAGTTATTTACACATTCTGGCGTTTGGGAGCAGAGCTAAATTAAATTAAAAAGTAATAGAGATCTATTGGAATTTTTTATATTTGTATTTAGACACTGATGTACTGTGCTCCATTCAATTCATTGCTTAAATTTTTATGCTTGTCTTAAAAAGGACAAATAAACCCCTACCCCTTCATAAAACCTGTTCTTTTGTGGGGTTGATACACGACATGAGGGCGAGTTGCAATATTAATTTTTTGGGTGATGCAGTTTGAGTAGACAGTTTCCTACTCGCGTACAAGGCATACCAAATAAAGTCAGGCTTCTTAGCACATGCGTGCTATTTTCAAAAGAAAACACACACATGAGAACCTATTATTGCTTGCTGCATTATTCATAACTACACTTCTGTTCTGCACACATTATCCAACACTATAATCTGAAATCAGGAAAAATAAAATCCCACAGAGGACCAGACGAACACCAACACCATAATCCTGCCTGTTTTCCTCCACACCACTTCAGGACGTGGTTCATTTAGTGCCTCTGCCGTCCCATCACAAAGACAAAGACCTGATGATAATCTGGGCCGGTAATCAGATCAAAGGAATGATGCTGTTGACGTGCTTATGACAGGCTTATGCACGCATGATGCATGAAAGATGCCCCTAAACTCAACCTGAGAGATTAGAATGATTGTGTTTAAATCTCCGAGCACTTGAGTACAAGCCCTTTCCTCCGCACAGCTGATATGTTGCAATCCAGCTCAATGAGGGACGGCTTGAACTCTCCTTAGGGAGAGAAGGAAAGATCGCGGCTTTACATAAGCTGAACAGCGACATACAGCTGTGAGGTCTGGCCAGATTAACAGATGCTGTGCTTGAGATTAGCATTCAGATGCAAGAGGAGAGAGAAATTATATGTTTGCGTAAACAGTTGTTCTGAGAAGCTGCTTTTTGGATGGAAGAAACTGCAGTGATATCACGAAATGAGCAGGAACTCGCCCTTGAAATCAACAAATGGCTTTTTGTTCATTATTTCTTCACTCATACCTACAAATGCTCTAAAATGCTTTTCAATTTTACAAGCTGAATGCCATAAACTCTTTCATGAAACGACAACATATTTCTTGCCGTTTGTTGACAAGGTTGAGCAAACTGAAAGACAAAGTTGCATTATTGTGACCAGTTATCAGCAAAAATCAAGAAAGTTTCTCAATGTGCGCTAAAGTAATCTTCCAGGCGCATTTCAAAACAATGACGTAAAATTAAAAAGATAGTTCACCCAAAAATTAAGTTATGATTTACTTGCTCTCATGTAATTCCAAAACTGTATGACTTTCTTTCTTCTGCAGAACACAAAAGAAGATAGTTTGAAAAATGTTTCAGTGGGGTTTTTTTTGTCCATTTTGGACCCCACTGACTTTTATTGCATACTCAGAAACAGTACAAACGCTCTTTAAAATAACTTTTGTGTTCCACAGACAAAAAGGAAATCATAGAGGTTTTGAACGACATGAGGGTGTTTACATAAAGACGCAAAATTAATTTTAGGGTGAAACATACGAAATATGGAACTAGTCCTTGAAATCAACAAACTGCTTTTTGTTCATGTTTCTTCATACCTAAAAATGCTTAATTTCAAATGCATATCATATATATATATATATATATATATATATATATATATATATATATATATAT
>NW_015555727.1:60605-65283 GCF_001515605.1 Sinocyclocheilus anshuiensis
TATATATATATATACACACACACATACATACATACATACATAACCACAGGCACACATCAATGGTGCTGATATGTTGAAATTTACATTATCTTTTAAAGTACTTCCTTATTCACAATACCGTAATCATCCATCCTGCTTCACGTAAATGGCAGATAATTTTTTCCTGGCATATGAACAGAAGACCAAACAATAAAGCTAATCAATAACTAACAAACCAATTGGTCCAGATCCAATATAGCCTGTAAGTACTGTTTCAGTAGTTAATTAGTAATGAGACAATAAGGTACTTACAGACATTCTGATCAAGATAAAAAAGCCCCAACTACGTGCGCATGTGGACCTATATTAATAAACAATAACACACATTAAATAATCATGACTTACCTTCAATACTTCCCCACGTTTAAAACTCAGCTCATCATCTGCAGTTGCTTTGAAATCATACTTGGCAATGGCCTCCATGATACAGCCTGATGGACAACTATGTGGTAAGGTACAAAGCAGTGGAAGAAGATGCCTCCTGATGCAGTTTATATCCCTGTTGTGGACCAGAGGACCAAACAATGAGATCTCAATAGCGACGATGAGCACAGCTCCAAGAAGACACAATGATCTCCACCTGCCTCTCTGTCTGTCAGCCCCGCGTCTCTCCTCCCGTCGCGGTCCTCACATAAAGATCACGGCGAGAAACCTGCGAACAAAGTACAGTCTTTCAGAAAATCCGATAGGGCTCGATAGTGTTGATCTAGTGTTCTAGACTGTTCAATGGGCCGCGCCCCACGATACAACAGGCATTAAAAAGCAAACGCTCCCCATAAAAGAGGAAGGAAACCCGTCTGCTTGACGTCTCAAGCGGCCAATTACGCGCCGCGGCCAGAGCGGACCGTCCAATCAGATTAGCGCGTCCAAACGGCGTCAGTCAATCAAAGCCCTAGAAGGGGCGTCAACACCCAATTGGCTTCCCCCCGTTTGTTACTCGACCAATAGACGGTCAGAATTTAACAGCGTTCGCGAACGCAAGGCTCGATAACGTCATAGCGCTATAGAACGTGCACAGAATAATATTATTTTGAGCAAATATCAAGAATTGCGCAGACATAAGTCAACGAGTAAACGCAGCTATGTAAACGAGCTGTAATATATTATCAGATTTGTATCAGAGAAAATTGCGTAAATGACACCGGAAATGCTCTGGATGTTATTTAAAGCATAGGCTATACGTTATCGTACATTTTAATCATATCGAGAGCTTACATAGTACTGCAATTCAACAGGCAGCTTTTGACAACGGCGCATTATTGTCTAACGCTTGAATCTCGAAACAACATGATTTACCATCTTATAACAGAATCGCATAATGTTTACAACATTCATATAAAATAAATATTAATCTTAAACGGCAAAAAGGGAAAGCAAACGCTCCCCATAAAAGAGGAAGGAAACCCGTCTGCTTTACGTCTCAATCGGCCAATTACGCGCCGCGGCCAGAGCGGACCGTCCAATCAGATTAGCGCGTCCAAACGGCGTCAGTCAATCAAAGCCCTAGAAGGGGCGTCAACACCCAATTGGCTTCCCCCCGTTTGTTACTCGACCAATAGACGGTCAGAATTTAACAGCGTTCGCGAACGCAAGGCTCGATAACGTCATAGCGCTATAGAACGTGCACAGAATAATATTATTTTGAGCAAATATCAAGAATTGCGCAGACATAAGTCAACGAGTAAACGCAGCTATGTAAACGAGCTGTAATATATTATCAGATTTGTATCAGAGAAAATTGCGTAAATGACACCGGAAATGCTCTGGATGTTATTTAAAGCATAGGCTATACGTTATCGTACATTTTAATCATATCGAGAGCTTACATAGTACTGCAATTCAACAGGCAGCTTTTGACAACGGCGCATTATTGTCTAACGCTTGAATCTCGAAACAACATGATTTACCATCTTATAACAGAATCGCATAATGTTTACAACATTCATATAAAATAAATATTAATCTTAAACGGCAAAAAGGGAAATTGTTTACCATTAAGCTATATATATATATGTAGTAACGCTGCATAAAACTAACTTTCAAAGTCTAAATATTACATGCAAGTTTTTAAAGTAGTTATATTCACATTGTATCTTTTAAATGATAATAAAAAATAAGCATGACTAATTCCAGTACAGTTCCGAAGGTTCAAACGTTAGTTTAAAAATCCCGTGATATAGCCTAACTTTAAAAAACAACACGAGAACGCGTTCCTTCTGTCAACTTATTGTCAACATGTCTAGAAGCATAAATTCCATGATTTATTTAACATAAATGATAGCGAACAGCGGTAATGTATAGGAGGAAAGCACAGAGGCCTTATGGCCTTTGCTTATGTTAACGTGGAAAAAAAAAACATTGACGCTGGCAGTCAGAGAAAAGCTGTAGTTTCTTCTACTCACTCTTGAAAACAACTGTGAGGGCCAACACTCGCTCTCTCGTTTTAAAGACCCTAGAATCCACTCTAATTGTCTTTAATCGTTGATGAGGTTGAGCTCTTCCACCTCGCCCGACTTGAAATGATGAAAAATTGCTGTATTTTTCTGTTTATTTCCGTTTCCTCTTTGATACAGCGACGTCCGCACGTTCAGCTTCCGCCTGCCCCTGGTGGACGAGTTGAGTCATTACACAATAACTAAGTCCAATGATGTTTAATAGGCTGCAGCATAGTGCCATCTTCTGGTCAAACATCAACAGTGTCTTCATTTTACAGGGATTAATAAACATATTTAAGAGTGTTTGTCACCGTCTTGATTGTTGAAGCTCAGAACATGGCTTGAAACTGCATCATATTACACTTCCCTTACGAAAATTAATCATGGTTTTACTACAAATAAAACCAAAAAACATAGTTACTAGTGTGTTTCCAAATAAAAGTCAAATGTTAACCATAAATTAACATATTCCATGGTGTGCCATAGCCAAGCCACATATGGCTCTCAGTTGTGTGCTATCATCTGGACCATATACCTAAAAAAAATTGTCATCCAAAAGAAAATTCCCTCCAATTCTAAATCCATGGCAAAACATATACGGTTAAAGTTTGGCCCATATGTGCTCAGCCATGCCATACCTAGGCCAAATGTGACAGCTATCAGCCACGTTTGGCCCAAACGTTCTTGCTATCTGGGTATAGTTAAACCATGGTAACCACAAATTAACCATGGTTTTGCTACACTAACCATAGCTTAACCATGGTATTTGTAGTAAAACTGTAGTTATACAAATGGTTGACAATACGTCAAAAACATGGTTACACTTTTACTGTAATAAAACCATGGTTAATTTTCTCAAGAATAAGACTCAATATAAGAATCAAATGGTATAGTGAAGGCCTATTATTAAATGTGTAAATTCTGTAGTCTACTTGTCATACCATTGCATTGTTGGGGAGCTTGTATTTTACATCTGCGTATATGATGTTGTGACAGTAAAAGTGAATGGATTTAAAGTAGAGTTTATAAACAAGCAATAGATCTAAGCCTATGTAGCTCCTTATTTTAATTGGCATGAGTGAAAACGAGACTTTGAACGATAGATGCAGAGGTTCATTTGACTGTTATTGTTTAATAACATAGCCTATCGATTGTTCAGCTAACGAAACTTCTGAGAAATACTTTCAGTGCACAAAACTTCATAAAACAGTTTTGAAAGTTGTGAATTGTGAAAATTACATGGCCTTTACACAGTGCATGTCATCGTAAACACTTTAAGTCTACCATCACAGCCTCGCATATGGCATCTAACCTGATTAAGGTCTATATTGCTGTATATTGGCCAATAATTCTTTTCAAATGATGCGTGACTTTAAAGTCAGATCAAAACCATGGCATGTGGTCCACCTGCAAAATTATCCCTCAGCCTTAGTCTTTACAAAGAGGCTAAATACTTAAGAGTATCAATTATTAAGGGTTCACAAACAACAATTAATGTACTGTGCAACATAGCCCCCTATAGCACATACGGATTTATTATATTTTAGTTATGGCCTATGTATATATGAAGGGTTTGGTTCCAAAACGCTATAAATCCATTTTGATTAATTTGAGTAAAAATGTGTTTTCTTTACCAAGAAAGTGGCAAGATGAAAACCACTATTTTCTGTTTCAAACTTTCACATAGCATCTTTAGGTTATAATAACATTAAAAATTCAAATCCAGATTTTGATTTTCAAAGATTTATTATAAAATTGTATAATGTGTTCCCCAAAATGCAATAAATCCATGACACGTTTTTTTTTTTTTTTTCAAAATGCAATAAATCCATGACACGTTTTTTTTTTCCCCCCCAAAATGCAATAAATCCATTGAGTCAATATAAAAGTTATTTTTCATATTGAAACTGTTGAAAATACAGAACATAGTAAGTTGATCCACATATGACAGCCTCTGAAGTTGGTCAATACTAATCTTATATACAGGCACTGGACTAAAAATACATTCAATCAGTCATCGCTCCAAAAAGAATTCAACGGGTCATCTTTAAAAACACTTACACTGACAAGCTACGAAATATCGCGTTCATAATCGAATGCGACGTTATGAATCTGCATTATGAACGCGATATTGCAGTGATCTACGGCTCTGTGTATTAAATGCGCTCCATTCTGAAAGCACGTGATGGAGATTTACTACTAAT
>NW_015555727.1:65353-69182 GCF_001515605.1 Sinocyclocheilus anshuiensis
ATATATATATGTATATGCACATTTTATGAACTGTCTGTAGGTATTTAATAATAGGCCCATCCAGAATTAGGCTACCTTCGGATAAATAAATAAATACACTGGATATTCCGAAAAAAAGATATTTACAAGACTCAGAGTTATGATTAATATGTGGTATAATTATATGTGTAATTAATGGCATTTAGTTAATGCATGTACATGACACTTACATGACATTCTGGCTGAAATATTTTTGTAAATATGCAAATTATTATATATCACTTTCATGCAGGCTAAATAGACTTACGAAAATATACTATCATATTGCTGTTCATTTTGGCATAGATTATCTGCTTCAGTATGTGAGTCTAACGCGTAGGCTGATCAATCCCCTCCAGGATTTACATAGCAAAACTAGCAGTTCTGTGAGGTTGCTTGTTTCTTCAAACCGTGGTGAAGCCCAAAGTGCCCAGATGGATGATGTTCGTCACGTCAGCAGGATCACAATAAGCATCAGGCAGCAAATCAGACGCTACATCGAGCTCGACTCTTCAGATCAAACATAACTCCTCTTTCCAGCAAGCCTCACAGATGTTCTGTTAATTGGGAAGGAACGAGAGCGTTAACCTCGCCGGAGAGACGTTTTAAGCAGACCATGAAGCGTTCAAGTGCGCATTAGCGCACATATTGGTGATGTTGGAGATCATGGTTCGTGAAGAGCGCGTTTGAGGACATGTCAACTAGTGGCATGCGTTTCAGAGGACAAATTCAAGGCTGAGAGAGACCTCTATACCTGCAGTGTTCCTTAAACCACGGGAGATAATCAGATAAAGGTAGGTTCATGAAAAATGAGATGACATTTGATGTTTTACACTAACCAAAAGTACCAAGAAGTGTTTGTGTGCCATGTACCATGTCATTATTTCATCATAATATTTAATATAATACTATGTTGAAATACCATGTAAATACGATGGTATATGAATATTTATTTATGTATTTATTTCAAGGGTGTAAATGATGATATAGCAGTATACATTTTCATGTAGGCTACATCTGAGAAAAATAGTAAGATTGATTTTACATAGGCTAGCTCTTCTAATGATAGCCTAAGAAAAGGCAAAATAGATTATTAAAATAATTAATAAGAAATTGTAGTTTGTTTGTTGAAAGATGTTGACATCTTTTTTTCTATTCAGTATAATATGTATAAATTTTCCTTATTTTTTTTAATGTTAAAATCATTCTCATTTCAGAATTCTCAGGATAAAAAGTGAGAATATTTTATATGGTAAAAAAATGAATTCGGTAAATGAATAATAATTAAAAAAAAAAATCACCGCATTAGACATTTATTTAATAATTGACCATTTTAACTCGGACACCCTATAAAATCTTAGTATTTGTTCCTATTGCAAGCCGTTTTAGCATTTAAAAGTTTGTTTTGACTATCCATAGATAGGAACAATTGTATTTTGACGAGTCTTAATTATAATTCGACTAGTCACAATGACAATTAGAGATATCAGCAATTGTAATTGCACTAGTAAGAAATCGGATTAGAGATATCTCTAAATACTTTATGACTAGTCAAAACTCCATTTAAGATATCTGTAATGAAGTCATAGATATCTTCAATAGGGCGTCACACATACGCAAAGGTAATTAGAGATATCTCTAATTCAGTTTCGACTAGTCACAATTATATTTTAAGATATCTGAATTGTATCTGCTCCTAGTCGAATGTGCTGTTGTGTGACGAGAGAATAAATTAACTCAGCTCCTCCCAGAGCCCCTCCCCGACTAATGTTTAGTGCTAACTGCTAACAACAGTGGTCTGCTTTTCTTGTCAAGGAGAGAAAAGCTACTGGATGAAGTGCTTCAGGGGTTATTAAATATCTGGATGCAGCCATATGTGGTAAAAGGTCTCCAGCGTGCATGTATGTATAGCGCTGTGATTTTAATTGAATCATGTTGCAAAACGGACCAAATGCAGTGTAATGTTCAATAAAGGCAGAAATTAATTCAGTTAGAGATATCTCTAATTTAATTATCACTAGTAGAACTGTAATTTGAGATATCTCTAATTAGACTTATGCCTAGTACAAAATCAATTATAGATATCTTTAATTACAATTTCTACTAGTCAAAACTCTTTTGTAGATATCCGAAAATATTTTATGTTCCTGTTTTCGTCTGTGGACACACAGCACCCTCTTGTGGCCCACTGGGAGTCCCCAGTTTGAAAATCTAGGGAAAATCTAAAAATGAAGATGCCAAAACACTGTTGTCAATAAAACAAACAGACCGCAGCGGGGCAACAGCGAGCATGATCCAAAAACAAACTCCAATTATAATCTTGAAAAGCCGGAAAGGTTTTGGACAAATCCATAAGATAACATGCTTGGTTTAGTGTTTTTTTCCAGTGTCCAGATGTGACTGTTTACAAAGACCTCAGTAAGTGTTTAATATAAGTTTAAGTATGTAAGATTGTTTAGAATTAATTAGTCAGATGTTGTGACAAATACATGTAAGCATTTTTCTTAATATGTCACTTAAAATATCTTGAAATGTAATCAAATCTCATATGACAGATAGGAGCCTGTTGTTAATAACATCTGTGCATTTGTGTTTTATGGTCAAGTTTGTGATGGATTTCAACGTGACCTCCACTGAGAACTCCAGTGAGGAGTTTAACTCATCTCAACATTTAAGTGCAGGTAAATACACTGTATAATATTTTTGTCTGGCAACCTGAATGTGCGTCATGCTGCAAAATAACAGGCTTTATCAATGACTAATTAGGTTAGACCAACAAAAGACATTTTAAGGGTCAAGTAGCTCTTACATTTTATAGCATCATTGTCTTAATTAGATTAATTTGCGGTTCTCTGCTTGTGTCTAGCTCTTGATTCACAGGCTTTGTGGCTGGGATAATGTTCAGTAATTATGGCAGGATGATCAGGACCCTGGGACTGAGAGAACCTGAATCATTCTGACAGGGCTTATTGTGTGATAATATCCTGCTTATTATATGGCTACTTACCACATAAATTAATGCCTAGAAATATTGTTAAAATTAGTTTATTATGTGAAAATGTATTATGTATAATAATTTAGTAGTTAAATATTTACACTACTGTTCAAAAGTTTGGGTTGTAAGATAATGTTTTTTTTAATGTTTTTGAAAGATGTCTCTTATGCTCACCAAGGCTGCATTTATTTGATAAAGAATACAGTAAAAACAGTATTATCGTGGAATAATATTATATTGTCAAAGAACTGTTTTTTATTTTAATATATTTAAAAATGTAATTTATTCCTCTCGCATCATTACTCCAGGCTTCAGTGTCACATGATCTTTCTGAAATCATATGATATGCTGATTTGCTGCTCATTTCTTATTATTACCAATGGTAAAAACAATAAGCTGCTCAATATCTGTGTGGAAACTGTGACAGTGACACATTTTTCTAGGATTCTTTGATGAACAGAAAGTTTGAAATATCAGTATTTATTTGAAATGGAATTCTTTCATAATATTATAAATGTATTTACTGTCATCTTTGATCAATTTAATACGTTCTTACAGAATTAAACTCTTTATTTCGTTAGAAAAACAATCTTACTGACCCTAAAATTTTGATCAGTAGTGTGTGTGTGTGTGTGTGTGTGTGTATATATATATATATATATATATTCACACACACTCTCAAAAAGCTCAAATTAAATTTTAAAAAGAAGAATTAAAATGAAAGTGGATTTTTTTTAAAGGCGTCATATGATGCGATTTCAAGTTTTCCTTTCTCTTTGGAGTGTTACAAGCTGATTGTGCATAGATAAGATCCCT
>NW_015555727.1:69851-93583 GCF_001515605.1 Sinocyclocheilus anshuiensis
CAATCACAATGCACTGGGTCAGCTGGCCAATCAGAGCAGACTGCGGTTGTCGGAGGGACTTTGTAGAAAACAAAGCGTTTGAGAGAGGCGGGGCATAGAGGACCTACAATAGTGTACAGTATTTGAAAAATAATGTGTTTTTTGAACATTAAAGCATGTCAACATATTCTGTTACACCAAATACACAAAATAATGATCTTTAAAAAAGCATCATATGACCCCTTTAAATGTATCTTGATACTGTAAAATATTCTCTTTTTTCATGCAGACACTGACGAACAGTATCACAATGTTCTCATGCCAAGCATTTATGGAGTCATCTGCTTCGTCGGCATAATAGGCAACTGCATCGTCATCTACACCATCGTCAAAAAAAATAAATTCAGGGCGCAACAGACGGTGCCTGACATCTTCATCTTCAGCCTATCTATCGCAGATCTTCTGTTTCTCCTAGGCATGCCGTTCCTCATCCACCAGCTGGTGGGAAACGGTTCATGGTGTTTCGGTGCCACCATGTGCACCGTTATCACAGCGCTGGACTCCAACAGCCAGATCGTGAGCACCTACATTTTAACGGTCATGACTTTGGATCGATACTTGGCCACGGTTCATCCCATCCGCTTCAACCACATACGCACTCCATGCGTGGCCGTGGCAGTCGTGGGCCTGGTGTGGATCCTCTCGCTGCTGTCCATAACGCCGATGTGGATGTACGCTGGGCTCATGCCCCTGCGGGACGGATCGGTGGGATGCGCTCTGCTCCTTCCCAATCCGGCCACAGACACGTATTGGTTTACTCTTTACCAGTTTGTGCTGGCTTTCGCTTTACCGTTGGTGATCATTTGCGTGGTGTTTTTCAAGATCCTCCAGAACATGGCCGCCACGGTGGCTCCACTTCCCCAGCACAGCCTTCGTGTGCGCACTAGAAAGGTCACTCGGATGGCTGTCGCCATATGCCTGGCGTTCTTCATTTGCTGGGCGCCTCATTACATCTTGCAACTGGCACATCTGAGCGTGCAGCGGCCCAGTTATGCCTTTCTGTACGCCTATAACGTCGCCATCAGCATGGGCTACGCCAACAGCTGCATCAACCCGCTGCTCTACATCATGCTGAGCGAAACCTTTAAAAGACAATTCATCGTAGCCATCCGTCCGGCGCACAAAGACTTCCGGGTTGATCCAGCCGAGAGGAGTGTCAGTCTCCGTCTGGCCCCTGACGGAGTGCAGCAGTCTCAGTCCTCCCGCGAGCTGCTGCCGGTTACCGTGGCTGTGCACTGAAATGGTACTGACATGCAGCTGAAAAGATGTCTATGAAGAGTCTTGCAGAATTGCTCATTAACAGTTTGTGGTTTGAAATGGATCTGTGATGATGCACATTTTCCTTGGCATATTTCTGTGCGGTGAAAGAGGTATGAAGTATACACCAACTAATTATAGCAACACTGTTACATTTACAGCCATTTGTTTTCTGTAAAATAGGGCTACTTATAAGTCTCTTTTTCTTACCAAGGATGCATTCATTTGACTTATTTTGTCCATTTAAAGGGTTAGTTCACCCAAAAATGAAAATTCTAATACATTCTTAATTACTCACCCTCATGTCGTTCCAAACCCGCAAGACCTTCGTTCATCTTCGGAACACAAATTAAGATATTTTTGATTAAATCTGAGATCTTTCTAACCCTGCATAGACAGCAAGAGAACTACCATGTTCAAGGCCCAGAACAACGCTAGTGTCAATCAACAATCGTGGGAGCGGTCTGGGTCTGTGTGACATCACACAGCCAAGAATCTGAGAATCACAAAAACAGAATCAGTAATCCTCAAAATGAATAAAACAGTCAAATGCAAACTCAGAATATTATACAAACCTGTAATAATTAAATGTTAAATAAGACAAATATCATTTATGTATTTAATCCCATTTTATTAACCAATGTCTTTGCTACTGACCTTTGATGATCCAATTCAACCATACTAATAAGCAAAAATGACACATTTGTGTTTCATTTTTGTTATTGCTGAATAGTGTTGAACTTTCTTCTCCTGCGTCATATTCTTCATGCAATTTGTTTGAGCTGCGCCCTCTACTGTACAGACATGAATTTACATTTCCTTCAGCCTGAGGCGTATTCATTTCACTTTTGGGTTACACTTTATTTTAAGGTGTCCTTGTTACAGTGTAATTATACATAATGTAAAGTACTATACATAAAGTACTGAGTAATATCAATTAACTACATGTACTTAGTATATGGGTAGGGTTAGGATTAGGGTTACTTGCATGTAATAATTATGCATAATTTATTGATATTATAATAGTAAGTACATGTAACATGTGTAATAAGGACACCTTAAAATAAAGTGTTACCCACTTTTGTTGTGAAAGGGCTTTTACATTTGTAAAAGAAGAACTTTTTAATATTAAATACCAACAAGCAAGCCCTGCCCAGATTTAAAAAGTAACTCAAAAGTAACGTAACTCATTACTTTCCATAAAAAGTAACTAAGTAACGCAATTAGTTACTTTTTTAGGGAGTAACGCAATATTGTAATGCATTGCTTTTAAAAGTAACTTTCCTCAACACTGCTGATGTCACACAGACTATTTTAATGATGTCCGTACTACCTTTCTGGGTCTTGAACGTGGTAGTTGCCTTGCTGTCTATGGAGGGTCAGAAAGCTCTCGAATTTCATCAAAAATATCTTAATTTGTGTTCTGAAGATGAACGAAGGTCTTACGGGTTTGGAACAACATGAGGGTGAGTAATTAATGACAGAATTTTCATTTTTTCGAAGAACTATCTTTTTTAAAATAACTGTTTTATATATTTTGAAATGTATTTATTCCTGTAATGGCAAAGCTTCATTTTCTTCAGTGAGTCTTCAGTGTCACATGATCCTTCAGAAATCATTCTTAAATGGTGATTTAAAAAAAAAAAAATATATCATCAATGTTGAAAACAGTTGTGCTGCATAATATTTTTGTGGAAATTGTGATACATTTTTTTTTTCAGTATTCTTTGATGAATAGAGAATTCAAAAGACCAGCATTTATTTGAAATAGAAATCTTATTATGAATGTCACTTTTGCTGTGTCCTTGATGAATAAAAGAATGAATTTCCTCTGCAGCTAAATAATTGCATCCACTCACAGAGGCATATAAATATGATTAAATATATTTTCTCCTTCCTAAGTCAATAAATGTCACGTTGCACACACACGAGGGACAAGGAGACGCTGGAGAATATGTTGAAAAACATGGAACAGAGTCTAACAATAAATGTGTCACTTTTTTTTTTTTTTACCTCAAAAGAGACTTGCTGGTTTTACATTATTTGAAACAAAAGAGTATTGTAAAGTCATTGAAGATGGCTCTTCTGAGCTGTTCTTATGTTTGAACTAGATCGCTGCTTTTTGTTGGAAACACAACTCTTGTTTTTGATGTCGGTGTAAATGTGTATGTGATGGTACTCGTTACATGTGTTACATTGTCCTCTTTGAACATATTGATGTATTAAATATTTTAAATTGTCTGTACATGTAAATATCACCACAAAATGTCCTTTATTGTAACTCAGTATCGGTATAAAGAAACAGTAGGCTATGGCAAAGTTGTGTGTGTGTGCAGAACAACACTACTATAGGCCATAGTTTTCGCAATGCCAGCTATTGTTCTTCTGAAAAGAAAATGTAATTTGGATGGAAAATAGTTTTTCTCCTTTATATGGGCATATTCTGTTATTGAAATCAATGTATAAAGTATAATCTCATCAAAGGAGTTCAAAGCGCTCCATTTCCTCACATGATTGCAGTGGAAAAACAGGACGAAACAAGTTTGTTGCTCAAAAACTGCCTTGCATTTTCATAACACCCCTTCAAGTGTAACACACGTCTGCAGAATTGTCTATGAATTTATGATTTAATTTCATATGCATGGTAATGAGGTCATTATAAAGGCAACACCCAGGGGCGGGGGGAAGGTTAGGACGATTCCAAGGGCCCGGCGTTAGAGGGGCCCCCCAAGGGGGGAACGCAATTGCTACCAAGGGTGGCCCGAGTAAATATGCTGTTCAAGGGGCCCACAAACCATAGCGGCACCCCTGGCAACACCTATATACAATAAACTTCCTCTGGCTGTATAAAGGCGCCTCCATTGAGAGGAAGTAATTATCTGAACATATGTGAACTAAATAAAAGAGCTCATGTCAAGAATCATAATGAATGTGTAAACTGTGACAGGAAACGAGCCTGAGTCTGGGTTTCGTTTTGTCTCTAGGAAACGCTGTGAACTCATGTCGCGTTTGTTTCACACTGTGCTCAGAGACCAGTGTTGAGGGTAACGCATTACAAGTAACGTGAGTTACATAATCAGATTACTTTTTCAAGTAACTAGTAAAGTAACGCATTACTTTTTAATTTACAAGAGAATATCTGAGTTACTTTTTCAAATAAGTAACGCAAGTTAAATTTTTTTTCCAATGTATTGATTGACAGCTCTCCTGTCCCCATGTTGAGAGAAATCAGAAGATGTTACTGTAGTTCTAAAATAAATATGAATATGCATTAATTCATCTCACTCACAAAAAAAAAACACAGATTCAGTATTCCTCAAAATGAATAAAAATAATGCAACTCAGAATATGACGCAAACCTACAATAATTAAATGTTAAACAACACAAATATTCTTTATGTATTTAATCCCATTCTATTAACCAATGTCTTTGCTTCTGACCTTCGATGATCCAGTTCAACCATACTACAGTAATAAGCAAAAATTACATTTGTGTGTCTTTTTTTATTGCTGAAGTGTTTATTTACTTCTTCTTCTGCATTCTACTGTACGGATGTAAATTTACTTTCCCTTCAGCCTGAGGCTTATTCATTTCACGTAACTTTCCCCAACACTGTCAGAGACTGTGGAGAATGTTTGTTTTTTTCATGCATAAGGTGGCCTCGTGTTTTATTAATTTGAGCGCACACGTGAATTAATATATGATGCAATAACGCTGAGTGCTTGAAACGGTGTTATAGAAATGAGCCGAACTTTCACGACGATTGTGCTTATATCCAGAAGAGTTTTAAGATTTTCATCAGTACTGCGGCACAGGCCCCCATCAGTGTCCCCATAGTTTAATACCCAGATAGCACACGTACGTCTGCAAGATGTCTGTTAAAGATCTTCTAACATTATCCACCTCATTTTTCCTGAGTGTGGCAGTTTGTAAATTTTAATGTGTCATCCACTGCCAACTATGTTTAGCTGTAAAAAACAGTTTGTTATCAAGCAGAAGTCCCACATATTTATCCACCTTTTTCTTAAATGGCAAGACTTCGTTAGCTGCGATAGGGAAATAACAAGAAGAATAACAATGTGCAGTAAACGGTAAAACTGTTTGCATTACAAACCAGTGTGTTCATAATTAAAACAATACATTAAAAAAATTTGGTAAGACACACCAATTTTCTATATCAAGAGGCAAAACAAACTGTTTTGTACAGCTAAAAATAGCAGGACGCAGATGAGACCGGAAGCTAGACCCACAGAATTTACAATTGGCAACGGCCATTTTTATGCGAAGAAAAAGGTGGATAGGTCATGACGACTTCAACATCGACCCCCCTCTCTAGAGATAGGTTGCAGGTGTGGTCTGAGCCTCCGAAAATCCACCACCATCTTTTTGGTCTTGGAGGTGTTCAGATGTAGTTGGTTAGCCCTACACCACAAAATCCTCCACTAAACTCTTGTACTCCCCCTCCTGACAATTCCTAGTATACCCCACAATTGCAGTATCGTCAGAAAACTTCTGCAAATGGCAGGGCTCAGAATTGTATTTGAAGTCCGAGGTGTAGAGGGTGAACAAAAAAGGGGATAACACAGTCCCCTGTGGTGCACCAGTGCTGTTGATCACCATGTCAGTGGAACAGTCACTCAGTCTGACATACTGCAGGTCTCCCAGTGAGGAAGTCTCTTATCCATTTCATCAAGTGTTGTTACACCCCCAAATCTGCCTGCTTTTCACTCAGAAGTAGGGGGTGTATAGTGTTGAATGCACGAGAAAAAAAAAAAACATGATTCTCGCAGCACCGTTCCCTTTTTCCAGATAAGATCTTTGTAGTAGATAAAGAATTGCATCCTCCACTCCTACCTTCTCCTGATAAGCTAACTGTAGGGGGTCGAGAGAATGATGAATCTGAGGCTGTAACAAAGGCTGTTCTGAAGCCATTCAAAGTCAAAAGTACAGTTCTGCCACATGTACAGCACATACATACAGAGAATTGAAATTGCATTACTCTCAGACCCTTGGTGCATACAGTTAAAACTTAACACTAACAGTAGACATAATACAGATAAATACAGTTTAAAAAATATATAAAATACAACCTATACAATATATAAATAAGGACATTGCAAAAAAAAAAAAAAAGATAGAAAAAGTGGCATAAGGCACATGGGAGTTAGAGTGCAAACCAGTGATATAAACAACTGTGAAGATATAATGAGTGTAGTGCAAAAAGAGCTTATCAGTCTGTTAAAGTGATAAAGATCTAAAGAGCTCGGAGAACAGTTTTTAATTAAACTGTCAGAGAGGTAGTTTGCAGTACAAACTACTATTCTAGTGTCTTCTTTATATGCAATGTCAAGGCAACTGGCCTGTAATAATTTAACACGCTGTGGTGTGCCTTTTCAGGAACTGGTATGATACATGCTGTGTTCCACAGTGATGGGACTTTCCCCACCCGCAGGCTCAGGTTAAAAACATACCGAAGGGGCACTGCCAGTTCAGGCCTTAACATTTTCGGGCACACTCTATCTGGTCCAGCAGCCTAATCAGAACTGATTCTCCTCAGTTCTCTTCTAATCTGATCAGAAGTGAAGGTGGGAGGAGGGGGAATGATACTTTCCGATGTAATAGCGGTGTGAAAGAAGGGTCCATCCATCGCTAGTTTAGAATTTAAAGGGGTGGTTCACTGGCTTTTTTCTAGGCTTGATTGTGTTTATGGGGTGCAGTCTAACATGTGTTAATGCTTTGTTTTTTAAAAAACTAATTATTTTTCACATAATTTACCTTTATTTCACACCGCTCTGTCCCTTCTCTTAGAAACGGGCTGATCTTTTCCTGTTTTTATGAAGCCCCGGCAGCGCAGCATGGCCTCGCCCCCTTTACTGCCTTTTCCCGAGGATGGGGTTTATCTGGGTTTGTGATGTCACGAACTCGGGAAGTAACTTGTTGTAGTCCCTACCAGCCGTTTTTGTAGGCATTAAACTGCCAGAATTTTAAAAGACGACATCTCCGTTTGCATTGAACTTTCAGCTTTGTAACTTTGCAGATATTGTTTATGCTCAAACAACAACATTACACACTAACTAATGGTAAAAAAGTGAAATCGCAATCAACCACCCCTTTAAAGAATTTGAGGAAGTAAGTGTGAGGGTGCTATCAGCAGTTTATAGTGAATACATGGACAAACTAGCTGGGCGACTTGTAGTAGCAGGATTAGGGAAATCAAACCTGTTGAAAAACGGATTAATTTGGTTTGCCCTATATCTACCCCCGAGCCCGCACAGCAGTTGTTGGTCTTTTTACAGCCAGTAATCGTTTTCATACCATCCCAGACCTCACACAATCATCATCTGATTTAACATCTGAACTGTATTCAGCTATTGAGTATTCAAATAAATTAATAGTAAAGTTGAACAAAAAATACACTTAAAATTCCTTAATGTAATTTGTCATAAATCATACATTTGCTTTACCAAGAGATTCATTGCTATATTTAGAAAAAATTGAAGCAGAACACTGTGTGAGTTAAGAAAATTATAACTGTGTGAAGATAGATAGATAGATAGATAGATAGGCTCTTCTGCCCAGAGATGGTACTATGCAGCGCATGATGGACATTGTCCAAGATGGACAAAAACTTGCTAAGAATCCTCCTCTCAGCTACCGATGTTAAGGAGTCTAGTTACCCACCCACCATCCAACCAGCCTTTCTCACCAACTTATCCAGCCGTGTGGCATCCCACTTCCTAATGCTGCTCCCCAAGCACAAGACGGCACAAAAGAGGATGCTAGTGATGACAGTCTGGTAAAACACAGTACACCGTCAATAAGCACAGGCTGAGGGTGTGACCTGGGACAAGTCCGATGGAAGTCGACCACCATCTCAGTTTTCATAGAATTGAGCTCTAGATGGTTCGAACTGCACCACTTCACAAAGTCCTCAATTAGGCTCCGATACTCCCCTTCTTTTCCATTCTTAATACACCCAACGATGACAGTGTCATCAGAAAACTTCTGCATATGAAACCATTCTGAGTTATACTTGAAATCTGAGGTGTACAAGACAAACAGGACCGGGGAGAGCACTGTCCCCTGTGGGGACCCTGTGCTGCTGACTACAGTGAACACTGAACATTAAAAATTATAAGAATAATAAATTAAAGTTTTACACAAGTAAGAGCTGTGTTCTTGTTCATGATGAGTGAACGTGCAGTAGACTCGGTCCTGAATATAAATACTGCAATGCATTTCACCCTCTAGACTATATGTCATACCATCTCATTATGTTTCTGACAGCTTCTTTTTGACAGCTTCAATGGCAGAGATTGCTGTGGTCTGCATCTGCAACAATACATAATGATGGTCTGGTTTTCTAAGAAGCACATTGAGTGTGATTTCTGGGAGCACTCATTGGATGTAGCCTTGGGCTGTATAGAGCAGTTATTCAGGTGAACAACAGCAACCATCATTTAACATAATAGAAGCTTTTTTTTTTTAAACAGACTATTATTGATTGAGCTCATTCACTTTCTTTTGTTTAACCATGAAAAAAATAATGTAATTTCGAAAGAAACAGGCAACCATCATGTCCTCCTGGTCTTCACTAATGAACACTATCACTTTCAGTTGATGAAGGGAACTCATGTTAAGAGCTACAATGAGCATAAATGCACAATAAAAATATTTTACAAATGGATACAAAGAATGCAACATAAATTGGTTTACTGTAAAAAATGTTTTATTTGGTAACCTTAAATATGTGCTTCATGCAGATATTAAATAGACCATCTATTGTACACCTTAGACGCATTTGCAATGTTTGATTCAATGTTCCTGCATAAAACAGACCTACACTCTTAAAAATAAAGGTGCTTCAAAAGGTTCTTCAAACGATGCCATAGAAGAACCATTTTTGGTTCCACAAAGAACCATTCAGTCAAAGGTTCTTTAAAGAACCATCTCTTTCTTACCTTTTTATAATCTGAAGAACCTTCTTTCGCCACAAAGAACCTTTTGTGAAACAGAAAGGTTCTTCAGATGTTAAAGGTTCTTTATGGAACCATTTAGACAAAAAGGTTCTTCTATGGCATCGTGAAGCACCTTTATTTTTAAGAGTGTAATTAGTACAATAAAAACACATTTCCCTTTGGTATGTGGCCTTGAGGCAAAACCGCAGCAATGGAAAGAAAGTAATTTACATTTAATTAATTCCAAGCTACAACAAGGTGAATGTTTTATTTAAATCTTACTAAATACAATGCTACATTTTACTAAAGGATTGATAATAAAACACTGATACAATGGACATAAACAAGTAAATACCAAAATATATATACTCGTCTCTGGTTGCATTCATAGCCAATTTATTATCAGTGTTGCTTCTTGGCACATTTAACCAATCCCTCATAATACACAAATAATTAATATAACTCTTCTGTGCTTAAATTAAGTTTGCTAATAACTAATATGAATTATATTTATGGATGTGTGAAAAAAAGTTTTTCTGAGGGCAGTTCTCTACATCCTCCACATGCTGCATCGTGTCAGAAAAAGATTTTTTGAAAAGACCCCAGGCTTTTTGCTTATTTTATCCCAGGTGGTCCCTTCATTTCTAATCATTTTATGTGCTTGCGAAGTAAATAAAGGCTGTGTTATTCATGCAAAATCATGCATTTAATAAGTGTGTGTATTTATGTATGACCTAAAATATATCCCACTCTTTGTTATTAACATGATGAAACATTTCATTGTGAGTTGATGGAAAGCTGAAGGACTTTCAAATTTATGAAAGCTGTAGAATTTTAGAAAGGAAAAACAGAAGACTAAGGATTAATCAAATCATGAATAATTTACTGGCATTGTGTGAATAATATGTAATCATGTAATCTATAAAGAAGTAACTGTAATCTGATTATGAGCATTTTAATATATATATATAGAGAGAGAGAGAGAGAGAGAGAGAGAGGGAGAGAGAGAGAGAGAGAGAGAGAGAGAGAGATGGGCAGTAACTATGTGCAATCTGGATTAGATAATCTCAGATTCCAAAAATTAAACACTTGCAATTAGATTAAATTACATTTAAAAATACTCGTAATCAGGCTACAGTTACTTTTTTATGGATTACATGATTACATATTATTCACGCAATAGCAATAATTTATTCATAATTTATTGATTCTCCCTAATTCCTCTTTTTCATTTTTTTAATTTTCCTTTCTACAATGGCCTACTATTTATATACATTCAGAAAGTCTTGCAGTTTTGTGGACATTCACACAGAGATCAGTCACTAGTCAGGTGGCTACACAGCATTTGACCACTGCATTTACAAAAATTATTTTAGTTTTGAGAAGTGTTTCAACATTAACATTAACATTAACTACTGATGAACACATTTGTAGTTGTTTTATCAGTTAGCAAGTTATTTTACATATTACTTTGGAAGGCGTTTGTCTGGTTCAAACACATTAAAATGCACAAATTCACCAACTTTTTTTTGTCATCTGATCCTCTTTCACCTAATCTATTTTTATTTGAAGTACCCCTTATTTTAAAATAAATATTTGAATAATGAAGTACCACATTTGCATGATCACGGTTTTCTGACTTTGGTTATGGTCACATGACATGCAGGTAAACAAATGTAGGTTGATTCATTTTAAAATGGTTTTAAATTAAATGTTAAATTATGATTTAATTAATCATTAGCTTTTCATTAAACTCATAAATATGGCACAAGATTATCCTATTTAAATCAATGTGAAAAACAAGACAGGTCAAAACTAATCTAAAAGTAGTTTAATTATATTACTTATATTACTAATTAATGATTATATTATTATTTTTTAAGTAATCTACCCAGCTCTCTCTGTCTCTCTATGTGTATATAAATATAAGGTGGTACTTCTGCTGCTAAAGTTGCACTGCTTCACTTATTATAGTATAAAATTAGTTCTGTAACTGTATGACCTGCACAGGTCTATGGTTGCATGTGTCTGCTGCACATCTAATTACATGTCACGAATGAATAATCTTTCGAAATGTGACGACTACTCGCAGTCCATTAATTACCACACACATCAATAATTTATCAACTTCCACATGAATAAATCATTCCATCCACACTTATCCCACAACAGGTTATGACCATCAGTGGATTTTATTGATTTTATTATTCTGGAAAACTACTTTTTAAACAGCACATGAACAAAAGAACGATCTCAACACCTACTATAGATCCTGAGAACAATTTAAATGCCTCTCTGGCCACTTCACTCTTATGCCCTCTGAATGCGATCATGTAAAATAAGGATGGGAATCATGTCAGTATGACTCTCAATGCAACTTTATCGATTATCTGTCACAAACCGAGGCTGTAAAAATAATGAGAATGACTTTTACCTATGCCTCAGGTAACACTGCTCTTTCTGACGAATGTGGATGAACATTTTCATGAATAATTCTTCTGCGGTTTGGAAGGACACCAAGGAGGCAAAGGGTGCCAGTGGCAAATCTCATGGGATGCTCTTGCTGATTTTTTATTTTTTTTTGAGAGTGCCAGTCTGCCTGTCTTTCTTCCCTTCTTCAAATCATGAGCACCCAGGAGAAGCACTGAGTTTCTTATTGGATCATGATTGCTGCACTGCAAGCAATTTCCTGTCAATTGTCTTGGAGATTTACAGACGCCCATTCCCACCAGTACAACAAACAACACTCTGAAGTGCTTTGCTGTACTGACTACTACAAACTGGAGGTTTTAGTTGTAGAAGTAACCGTGGTTTTTATGTGTGGCGGAGTTTCCATTTCAGGTCTGGAGATGACAGATGACAGTCTCACCATCTTGAAATGCATAACAATAGCATTTCATTAGAAAATGGGGCCATGGAGATGGAAGAGATCTATGAGTCACACAGAAAGAACACGCATGCGAGGAATACTTTCAGAAACGATGAAATCAGATGTGAGAATATTAAAGCACTGAGTAATTGGAAACCTACGCCATCCTTGTTGACTCTGGCTAAGAGTTTAACCCTTGTGCGTCAATTAAAAAAAGTTACACATAGGTCCATATTAGACAAAAATTTCCATGTCAAAAAACTGTCATAAAAATTTGAAGCTTGGGAGCATAGACTTAAGTTTGGTCTCATTTTAAAGAAGACCCATAGCAGATTATTATTGAAGTAAAAAAAGTTTAAAAAGTGAAACCAAAAATAAAAGTTATAGAGGTTTAAGTTTATGAAAATGAGTTTTATATAAAATATATATTTTATGAAACATGTTGAACTCTATACCTGCTAGAAAATCAAAGCCATAAATCTAAACAAGCTGTGTTCCAAATTTGAGGTTGATATCTCAAACAATGAGCTTTCAGTAAGATTTTGTTTGGGCGCAGTACCGTATTTTCTAAACTCCGCTGGTGCACACAGTGGTTGGATTTGTGATTTGCAGTACAGTAGAGTTTCTCTCTCTCAAATATTACAAGCACACACACACAATTTTTTTTATGACGCAAATACAAACCACACTCTAACATCCACACCAACACACCCACACAATTTTAGCTGCATTATTTATCCAATTGGTTCTATAATATGCAGAAACAGAAAACAGGAATACAGCGAGTATTTGCTTTATAGGCCAACCCTGAAAAAAATGGCACCATCTGGTAAAAAACAGTAAAAAATTACATTTTGAAGCCTTGCCAACAGAATGAAATCCTATTAACAAAAATTGCATAATTTTACAGTTAAATGGCACTGTTATTAAAAATAGCCGTTTTAATGGCTTCCAATGGGGACATTTTTGTCCTTAAGGTCTTGAGAGGAACTATTTTGTGTACCTAGTGCAAAATAGATTTATTTAAGGAAATGAGGGTGAAATAGTAAAATTCCAATAAAAATATTTTGTTACTGTGAAATTACTGTGCCCAAAATTTATACAGTTGGCAATAACACAGGCAAAATGATCAAAAAAACAAAACTGAAAAGGACAAAAATGTCCAAAAGGTCGCACAAGGGTTAAAGGGTTAGTTCACCCAAAAATGTCTGTCATTAATTACTCACCCTCGTGTTGTTCGAAACCCGTAAGACCTTCGTTCATCTTCGGAACACAAATTAAGATATTTTTGATGAAATCTGAGGGCTCTCTGACCCTCCCATAGACAGCAAGGTAACTACCACGTTCACAGTCCAGAAAAGTACCAAGATGATCGACAAAGTAGTCCGTGTGACATCAGTGGTTCAGCTGTAAAGTTACGAAGCTACGAGAATACTTTTTTGTGCAAAGAAAACAAAATAAAGTCATCACGCCGGATCTGGGTCAGCGCCGCCACACGCTCGCGTCATGAAACTGTCGTGAACGCGCGTCCACAAGTGACGCAGTAGAGACGAAATGTGGAATAAAGTCGTTATTTTGTTTTCTTTGCGCCAAAAAGAATTCTCATAGCTTCGTAACTTTACAGCTGAACCACTGATGTCACACGGACTACTTTGTCGATCATCTTGGCACTTTTCTGGACTGTGAACGTGGTAGTTACCTTGCTGTCTATGGGAGGGTCAGAGAGCCCTCAGATTTAATCAAAAATATCTTAATTTGTGTTCCGAAGATGAATGAAGGTCTTACGGGTTTCGAACAACACGAGGGTGAGTAATTAATGACAGAATTTTCATTTTTGGGTGAACTAACCCTTTAATTAATCCACTGCCAGTAATGTGTGCCAGGAGGAACACAGCCAAGGATGTTTTTGGAAGAGGAAAGACAAACAGTTTAACTACACATTCACTGCACATCACATTTCATTCACACACTCTTTTAGGGTTTCATCAGTTGTGATGGCGGTCGAAAAGGAAGGAAGCAAGGGAAGAAGTTTGAGAAATGAAAAATCATGAAGACATGGTTCATTATACTGGTGCATCCTTAAAGAAACAACCTGAGCTTACCTGAAATACCAGATGATAAGGGTTTTCATGACAACTACCTTTTCTCTTTCTCTTTTCTGACACATGTTGTGAAGATATTTTTAAGCAAAAAAGTCCAACACAATTTGTTAAATATCAGCCAATCACATTGCAGCTTGTCACTCCACAAACAGCATTACCAGCTTTTTCTCTGATTGCTGTAACTATGTGCTTATTTTGTACATTTGAAGCAGCAGGAATAACCATGAGAAAAATATGATCAGATGATGATAGTTTTGATAAACTCAGCAAGTGTTTAATATCTTATTCTATAGTGACTTTTTAAAAAGGTTTTTATTACTGTGATTCTACAGCACAAGATTAGCAATGCTGTTATAATCTGTATTTGCTTTTATTTTTCGCTGGTAAAGCTCTTTTTGTTGTTTTCATTTACAGTACATTTACATCTACATTTAGTCATTTAGTAGATGTTTTTATCCAAAGTGACTTACAAATGAGAAGCAATCAAATCCAACAAAAGAGCAATAATATGTAAGTGCTGTGACAAGTCTCAGTTAGCCTACGCATAGCAAGTTTTTGTTTATTATAAATAAAAAGAAAAGTGGATAGGATAGAAAAAGAATAGAGAATGCTAGTGTTAGAGGCTCATTTAAAAAAAGAAAAAAAGTAATACTGTTTAATCCTCCTTTGCTGAGATCTTCAGAGATTAAATGTCTTTTTTTGTCACTTAATTTTTTTTTACAGTGTGCCATTTATTCCAACCAAAATGTTATGTCTGACCGATCTTCTGTTCAGATTAATCAAAAATAACATATAACACATATTTGACACATTATAACTAAAACACATTAGTGTTTAAAGGTTTCGAAACATGCCTGTGTTAAGAGGAATAACACATTAGTTGAGTTTAAGGCAACACAAAATGTGTAGTCCTTATATAAACAGAGATATGTGTTAAGAAACAACACAACACATCATTTTTACGAGTGCGCCGACACTCACCATCATGATGCATTGTTTGCCATGTACTGATTAACTGTTAACTCTTCATGAACTTTTTACAAAAACAGCATTGTTATGGGTTCAAGCGGGAATAATTGAATACAGAATACTGTTAAATGCTAGAATAGCCTATGTTCCTGCGGCTCAGTGGTAGAGCATTGTGTTAGCAACGCAAAGGTCGTGGGTTCAACTCCCAAGGAACACACATACTGGTAAAAAATGTATAGCCTGAAAGCACTGTAAGTCGCTTTTAAGCGTCTGCTAAATGCATACATTTAATTTAAATTTATGATACAGTACAGTGAGTGACCAGTCACTGAGCAAGTTTCTTGCACTTTGTGTGCACTTGCATTCTGTACTCTGTCAAATTTTGACTATTGATTAAATGGCTAATATTTTTACATCTGCTTCTTTAAAATCACACATTTGGGTATTTAATTACCAGACACAATTTGTGTTAAAATGACTTACACATCTATTGTGTTAAAGTGTGTCATCTCTTTTTGCTGTGTACCTGTTGTAGAGACACTACTACTGAACAGTGTAAAAATATTACCATGAAATATTGTATAATGACATATTCTATGAAGTTTTGACATGTTAAACATGATACTATAAGCTTGGGAACACTAATTTTTATTTTATATTTTTAAAAATTATTTTTGCACAAATTTCCATTTCAAATAAATTCTAGTCTTTAGAAATTTCTATTCATCGAGGAATCTTGAAAAAAAAAAAAGATTTCCACAAAAATATTAAGCAGCACAACTGTTTTCAACAGTGATAATAATAAGAAATGTTTCTTGAATATCAAATCGGCATATTCGAATGATTTCTGAAGGCTCATGTGACACTGAAGACTGGAGTAATGATGCTGAAAATTCAGCTTCCCTGAAAATGTTTGTATTTTTAGTAGCCTATTTTTGATCAAATAAATGCAGCCTAGCCTAAGAAACTAGTGTATATATCCAACGTGATCTCATGATAATTTGTATGTATTTTATGTAAAATGTGGTACTATAAAACGTACATTTACTTACGTTTTTACAGGCACTAAAACGTACAATACTGACGTATTTTCAGCATTTAAACGTACAAAACTGACCTTGACGACACCTAAAAATGAATCCTTATGCATATTCGCTATAAAATGGGTAGATTTGGGGTAGGTTAAGGGGTCTAAAAATCTAAATCGCTTATTGAAAAATGATAAAAATGCATTGATATGAATATCTTAATGATATAAACGATACGTAAATATTTTTACGTTTTTAGCTAAAAATACGTAGCGATTTGTACGTTTTAAACGTTGAAATACGTCTAAATTGTACGTTTTAGCATTAATAAAAACGTACAAAAGTGTACGTTTTGTGCTTGTAATAAAATGGTAAAAATGCATATTCGCTATAAAATGGGTAGATTTGGGGTAGGTTAAGGGGTCTAAAAATCTAAATCGCTTATTGAAAAATGATAAAAATGCATTGATATGAATATCTTAATGATATAAACGATACGTAAATATTTTTACGTTTTTAGCTAAAAATACGTAGCGATTTGTACTTTTTAAACGTTGAAATACGTCTAAATTGTACGTTTTAGCATTAATAAATGTTACGTATTAATACCTACGTATAAACATGAGGCCAGGCTGATATATCGTATACAAAAGAATCGAAGTTCCAAAAAAAAGCAGCATATAAATGTAATGTTATACAAAATGCAGAGGTTAGGAAAGAATGTGCATTATACAGCTCACGTCTGTCACAGTGTTTGTATTTTGGTCACAGTTTAGTAATGAGTTTTTACAATCCTCAGTGGACTAAACACAGCAGCTGGGTACACAGAACCGATAGTTCAATCTTCAAAATGTTCCACAAGATTTGCCCTCAACGGCTTTGAGTTGCGTAATTCATTTCTTTCATTGTACTTTCTACCACGGGGAGCTTAAAATAATCTGATTTTAAACTATTTCGAGTTCCCCGTGGAATAAAGCAGGAGCGGAGGAACAGTTTGAAGTACTGAAGGGAACTTTGAAAAACGATGATTGTCCAAGGGACAGATGTGATAGAAATTTCATAAAGCGGCGAGCAGGAGGGTTGGTGGTCATGTTGCCGTGTGTTATAAAGATTACTACAGACCTGCAAGAACATGGAGCCATTCCATGAAAGAAGTACAGTCTGCATTCATCACATTTCGTTGAGCACAATAAGCACGACGCTTTTGAAAGCATATTAAAATGATTAAAATCTCACATTTGCACTGGCATTGTTTTCCGGCAAAACCTCATTAAATATGTCTGCAAACGCCTGTAGACTGTGTTCAGCTTGACCGCTTCTCTTCCTCTGAGGAATCAATAAGTGTTTTTCATGTCGAGTCACACTCGATCATGAGGCAATGTGATGTGAACATTCAGGATCGATAGCGTTTTGGGTCATCCTGGTTACACAAGCTGTAGGTCTTAATCTTGAAAAGAGTCAAATACAGCGATTTAGTGGCCATACTTAAGGCAGCATTACTGTTTTCTTAGGGCTGTTTTATTGGAGCCGATGTGTTTGAATGAGGAGAGGCAGAAATCTGCAAAATTGTTTGCCATTCAATGTCAATTCACCTGTCTGACGACAATGGGATGAAAAAAGTTCTTTTTGACAGGTTTTTGATTTTCAGACAGGTTCAGCTAATGCATTCAGGATTGGAAAACAACAGATCTTTACCAGTAAAGTATACACTGTGGTTGCCGGGATTTTACCGTAAAAAATACAGTAGCAACGTTTTAGGTTTTAACTTAAATTTACAGTAAAATACCGTAATTTCATTAATTGATATAATGTTAATATACCAACCTATTGAAGTACTAAAATCTGTTTTGTACCTTTGTAATACACTGATAACCACCAAATGCAGGTGGTGATGAGAAAGTCACACGATGAACCAAAGCCCATCACAAGCAGCAGTTTTTAAATATTAACATATATAGAAGGTGCACAGTGTCATTCACACAAACACTAAACACCATCATGGTAACACACATGAAACTGAAATAATGCAATAAACATTCATTTAACACATATTGTTATTTCAACAAAAAAACATCAAATTTGAAATGTAACGTAGGGAATTCTGGGAATGTCAATTTACGGTTATTCACTGTAAATTATTCGGTCTTTTTCACTTCCAAAAACGGTATACTACCGTAGAATTAATGTTCAATATATGTAATATCCAATACAGTTTTTCACCGTATATAGTAGGGGAATTTACTGTTAACCATTTAACAGGTTTTTACTGTAGCATTTTTACAGTCTTTTACCGTTAAATTCACTGTCATTTTTTACAGTGTATGTCTTCTTTAGAAAGCAATGGAAGGAATGGAAACACATCTGTTGATCAATTTAATCTGTCCTTGCTGAATAAAAGTATAAATTTCTTTAGCAATTTAGCTAATTGTTCTCCAATTTAGATTCAGGTCTGAGTTTTTTTATTTTACATTTCAATCTGTTTACAAGTTGACCATAGACCACATACAATCTCAACACTTTTGATAAACACCTATGCTATTTTATTTGACATGAAATATCAAAACAGTTTTGAGGTTAACTGATCCAATTTTTTGTCTCTGGAAAGTATGTATTACATTATGTTGAATATCAAAGTTTTTATTTCGTGTGTGTGTGTGTATTTGTTGATGAGGGATTTGTGGGTACATTTATGTCTTTAGATTTGTGTATATATTGTATTTTTTATTTTTTTTTTTGAACTAAAAAGATACAATTAGACCCTTGGGGAAAAATGAGCCCATCAGAATTATCACAGAAAGCCCCAAGCTGCATGTTGTTATAGTGTTAATATTTTTTTAAATTGTAATTAATTGGGTGACTATTCAGTTTTCCATGAATTAGACAACTTTGCTTTTTATTAAAACCCACAGGCTAACTAAAATAATTTAATTTGAATTCATAGTGTTGCTATTATTACATATCTTCAGTTAAAATATGGACAATTAAATATTTGAATATTCATACGCCTGTATATAAGTCATAGAATAAATTTCCCTTTCAGATCAATCTCTTTTACTGCGATTCTGCTTTGTCTGTCATTGGTTCTTCAATTATTCAGCTAAACTGTCAAAAGAGTTTTAAATAGCAGTTGATTCAGTTTTTTACATTAATGACACTTAAAAAAATATATAAATATTAATAAGAATCATGTCAAAAGTCATTTATACATTCTATTGAAGTTTAGCCAGGAGGAGATGGCTTCTGAATAATTTCACACTGGCTGATGCATCATCATCATCATGCACTTACATCTAAATATGTTACAGGTTAAAAGTAAATGCACAATGTTCTTAAGACATTTACTTACCTTGTATGATTTAATCAGAATTCTTAGATAAATAAGAAATATATTATAAAAATGTAAATGTTTCTCTTCCACTTTTGATCAATTTAATGCACCCTTGCTGAAAAAGCATTCATTTCTTTAGCAATTCTGGCTCCAATTTTCAATGTTAAATCTTTTTGATTTCAATCCATATAAAAATAGTGTGTTTCCTCCACGTGCACTCCCTGCAACATAATATTCATCCTTCCCTGCTACAAACCAGTAAGATAAATGAATAGGAGGTCCTAATCTGCTTTAGTAATGATAGTCAGTGATGATAAAGAACGCCTGGATCAATTACTGCATTCGCTAATTATACTACTGGATTTAAAGGGTTTGCAAAATCATGCAATCAGACACCTAATCAGTCTCCAGATGATACTAAACAGTCACCGAGATCATATTTCGGATTCTCTATTCTGTTCCCATTTTGCCCTTGAGCGATGCGCTGAGCTCCAGTAGACTCCTCCTGGAATGACGTGTAGGTTTTATCCATTGGAAAATTGGGAAAATCAGCTCATTAAACAACACCTAGAAAGAGAAGGTCAACTGAGAATTAATAAGAGATATATAATGTTATATAATATAATGACTCACTGTGCAGCTTCTCTTTGGGTCCCCGCTGTGCTCACCAGCTGTCTTGTGCTGTTTTCTGTGTCCTGTATGACAGAGTTTGTCCTGACCTCTGTACAACTCTTGTCAATCACCCACACATCTTTTTCAAGAATATTGCAGCTCGTTTATAGCAGAAGAACTGTACAGATCCTGTAGCATGTTGAGTCATCTTTGAATGCTGTTTGTATAATTTATTCATCTCAAAAGTGTGGTTATTTATACATATAGCAGCACTAAAATGACTTAAGTCACACTTAAAAATGTTTGTTGATCAATACCTAATATCAAATGAAATAAAAACAAATATTTTACATACATAATTAAACACAGTTTATTCTAAAAATATATACAAAACACAATTTTCAAGCTAAAAAAAACACAAACAGAGGCTTGTTTGGGAACAGTGAGATTTTTAATGTTTTTGTGACTCCGCATGTATTTGATTAAAAAATAAATAAATATGCATAAACTAAGCTCTGTTACTTACTTAGTGGAGAAGAGGAGAAAGCTGCTCACACTTACATGTTCTCTTAAACTAACAAAAGAAAAAGACATGATTAGTAGGAAGTTAAAAAACAAAAAAATGTATAAACGTTGTATATCAAAGAAATGCAATTGTAAATGTATTGTATTTTATACTTCAGTGGTTGAGTATTATTTGTCTTCACATTTTTATTTATTCTAAAAAGAAATGTAGCCACTTGTAATTGATTACAAAAACTGCCTACCAAGGCTTTGATTTACAGTGTTTTAAGACTTTGAACAAGAACATAACCACAAAGAAGTCCTCTGAGCAAGTTGTAAGTAATTTGAAATGCTTAATTAAGGCCAGACTCGACTTACTTGACCTAATCTGAGAATAATAAATAATAAGGTTTAAGGTCATATGATCTAAGTACACACTGCAAAACAACATTTTAAAAATGAAATCATTTACCTTTTGAGAGTGTGCTGACAGTCTGTATAGCTGGACGGTTGAGCTCCAGATAATCAGTAATGAGGTTGCTTTGACAGTTGCAGATTTAAAGACAAAAAGGTGGGGATAAAGAACTCTAAACTCTAACACAAAGAAGCATTTCAGGGGAGAAAAAAGGTTCTTGAGGCTAATATGGTTCTAAATAGAACTGTTACTACATGTAAAGAACCATCTTTTTTTCAGAGTGTGGATACAACAATGTTTTTAGATCTGTGGAGTAAAAATGATAGTTTTTATTTATATAACGAAAAAGATTAAATTATTTGCATTTGATTACAAATTCTGAAAAAAAAACCAGTAATATTGTAAAATATTATTACAATTTACAATAACTGTTTTCTATTTGAATAAATTGTAAAATGTCATTTATTCCCATGACGCAAAGCTGAATTTTCAGCATTATTACTGCAGTCTTCAGTGTCACATGATCCTTCAGAAATCATTCTAATATGCTGCTTTGCTGCTCAAGAAACATTAAAGTATTATCAATGTTCAAAGCAGATGTGCTTCTTAAAATTCTTGTGGAA
This sequence comes from Sinocyclocheilus anshuiensis, assembly GCF_001515605.1. Taxonomy (NCBI): domain Eukaryota; kingdom Metazoa; phylum Chordata; class Actinopteri; order Cypriniformes; family Cyprinidae; genus Sinocyclocheilus; species Sinocyclocheilus anshuiensis. The sequence continues at coordinate 91,557 of NW_015555727.1, forward strand.
AATACGTTTTTTCTCAGGATTCTTTGATGATAGTTCAAAAGAACAGCATTTATTTTATAACATTATAAATGTCTTTAATGTCACTTTTGACCAATTTGATGCACTTGCAAAAAAAATATTTATTTAAAAAGAGAGAGAGGGAGAAAATTCTTTTAAACGATGGTCATTATGACTAGTTAAAATTCATTGCAAAAACAGCTACAAAAAAAATAAAGTTAGCTCAGTTGTTTGCAGATACCACCTGTTTTTATATTTTGTGATCTGATGAAATAAACAGCAATATAATTCAGACATATTTACATGTCCAAATACTCTATGTGAATACTTGGGTATAAGTATGTAAGGGAGAAAAACAGTAATTGGAACAGTTTTCTGACCTGTCACGGATGAACTCAATTCCCTGGAACAAATGCCCTGAGCGCTGGGAATATTTCCTACTATATTACACAACAACACAACAATTTCATGTTCTCATATGCGCAATCCACTCTCAGACAGGAATTTGGTTTCAAACATGAACTGTATGCCCTCTATCATCACTCTTCCATTGTTTTTCTCATGCTTTGTGTGATAAAATTTTTCATCTTTCCACAAAGACATTGCTCTGTAAACCTTGATGCAGCGTGAAAAACTCAAACATATTCTACTCGAGGGCTTTACAAGAAGACAGGAGGATTATAATAATCTCTTATGGAATAGTTTCTAAAAGAGTTGTGGATGTCTTCGTAATATTTTCAACACACTTCCGTAGTTTTGATAAAATAGCTTGAAAACAAATCTTGCCCTAACTTACGTTGGGTCACGCTCAGGGGTGATGATACGGTTTGTGGGCCACCTGAACAGCATAATCACTTGGGTCCGGGGGGTGGGGGGTGTTGTGGGGTTGGTCCCCCTCGGTTGAAATCCCCTCAGTAAAACAATCACGTTCCGCGTTCACCTTGGTTGAAATCGTGTTTTGCCCCCTTCATCATCAGGCCCTTGGAATCATCCTAACTCCCCCTCCCCCACTTACGGCGCCCCTGGTCATGATGAGCATATGCTCTTAAATAATGCGAGAGGACAATTACAACAAACAATGGCGATAATAAAAGGTCCCATGTGCTGTTGTACCATAACGCCACTTTATTTGCTTTGATTTGCACGTTGAATTGAAAATGAATGGATGTACAACGGGGTCTGTACTTCTCCCATTTGCCTAACAATTATGGTGGAATAGCCTACTAAATACTCATTTCATCTAAAGAATTCACAAGGCCATGTAATACTGAACAACACTGGAATTAAAGAAAAGCCAGTAAGCAGTTTTTCAATGCTTGTCTGTTTTGAAGCTCTGGTGCAAAAGAGGCTTAAGGTGAAACAAGGCTGCTTTTATCTCTGCCATAAGTTTAATTAACCAATAGATCAAGGACCAAATGAAAGGTATAGTTCACCTGAAAAAGTTTTTTTTTTTACTGGTGCATGGTGCTATAGCTAATGAATATAAACGGTACAAACTCAGTATCATTTAATGTAATGCAGTATCATTAATCACATAAACAGCGAGTCACATTTTCCTGGCAAAGTGTAAAATTAGCTTAGGTACATAAAAATGAATATTTATGAAGGTCTATGTATCAGTGAATGATTTAACGAAGAAATCTGTTTGTCAGGAGAACATGAGGGAAGTAATGAACAGAAGTGCCAATTTAGCCTGGATGATTCATTATCAAGATGGATTGTATAGTTATTGCGAATGATACAGCCAGTGGCACTCACAAAACAATAGCCTAACACTTAAAAGTAATATTAGATTTACAACTTAAAGGGGTCATATGATGTTGCTAAAAATAACATTATTTGGTGTATTTGGTGTAATGAAATGTGTTTATGCAGTTTAAGATTAAAAAAACATTATTTTCCACATACTGTACATTATTGTTTCTCCTCTATGCCCTGCCTTTCTGAAACGCGTTGATTTTTACAAAGCTCATCGGTCTGAAAAGCGAGGTGTGCTCTGATTGGCCAGCTATCCAGTGCGTTGTGATTGG